>NC_134013.1:44537500-44900000 GCF_040712315.1 Castanea sativa
TAGGGACAAATGTCCAGACATTATTCCTTTGGAATTTGAAGTTCATCATGCATGGATTCAACCCAGTCATCTTGAAGAGCATCTTCAACCTTGGTAGGTTCTACCTGAGACAAATAACATGAATAAGAAACAAAGTTAGCCACATATTTATCAATTGTACGCTTTCTCAAGGTTAATTCATTCATGTTTCCCATGATCATTTTTGGAGGATGATTTAGTTTGATTCTGAATGAAAGTTCTCTTGATTCTGGATGAAATTTCTCTTTCCAAATGATCTTCAGGCTAAGGAGATGTAGCAGAGTCTTTTGGGACTTGTACAAAATTAGGTGAGGCAAGAGGAAAAGAATCTTGATCACCTGCTTCTTGATCAGTCTCTAAAGGTAAGAGGAGAACTAACTTTGGCATTTGCTCTGCTGCTTTTTGAAGACTTTGAAGTTGATGCTTCATCAATCACAACATTGACAGTTTCCACAACCTTTCTATTCCTTTTGTTTAGCACCATGTACGCTTTGCTGGTGGAGAAGTACCAAAGAAAGATTCCCTCATCGCTTTGGGTGTCAAACTTTCCCATGTTCTCTTTGTCCTTTAGAATGAAATAGGTACTACCAAATATTCTAAAGTATTTCACATTTGGTTTTCTTCCTTGCCAAGGTTCATAGGGAGTCTTCTTTGTTCCAGTTCTGAAGTATACTCATTTCACAATGTGACATTCAATGTTAACCACTTCTCCTAACAGATCTTTTGCCACATGTTTGTTGTGTAACGTAGCTCTGGCCATTTCTTGAATTACCCTATTCTTTCTCTCAACAACACCATTGTATTGAAGAGTGATAAGAGCTGAGAATTCTTGAATTATGCTAGCACTTGTGCAGAAAAACTCCAATTGAGAGTTTTCAAATTCTTTGTCATGATCACTTTGGATTCGATCAACTTTCAAGCCTTTTTCATAATGCACCCTTTTACACAATGACTTAATGTGATGAGGAGTTTCAGACTTAGATCGCAACAAGATGACCCAAGTGAATCTAGTAAAGTTGTCGACCACTACCATGATATACTTCTTTCCTCCAAGATAATCTGTTCTTGTTGGGCCCATAAGGTCAACGTGAAGAAGTTTAAGAGGTCTAACCATGGTTGTGGTCAAGGTAGCATGATGTTGAGCTTTTGTTTGTTTTCCAAGTTGACATGGTCCACACATAGCATTTGTCATCTTATTGAGTTTAGGCATTCCCACAACGACATCATTTTTGGACACAATTAATAGTTGCTTATAGCTAGCATGCCCCATCCTTTGGTGCTATAAGTCTTCATTTGGCATTCAAATGCTATTACAAACAATCTCAGCATTAGGAACTAGACCATAGCAATTGTCTAGTGTGTGAATTCCACTTATGAGCTGCTCACCTGACTCATTTAACACTAGACACTTCCCTTTTGAGAACAACACCATGAAGTCTTAATAACAAATTTGACTAATGCTCAATAGATTCACTCTCAGCCCTTCCATGTACAACACATTTGCAATATTTGGTAGTTTTAGTAAAGAAATGATTTCCTTTCCCTTTATTTGGGAATTGCTTCCATCACCAAAGGTGACATTTCCACCTTTCTTGGATTCAAATTCTTTGAAGAGAGTGCGGTCTTCGGTCATGTGTCTTGAGCAACCACTATTGTGATACCATAGACAGACATTCATAACTTTGAAGGGTGAGTGCATCATGAAGCATTCTTCATGCTTATTTGGTAAGTCATCAGGTATGGACTTTTCTTTGATTTGAGAGCCACGTGATTTTACCCTTGCCTTTATCTTTTTAAGGTCTATGCCCTTGTGAACGAACAATTTGAGACAGTCTAGTCTTCTTTTACTCACAACTATACCTTTTTCAATCATCATCAATAAAGCTTTCAAGTAACCTTTAGACTTTCATGTTCTGAGAAACTTAAGTTTTTGTTTGTTTAGACCCTTTAAACTAGATTGTTTAACCTAATATATTAGCCAAGTGATTACTTAGGTTAATTATTCAGATCTAGGTTAAACAATAATAAATCATATCATGCACAACAGTGGAAAAGTAAATAACACCACGATATGATGACTTAGGAAAACCGATGAAACGAACCGTTTCAAGGTAAAAACCTGTGGAGGATTTGACCTAGCAATCCTCAAGGTAAAGCAAATCCACTATAAGAGAATTGAAGTTTTTATAATCAGATTTAACCCTAAATCTATTGCTACCTCAAGTAGTAACTTATTGACACAATTACGTGCAAGCTCTGAATCCATGGACTCCTTCTCTTCTTGGATTTACTGCAACACAAGCACCCACACTTGTGACTTTGATATCTCACTCAAAGGTTTCAGATCACCTTTAGTTGTTGATCTTTGTAGCAGCAACTAGGTTCTATCGACACTTGATTGCAGATCTTATTCTGGTAAACGCTTGTGTAGTTAGAATGTACAGTACCTCTCAGATCTCACAAAGAGTAACACACAAGTCTTCCAAAAGTCTACAAAATATAACTAGGGTCGAGCATAACATTTTCAATCGGTTGAGCCTAATTTTCAATCAATCAAGCTTGGCAAATTCTGACTCTTCTTTTTTGCAGTTAGCTTGAACTTGAAGCTTGAAACATACACCTTTGAGCAATGCCTAACACATAGATTGAACATGTTTTGTTCTCAGTTTGCCAACACACACAAAATATAATTCTAAATTTTAAATCTTTATAACCTAACAATCTCCCCCTTTGACCTGCCATAAAGCAAAGACATGATATTATCTACTAGAGGAAACTCAGTGTATGGATATGTGGGTTTACGAACTAAAAGTACACCTAGAGTTTCAGAGACCACACGTTTAGTAATCCTAAACTCTTTACCTCTAATCCAAGAAGTCAAATAATGACCACCTTTATCCTCATAACAAATAAAGAGATTTGAGTAGAACTCTCTAATCAAAGCAGCAGTAGCAGGATCAGAAACATCACATAAAAAAAAAAAACCCAATTCCTAGACACTAGATTCCTATGTGTAGAAGGATCTAACTCATCTAGAACAATCTCTCTCTCTCCCCATATCCATATATATATGGACTCACGTTTATCCTGCACAATGCACGGGAACATTTTACGTATTAAAAGACAGTAACTTAACTGAAAGTTCAAATAGCGTATAAAATACCAATGAACTTTTAGACCCCCAATTACAAAAATACCAACACATGCTTATAATCAAACAGTATATGTGCGGAATATGAAATATAAGCTATAACTAAATTGGTAACACACTCTAAACCATAATTAATTACAAACACAATAGCAATTAAAAGGTAAAAAGAAAGGAAAGAGAGATGCAAACACAAAGATAACACACCGATGTGTTATCGAAGAGAAAACCAAAGTACTCAGCGAAAAACCTCTCTGCCGCCCTCCAAGCGGTCAATAATCCATTAAAGAATGAAGTTGGGATATATGAATAGTAGAAGACCCTCCAAGCCTAATCTACCTAGTGCACCTAAGCCCTCCAAGTTTCTTGCTCCAATAGGGTTACACCGAACCTTGTCTTCTCTAGCTTACCGAATCCCGCAATAAGCCCATTGCATCAACCAAATGAATTGGTCCTCTCTGAATTGCTTCCCAAGCACCAAAACACCTCCTCACTGATATGGATATGGTGAGATAAGGATTTGACAAATGTATCTCTCAAGAATATGTCAATGGAGAGGGTGAGAGTAGAGGAATTTGGAAAATCAAATAATAAAAATTGTGGATAAGTTAATCTTGTTCTTCTCTAGGGTTTCTCTCTCAAAATTCTCTTTGAAAGCTCTTTACATTTTGTGGGTATAAGGGTATTTATAGTAGGGTGAATGAGGAATGCAAAAAGTCAATTTTCATTAAACAGGGCATTCTAGTGACTTAACCTTGCGACTAGAACGAGTCGCGAGTCTGAGTCACGAACTAATTGCCTTGCCAAATTGGAAGTTTTGTCCTGTAGTGCTCCAACTATCGTGACCCTTCAACTCCATTGCATGCTTCACACATGTGCCATTCTGGCGACTTGCCAGTCGCAAGATCCAGTCGCGAGACTCCTTTGAATTGCATGCATCTTGAGTTTTTCTTTACACTCTCTCACACACAACCCTTACATAAATCCCACCTAATTACAAGTATCTAATTGCTAAATTACAAACAAATTTGGCACGGAATAAAGCCAACACATGATTGAATAAATTCAACCTTACATTAACAATACAATAAATATAATACATTATAATTTGTTCGGTTCAAGTTGTTCAGCTACTCATTTGTCCTTGTCTTACTTGTAGGTATGCCATCTATAAAATAGGTTTACGCTATCTCTATTTTTCATGGAGTTGTCGTTCTTTAGTTCTCATACAAAATCATCTTTTGTGCCCTGCAAATTGACACTTTAATTAAATGGTGCCTCAAGAAATGGTTAATATTAAATCAAGTTCAAATTTAGAGTGCATTCTTTGTACTATATGTTGACTTTGAAGCTATTAGAAGAAATTATTATAATATTTTCCTTATTCTAATGACAACTTATTATGTATAAATCAGATGTACATAATCTAAAATCTTATTTATGAATAATAAAAAGTAATGTGCAGAATCAAGCAATTAGTAAGGACTTAAACAAATATTAAAAAATGCTCAAATATTATCATCCGTCTTCTTTGTTGTGTTGTTGTTACATTATCCATTTTTGTTTCTATTATAAAATGGTAAAGGACCAAAAGTAATTTTAACGTTTGTTTTTTGAATCAAAGTGTACGTATTTTTTTTAAAACATCAACAAATGAGATATTTTCATATTAAAATAAAAATAACAAAGGGAAATTAGGCTATCCTGACCTTTCAATTTAACTCAATAGCTCTAATCAAGTATAATTATCTGAAATCTGTAAAACATGGCAAGTTTAAATAAATGAACCATAAAAAATAAAAACATTTGAAAGTTGAGCAACACCGAAACCAAGATGTCACCTATAATTTCAAGAATTAAGATACATACTTTAGCATTATAGGTATTCCACTACTATCAATTATTACACCAAAACCCACAAACACTAGTAGGGAAAAATAATGGAGATCATAAACCATAAATAAAAACTTGGTTTGAAATTGCAATGAACAATTTCAGAATCATCATAATTTGAAATTCATATCCCTCAAAATCATAGCAATGTAATCTTTGAGGTTAACTGAATTAAAAACCACAAAATTACAAATTAGGAAAACTGATTAGAAAGCATAGCAAAAAAAAAAAAAAAAAAAAAAGCAAAAGAGAATCCTAACAACATATTTTGCTACTAGAAAATGATGGGAAAACCTAATGGAATCAAAATAGTTTTATAGTTTAGTTCAGTTCAATCTAAAACAAAAACTAATTGATTCCAAATACTTTTAAAAAGATGACAAAAATATGCAGAATAAAACCAATACAAACCCAAATACAACAATCAACAAAATCTAATCTAAAATATGAGATAAATACAGGGAAAGTCAAGCCATCCTAACCTGTCAGTTTGATCTTGCAACTCTTCTTACAAAACACCCAAGTGTCTTAAATGGCAAAGAACATTGTAAAGCTGTAACTAAAAATTAATTGAATTAACTTTAAAAAAAAATAGATGACTAAGCATACATTTGGGAAGTGCATTTTACGCGTTTCCCAGCGTCTAACATTTTTTTGTGGGTCTTGTGCATTGTTCATGGGACCCATAAGTACTTTTTTCAGCAAAAAAAACTTTAAAACTGGGTCCCACGGCACTATTCACACATTTAAAAATTATTTTGCTACAGTGTTTTCAGTTTTCAGCAATAAGCGATATCTAAACAGACCCTAAAATTTTCAAATCAAAACCAAGTCAAACCCAAATATATTAATGGACAAAATCTAATCCAAAATATGAAATAAACCTAGGGGAAATTAGGGCATCCTAACCTGTCAATTCAATCAATCAACTCTTCTTGCAGAATACCCAAGTATCGTATTTGATAGAAAATGCTATAAATCTGTGTTTCAGCAAATTGATGGGGTAAGAATGATTTTTAATTTACAAGGAAAATGATGAAAAGGACTACAGAAGAAGCTGAAGCAAACATAGTAATCTTGCAAAAAAGTGGAAGATTTTTCCCATATTATAATTTTTTTTAAACAAAGATAATTTTAAAGTTCCACAAAATATTCTAAAAATTAATGTGTAAACAATACAACCATGTTTAGTAAATAATCCAAAATTTGCAATTACACAATGTTTAACATTCAATTGGCTACTTTTTTTTTAATCATAAATCAAAACTAAACAATTTAATTTATTTTTAAAAACCATTACTTAACTTAGATAAAATCATAAATTCTTTTACACTCTATTATTCAAATATAAAACCTTCCAAGGAGAAATTGACTTTTAAATACAAAATTTCAAGGGCAAAACACCAAAAAAAAAAAAAGACAGAGATGATAAATTGAAACAAAAGAATCCATAGAAATAGAATAAAGTCATCAATTAACAAAATAATCAAGGAAGAACCACCCTAGCCTATTAAGTAGGGAAAAGGCAGGTGCTAATTCAAATAGGAAAAGCTTCCATTTACAAAATTACAAAATATAGATATTAAAAAATTTAGATGCTAAGGAAAAGTAATTGTGGATAATATAGACAAAAGACTTATAAAAAAAAATGCTATTTTGAGGAAAATTTTAAAAAAAAATGGAAGAAAAAGCTTACTAAAATATTCAAAATAGTACAAAAGACTTAATAAAAAAATGCCATGTTGAGGAAAATCTTTAAAAAAAATTGAAGTAAAAGCTTACTAAAATATTCAAAATAGAGCCAACTCAAACCTAAATGATGGAAGTATGCATGTACACAGCGGAAAATTAACAGATCCACTTCATTCGCAATTGATATCATGTACTATGTAAATTTCAAAATTCAAGAACAAGAGAGCGTATTTTGGTGCGGTGAAATTCAAAACAAGAATCAAAAGTACTCGGGAATACTTTTAAGCTTCACTCTAATTCCACTTTACGCCCAAGAAGTATGGTCTCTCAATCAGTTTTGAAGGGAGAATAATAGAGTGTCTCACTCTCACATACACACCATTTCACAACGATGTATCTCTTTTTCACACATTAAAATTTTGTATGTTTCTCTCCTTATAATTGATTATCTAATTGTGCTAGTCTTTTAGGCATTTCCAATTGGGCTTTAGTATGTGGCTTAGAGTGGGACCAAAAATTACCAATAAGACACTAGCTCCAATGGGTCTTGGGCTTTTCTGTCAACTCTTGACAAGTTCAAAGTTATCATTAACTATATTTAATACTACTATATAAATATAGTTGCACTCTAGGTCTTATTTATAAATTATATTCCAAGACTTTATTATACATGCAACATCTTCATAAAATATTCATAGTAATACAATTATGAATGTAGACTGTCATTTTGTAAATTACTACATCTTATCCTTAAGTACCCGGTTTAATCCTTTAAAGTTATTCATCATATATTTATAAGATCCAATTTCATAAATATATACTTTAGTAACTTCTTCACAAAGTGGTTAGGTCTAACTCTCTGAATAACTGAACCCATTAAACTTATCTTAAGGGAATATTTTATAACTCGATTAAGAAATTATGAATTTCATCTTAAGAATATATGAATTTCATTTTAAGAATATATGTTCTATCAACACAAAATGTGACTGCCCAACATACTGAGGTTTTGACCGTTACTTTAGATCTCACTTCTGATATATCAAAGCAACCTAAATTTCATGATCAGGTCCATTATCCTCTCAAGATTAAGAGTTCATGTAAATAAAAGTCATGAGATTTATTATTCATTTGACAGTCATTAGGAGAATAATAAATCTCATAGTAGTCCAGTTCAATATGTCTTAACTCTTAAAACATATCAACTAGAAGTCTACACTCCCATGATCAAAACAAATCATTTTAGTTGATATGTTATAGTCTTCGCAGATGAAATGCTCAATTTCATAACTGACTACGAACTATAATTCTGAATTTACGAAGAATTTGTGATTTATATCTTCTGTGACTTTTTACATAAATCACATACTATGCATCTCATGAACTATATGATAATGTCTAAATATTCATGTTACTATTATTTTATATAAAAATAAAACAATTTTATTAATCACAATATTAAGTCATACATCATATCATACATAATGTCATACATAATATCATATATAGTATTATACAATAGGATTTAAGGGCACTAATCCTAACACTAAATACATCAATGGACAAAATTTAATACAAAGTAAGAGATAAACAGAATGAAAATCAAGCCATCCTAAACTGTCAGTTTTATCCAACAAATCTTATTGCAAAATACCCAAGTGTCATACTTGACATGGAACTTAGTAAATCTTTATTGCAATAAAATGACAGGGTAAGTAAGTTTTTTAAATTATAGCAAAGAAAGATGAAAGAGATACCACCAAAGAAGTTAAAGCAAACATTATAATATGGTTTGAATTGGTAACACTTCTCATTTTCTCATATCTCATCACCTCCCTACTCTTTGCTCTCTGCGTAGATTGAAATATTAATAACACAAACATAAAGTTTGTTGTCTAATAACACATAAACAGTAGACACCATAAGTTGAAATTCAATTATAACTCTAAAACAAAGAAAGAACTAATGAGGTATCAAAAAAAAAAAACTAAGGAACATTAATAGGTCTATGCCAATAAAAATAACTGATGTCCACACCCTTATAATTCCACAAATTTTGGAGGCTCCAACAAAAGGCAAACACAAATAGAGAAACCAAGATTTTGAATAAGGAATTTAACAAAAAAAACAAAGACATGAATTTAAAAATGCTCATTACAAAAAAAAAAAAATCAATAAAAGAAATCACAAATTAGAATTCAGATTTTAGAAGACAGGAATTCAAAAATACTCCCTTCAAAAAATTACCAAAATCAATCTAAAACAAATACGCTAAATAAAAAACAATTTCAACCCAATTACCGTAGCCAAATCCAAATCTAACTCAAATACATAAATCCAAACCTGTCCAACCAAACCACTAAATATAACAATCAAGTTATGGCATAGTTTAAAAATTAATAAATAAAAAAAACTTTACCTGTAGCAGTTCCATCTATATGACAGTCGAGGGAGGCCATTTTTTTGGTATATGGAGAGCAACAGAAGTGCCTGCCCACAAATTTCTCTCTCTTTCTCTCCATTGATCTTTTTTTTTTCTCAATGAATCCTTTTGTGTTTAGCTAAACGGTGTCTAACATAATACAATATAACGTAATAAACTCTCTCTATTAAAATACGAACATATACAATGTCTACCATAAAATGGTATATCATAATAACCTGTAAGACCATGCTCCTTATTTCCCTTCCACCTCCATGCATTAAGAATTTTAGAATAAAACAAAAGATCAATCAGTAATTTTATAAAACAAATTGTGTATTAAAAATTAAGTTGTTCGTCTAATACATTCAGATTTTAAATAATCCAAGGTGAATTTTGACTTTTAACCACAATAAATAAAGGGCAAAATCCCTATGTTACCACAATATATATATATATATAGGCATAATTTGAGACCAAAGCATCCAAAAAAAAAAGAATCAACCCATCTATTATTTTAAAAAAAAGGGGAAAAAGAAGAACCCTAGAAAATTAAGTAAGGGGAATTGCCAATTTTGAATTCAAAAACATAAATATATTGAAGATTTAAGATTCTAATTCGAATAGGAAAAGCAATGGTGAGGAGTTATATCTTTCAAACTACAAAAATAGTTTTTGAAGAGGAAAGGAGTATGCTGACCTTCATTACCAAAAAACAGAAACTATACCAGTGGAGGGTACGGTGGTCTGATGGTGGCAAATGCCTAACTGTCTTCTTAGATTTTTCACTCTCCACCATCTATGACAGACCGAATCTCTCTCTCTCTCTCTCTCTCTATTGTTCTCTTTCTTCGGTTCTCCTTGTCTTTCTGCAACGTATCTCTCTCTAAACCACATTTTGGGTTTTTATTTTATTTTTCCCTTATACGGTGTAATGGGCTTTCAATCCACGTAATGATCGATCTTTCAAACCTTTTAAACTGGATACGTGTAAGTTTTTTAGAGGAAATTTTTTCCTACATGGCAACATCTCCTTACTTGTAGGAAAAGGCTTCTGTTTTTATATAGAGTATATAATATAATATAGACTAATCACTAATGGATAGTTAGCTAATGTTAAATATTTTCACTCTGTTCATTGCTACAATTATTTAAAAGAAATTAAAATCAATATAAGACAAAAAAAGACATACATATCTTGTGAAATAACCATATTGTAATTATTAAAAAAGTCTCAATTAAATTATGATGCTAGAAATTATGGGGAAAACATTAGACAAAAAAAACCTTGGTGGAGTTGGAGAAATTGTTGCTTTCCATTTAAATTAAATTGATCCTTAATGTTTACACGGTCCACAAACAACAAAATCATATAATTATCATGGTGTTGATGCCCACTTTTGATTAAAAGCCCAATAATAGAAGAAGCCTAACAATAAGGGAGGTGGAAGGAAAGAGAAATATGAATGATAAAAGCAAGTTATTAAATCCAATGGGCCAACATGGTAGAAATAACAGCCAGCAGAGCCATGGAAGGAATAAGATGTAAAGATAAAGTAAATGGGCCAAGGAAACCTAAGAAAAGGGGTAGCAAGCCCAATGGCCCAACATGGTAGGAATGACAGCTAGCAAGCTAGCAAGCTCATGGGAGGAATAAGAGGTAAAGACAAAGTAAATGACCCAAGGAAGCCTAATGGGCCAACATGGTAGGAATGATAGCCAGAAGGCCCATGAGGTAACGATAAAGTAAAAGGGCCGAGAAAGCCCAAGGAAAAAGGTAACAAGTCCAATGGGCCAACATGGTCAACAGGCCCATGGAAAGAAAGAGGAATGGTAGAAGTAGAAACCAAATAGGCTGTATGGGCAGAGACTTTTGTCTGGACAATGCCTAGTCTATAGAGGAATGAAAGAAGGTAATGCAAGCCCAAACGCCCACACATCCCTCACGCCATAGAAGACAAACATTACCTAATACACATAGTAGAAGAATATGATGTAGTAGCTATAGAAATGACATAAGAATGAAAGAAGGCAAATGTAGATGGTAGTGACACTTGCACAAGGCTCAGGGCACCACCTACGTGTACCTAGCCAATACATGGGAGGTGGGCCCTTGGTCAAGGGATTCAAGGGGTGAGGTTTGGTGGTAGGGAGAAAAGAGGTCTATTTTAGGGTTCTTGCTGAGGCTCCTTTCGGAAAAATGCTTTACTGAGATGACATTTCTCCCAAAAGAGGTAAATATAGACTTGGACCACTTGATGTATGTTGGAGGAGTAGGTGTAGAGAGCCTTCAACCCTTATTCATTTGGGGAAGGCAAGGTAGTGAGGTGAAACAAAACAAGAGATTTTATTTGATAATGGAGAGTGGTGTGGCAAGCACACTCTGAGCAAAGGTAGTGGCCGGGCAACCAACAGGTTAGTGGACAATCTTGGAGAGATGCCCACAAGAAACCAAAAATAGTTGGTACAACCTTAGGGACAAAAGGAGGAAATCCCATAATTTCAAGCAGTATAAAAAGAAGAGCGGTTGCCATGAATAGACACAAATACAGAGGGATATACAGAGAAAGAAAGAAAAACATAGGAAGAGTAAGAAAGCTAAGTGGTAATTTATGGCAGAAATAGAGGCATGCATCAATAGATCTACTTTTCTCTCCCTTTGACATTCCCATTCTCTTTGACCTATAAACTGGAACCCAAAACCATTCAGGTCTTCTTTCCAGAACAAGTAATTTCTATAGCAGGAACTTGCATTGAGGTTACCCATGTTAGGGAGTGGGTCCATTTTTGGATTAGTTCTTGCTAAACAGCCTGGCCCAAGATTGGGGAAAACAAGGCTATCCTTATTGCACTACTGGATATCTTGCGATAGTCCCTTTTAGTTTGTGTTGACAGTACTAATGTCATTGGTTTTGGTATAGTGTTATGTCTTGTTGTAGTATTTCTTTTCTTTTTCTATTTGTTGTATCAGTTAATTTGCTGTAACTCTATTTATTTTATTTGCGACATTAGTTGTTTGCTATGACTTTATTTTATCGCATTATTATGATATTCAGCTATAGTATATTTTTGCTGTAATTGTTGTTCAGTTACGACCCCACCTCACACTTAGCCCGCGGTGTTCTCATCGAGTTGTCTCAACATTGGGTGAGCCTAACTCATGAGTGTAGTACCATTGCAGGCGGAATCATGGCTAGCCACTCTGCACCAACCCAACCAAGCAAAGGGTGCCAATGGAGTGGGAGCTGAGTTACGACAATAGCAAAGTAATCTCGGTGACAACACTAACTTCTTTATCAAGGTGTTGCAGTTAGTGCAGCATTCCCAACAATAGCTAATGGAAGAGATCCACCAACTAAAGGTGGATAAGGCTAAAAAGAAAGGGAGTTAACATGATCCTGAACGTGTGACAAAAAAGGAAGAGACTTTTGTGGGCAGTGGCCCACAGAATACGGAATAGCACTTTGTCACGATGGCTGACATAGCAGCATTACAAGAGTAAGAGAAGGCCAAGGCGCCAAAAGAGAGATTTTATTCAAGAAGACCACCATATCCCCTAAGGATACTCAGCAAGCCATATCTTGATAGATATGAGCCGTGAACTTTCGCACAGTATGATGGCAAAAATAGGGAGTGCCATTGAACACGTGAGCAAGTTCATAGGCTCTTTGGGCCCTTACGTAGTAGATAAGGATCTGTGCCTATGGGAGTTTTCAAAATCCCTATGTGACCGGGGCCTACACTTGGTATATTGGCTTGAAGCCAAGGTCCATCCCAATGTGGGATGACATGGTGAAGGTTTTTTGTGGCAAATACTTTCATGGGGAAAAAACTGTGACACTTGCAACCTTGCAAGGAACAAAGCAAAGGAGCGGAGTGGACCTCATGGAATACATCAAGAGGTTCAAAGACACAGCTCTTAACTGCTATGACCACTACAAAGAAAGGAAGCTGGTGGAGATGTGTATGGGGAACATGATTTTGGAATATCGGGCTGTCCTTGAAAACTTGGAGATTTCCCAATTTGCTCAATTATTATAGAAGGCCTGAAAGACGGCCTTATCAGTCAGGCCCAGTTTTGATATGCTCAAGGAGCGAAAGTCCACCCCGCAAGCCAAGATAGTATCCACTAACAAGAAGAGGAAGAAGTCAGAAGGGAGGGAGTATGAGAGCCTCTGCCCATACCATGCACACCAAAAGAATTGGACATACCATTAGAAAAATGGATAATAGAAACCCATCCCCCTTCGAGCAAGCAGGCCAAGGAGTGAAACAGATGGATTGTAGTAAACCCATCCCCCTTTGAGCAAGTAGAAACCCATTTAGTCGAAACCATGTTTTATGATGAACGGGCCTCGTCTAAAGAAAGTTCGATATCCAAGGTGGTTATCCAATATTGTACCCATGAAGAAGAAAAATGGACAGATACGGTGTTGCGTGGACTTCAGAAATCTCAATCGAGCCTATCTTAAAGATAAGTTCCTAATATTAGGTTTTCTCATGTGAGATGTAAGAGAATAAACCTGCTCACCTTTTAGTTAAACATGCTTGTAACATTGTTGATTTTTTAGTTTAGATGGAAGAGAATCTTTGTTTCTTAGAACAAGCTCTTTATCATAATGTAATTTCTTTTTTTAAGTAATGAAAGTTTCTAGTTTCCTTAAAAAGAAAAAAAAAAAAAATATTAACATAAACACAGGTACATGCTCAAAAAATAAAAAATAAAATTAAAACACCCATTGCCATGCCAATTCCCGAGTGGGGCAAAAGGGGAAAACTGTAAAATATTAAACAAGTAAGCGCATATTTAGAAAAGGAAGAAGAAAAAACGGAAGAGGGAAGAAGATACCCGACAGCTCTCCCAAAGAAGAAGAAGAAGAAGAAGAAGAGGCAAAGGAAGTCGGCGTTAGAGAGTGATCCTGAGAGAAGGAGAGAGATCGAGAGAGAGGAAACTGATTTTGGGTGCAAGGGATACTCTCAAAAAGCAGCGTTTCAGGTTAGGATTTTTAATTTTTAATTTTTTTTCCTCTTCTCGCCGTGTCCCGGCCTGGAAGGATACGCGTGCAGCCGTGCCCAAGGCGTACCCTTACGACACGGGCACGATAGGCAAATTGCCGTGTACGTGCTTTCTTGGGCCTTAATTGGCTGTAATCTTGACAATAGATTAATTAAAAAATATGCCTTTTAAAAAAAAAAATTGTTTAATGAAATAGATTATGTCATGCTCATCCTGATGATGAGCACTCTGTAACGTAAAAGAATTACAAAAAAATTATGCACAAAGAAGAAGTGATTTTGTATACTCTGAGACCAATCAAATAATAGAGTGCTCCAGTTGATTTGTTTGTAGAAATTCTCTCTTTCCATAATCAAACATAGCGGAATGAATGGTGTTCCAGATCGCCGAAGAGTGTCTCCCAAACCAATTCCTCCATTCAAACAAAAGATCAATCACCCTTCCCAAGGAATCCCAAAAGTTCTAAACACTAACTCCATAAATCATAGAGAACACCACCCAACTGATAAGAGCATTCGCACCAACTCATGTAAAATATCATAAAGCCCAAAATATAGCAAATGAAGCCCAAAAATCACCCATATCAAATTTTGAACTAGTTATGCAAAATAGAAGTTTGCTATAGTGCTTGTGAAAATATACAAGTCATTATAGCTTATGCAAAATGATTTTTTATTTTATTATTTCTATGCATTTCTCGAGGGTGAAGGAAGAAAGTGGATGGTGATTGTTGGGTGTGAAGAGAGAGAAATGATTAAAAAAATCAATAAATATTGATATTTTAATGAAATGGCGTATAAAATAGATAATTAGATGTGAGTTTTTTGAAAAATGGTTAGCTGAATTACAAAAAGAGACCCTCTTGGGAGCATTAACACACAAACACTCTTCCATGGGAAAGAGTTATTTGATGCAGCATGGAGAGCCTCATAACAAGGGCGAACACTGAATGCTCTGCTCTCTTTCAATATCCATTACATATTGTCACACCCTCCCTCCTAGAAGGTCTTAGAAAGAACCTACTGACTCCAACTCCCAATCATGAAAACCTCTGTAAATTCCAGATTTGGCCTTCCCACCTACCTGAATCTCCATGATTGAATGGATTGATGCATTTTGATCAAGCAAACAAGCATACAAGCCAGGGTACAACTCTTTTAGAGAATGATTTCTACACCAAACATCGTGGATGAACCTTAAACAAGTGCCGTCTCCCAACTCAAAAGACAAATTTTACTGAAAGGTGTCCCATCCTACGCAAATACTCCAAAACCCATGAGGTGCTCTCACTGAGCTTGAAGTTCAGCCGCCACATTCCTCCCCCATATTTCATTTTTTTTTGGATGAGTCCTCCCCATATTTCATATCAATCACTTGTCTCCATAGATGTGTTGCATCTATCCCAAAATGCCATAACCACTTCCCTAGTAGTTAATAGAGCTTGATTAAAACTCCTCAAAGCCATTGTTTAACTGATGCCGGTCCTAATTGAATGATTTGCGAAAAAAGGTCCAAAAGGGTAGATTTAGGGGTAAGAAGATGGACTTGTAAGCTTAGAACCATATTTGATGGTCATCATTTGTGGCCTCATTTTTGGGATAGGTAATGAGCCATATTTCCTAATATTAAAGAAGCACAAAAAATTTTCAGGAGATTATTTTGTGACCGTATACCAATACCCATCATACACATCTAGATACATCTTATGAATCCTAGGTTGCACGGTGGACATGGGCTAATATGTATCATATATGAAAAACTTGAAAGCTTTGGAGCATGGTGTTTTATCGTTTTGTGGTTCAATGGGGTATGCCAAAGGGGGTTGTGTAGCGTTTAGCAGCTTGGCAAGGCAATTTTGGTAGATGCAGTGATGTAGCAATTTGGGACGTGATCCCGCATTGTTTCATGTGGTGCATTTGGAGAGAGAGAAATGCTAGAATTTTGAAATCTGTATACGATATGTAGTTTTTATTTAGTTTATTTGACTGGATGAATTTTTCCAATATATTCTCTTTTGCCAATTTGCCTGAGATGTTTCATAGTTGTATGTTGATGAACCTTTTGTATACGCGTTGTATACTTGGGTAATGCCCTTAAACATTTAATCAACGAGATATTTACTTTTCAAAATAAAAAAGCCCTTTGGGCTAAATTGACCAAGCCAAAAAATAAAATAAAATTGGGAACACACTGTTTTTAGCAATTTTGTTTCTCCTTAACAGGAAAGAAAAATAAATATTACTTTTTTTTAAAGTTGTTTCTAATAAAAATTGTGTGAATGATTCTTGAAAATGTGTTCACAATTTTTTTTTCGAGATTTTTATCTTTCCTTTTGTCTATTTATTCATTTTTACAAATTCGGGGAATAGAAAACAGCTGAACACAACTAAATTAATCAACCATTTACAGAAAATAAGTTGAAATGATGAAAATTTATCATGTAATGTAAATTTTACCCATTTTAACCACAAAAAGAGTGTAAAATGAGGGTTTTAATCTCTTTTAAAGTAATATTTAGGAGTGACCCCATTATTATTATTATTAGTTTTTTTTGGGGGGGGGGGGGTGGGTGGGTATTTTATATTATGAAATTTGAAATTTGCTATAGTTAAAGATAAAAGGTAAAAGGGCAGTGATTAGGAAATAAATGGGTTTGTTAGGAGACATTCTATTGAATTTAAACAAGTCATGCCCAGGCTCGACTTAGCTCTTGTTTGGAAGGAGGGAATGGAATTGAATGGAAAATAATAATTTTAGAATATTCTTCATTTCCCTTGTTTGGGAGTTTTAATGGAGGGAATTGAAAGTCTATTCCCTTGTTTGAGAGTTTAAGTGGGAGGGAATAAAATGGGTAGGAGGGAACACTTATTCCCCTCAATTCCCTTAAAACCTTAAATTTTCATTCCCTCGAAATTGGGAGGGAATGAAATTATATTTAATGAATTTTTTACTAAAACTCCCAAAATAGCCCTATATATTGAATCATTTTTTTAAAAATAAAGGTCTAATAGTAATATTGTCATAAAATGAATTCATTTCATTTCCTCTATATTACTCCCAAACAAGATTACTTACATTCCATTCATTTTCATTCATTTATTTTAAAACATCTAATCAAGGTCACTTAATTTCGTCCCATTCCATTCTTTTCCATTCCTTTCCCTTGCTTAAATATATTCCATTCCATTCTCATGATCATTCCATTCCATTCTCTTATGATCATTCTATTCCGTTTGCTTATAAACTCCTAAATGAAGCCTTAAGCTCTTTAATATGGTTAGTTATGGGATTTAGTAAAACCTTTAAAATATCTAAGCATGTGGCTCAGCTCAACTAATTTATAGTTTTTTATGTAGAAACTATTACTTTTGCATTTTATACTCTTTAGACAGTTATTTATTTAGACTTTTATTATATTAATTTGAATTTCTTTTTGTAGCAGAATTTTTCTACATGAACAAAGTTTGTTTATAGGATTGAGCTTGAGCTAGTGCTTAGTTTGATCTCTTGAATAACGTAGGACAAGGAGGAACAACAAAATCTGATTTAGAATTTCTTGGCAGATCTGGTAGCACTTAGGTTTTGAGGGTTTATGGTTAGGTTTTGGTGGGGAAAAGGGTGGAAAATAATAGGGATTGTAGGGCTTTCAAAGGGGACAAGGATTAGCAGGGTTTGGGATGAAACAAAGGAAAACAATTAGAATTTGGGTTGCGTGAATAGTGATGTAAACAGTAACCGAGAATAGTAAAATTAAAGAAAAAGATAGCTTTCTAGGTATCACACCTAGACTTCCTAAGCATCACACCTTGAAGAAGTTTGCATCACACAAACCATAAAAGAAAGCTTCATAGCTCTTAATTTTTTTTTTTTTTTGATAGGTAATTAGAGAAACTATTATTAATGTAAAAAATAAGGAAGACTACAAGTTGTTCATGACGATGAACAACAAGAAAA
Organism: Castanea sativa; assembly: GCF_040712315.1. Taxonomy (NCBI): domain Eukaryota; kingdom Viridiplantae; phylum Streptophyta; class Magnoliopsida; order Fagales; family Fagaceae; genus Castanea; species Castanea sativa. The sequence goes on from NC_134013.1 coordinate 44,555,645, forward strand.
GATAAAACAAACAGCAAAAAAAGAGGGTAATCAGGAAACTAATCTAAGAGAAGACATAAACTCAGAGAGAGAACAATAATCAGTAAAACCCCAACAACGAGACCACTTAAAAATACTACGTTGGTATAAAACTTTTATCTCATCCAACGTCTTCTCAGTTTCTTCAAAGGAGTGACGATTTCGTTCCAACCAAACAATCCACATTAAGCACCTTGAAACCAAATTCCAAATGTTCGAATTATGCTTGCCAAGCCGCTAATGCCAACAAAATAACAATCCCGCCACCGATCCTGGCATAACCCAATGAATACCAAAAGCCTAAAGCATAAAAGTCCATAAGGTATGTGTAATAGGACAACGAAGAAGAAGGTGGTCCACCGACTCCCCATCACTACAACACATACAACATCGATGTCAAAGGATGACCCCTAAGCATGAGGTTATCTAAAGTGAGAATTCGATCATGAGCAGCTATCCACAAAAAGAAAGCCACATGCTTAGGAACTTTCCAAATACCCTTCCAAGGAAACAAAGAATTCAGAGTACCTCGAATTGCATGATAGTAAGACTGGGTGTCAAACTTATCATCACCTTTGGGCCGTCAACAAAGAGTATCTCTCCTATCACCCCGAGGAATACAAGTTTGGATAAACTGAAGTAGAGAATAAGATGCAACTAGCTCCTAGTCTTCAAAAGCTTTATAAAACCTTAAATCCCACACTCTAATAGTACCCCCTTCCGGAATCCACAAAACCTCAGAAATACAAGCATCCTTGGCAGCTAAACACGCAAAGCTCAGGATAGAGATTTTTTAGGGTATTATCACCAATCCACCTATCATGCTAGAAGCAGATACGAGTGCCTTCACCCACTACAAAAAACAAATTCTTAGAGAAGCTCTCCCACCCTTCATGAATGCTTCTCCAAAGGTCACATCCATGAGTCTTCCTGCGAACTTTAGTATTCCATCCCCCTTGACTCTCACCATATTTTGTGAAAATAACTCTTTGCCAAAGATGGGTAACTTCATGACATTACCTCTACAACCATTTCCTAATAAAGCTTGATTAAACGACACCACCCTTCTTATCCCCAAACCACCCAATTCGATAGGTAAACACACCTTTTCCCAAGCCACCAAAGGGTATTTGAAACTCCCCCCCCCCCCGGAAGACCCCCAAAGAAAATTCCTCTGAATATTTTTCAATCTAACAGCCATAGCTTTAGGAATAGTAAAAAGAGATAAATAGAGAGTACGTTGGAAGACTTGAGAGAGTACTGTTTAGTAATGTGAGCCTACCACCATTAGATAAATAGAGACGCTTCCACCCTGATAGTTTCTTCTCCATCTTCTCCAAAATAGGATTCCAAATTGAAGCTGTCTTAAAAGAAGTTCCCAACGGCATCCCCAAATATATCATAGGCAAATTGCCCACTCTACAATGAAGAATATTAGCCAGTGCATCTAGATAATTCACCTCCCCAATAGGGACAATCTCACTTTTCCCAACAATGACCTTCAAACTTGTAAAAACCTGAAAACAAGACAATGCCAACCTTATGGATCTGTTCCCTAGAAGCATCACAAAATAAGATAGTGTCATCAGCAAACAACAAATGGGAAATATGCACATCGACAGAATTCACTGCTCCCACATGAAAACCCCAAATAAGATTACTCTCCTCTGTCTTCCTTAAAAGTCTGCTTAAAACTTCCATTATCAAGAGAAACAAAAGTGGGGATAATGGGTCACCTTGTCTCAACCCATGAGAGGTTTTCAAAAAACCTTAAGGGGATCTATTTACTAGGATTGGAAAATGGACAAAAGTAACACAAGCCTTAATCCACCCTTTCCATTTCAACCTAATTCCCATCCGGCCCAATAGATAAAACAAGGCCTCCCAGTTCACATGGTCGTATGCCTTTTCAATATCAAGCTTGCAAACCACGCCTGGTAACCGGCTCTTTAACCTATTATCTAGGCATTCATTTGCAATGAGCATTGAATCTAGAATCTGCCTTCCGCCAATAAATGAATTTTGAGTCTCAGAGATGAGATTATCCAAAACCGCCCTCAACCTGTTAGCCAACACCTTGGATAGCAACTTGTACACACTACCCACCAAACTAATAGGGCGAAAATCCTTAATGTTAATAGCATTACACTTCTTAGGAATTAAAATGAGAAACAAAGCATTCATAGACATTCAAACATAGTGTCGATGAAAAAAAAAAAAAATTCATGACATCCTTTTTCACAACACTCCAACATTTGTGAAAAAAAGCTATGGTGAAACCATCAGGACCAGGGCTTTATCACCCTCCATCTCCCTCAAGACCTAGATGACTTCCTCCTTCGTGAACTCCTTCTCTAACGCAACCTTTCATCCTCTTCAATACATGCAAAATCTAACCCATCTATAGTAGGGCGCCCCACCTCAGTTTCCTCATACAACCCCTGATAGAAGAGAACTAGCTGAGAGCGCACATCAGTCTCATCCTCATAAAGAACACCATCCACCTTAACCCTCTTAATTTGACTAGCATTTCTATGTGAGTTTGCTAATCTATGAAAGAAACGAGTATTATTATTTCCCTCCTTCACGTACAAGGCATGAGACTTTTGTCTTCAGGAACTCTCCTCAAGAGAAGCCAACTGTTCTATGTTTGCTTTGAGTTGAATATGACGAATCTGATCCTCATCTATTCACACTAACTCCTCTCTAGCATCTAAACCCATTAGTTCAGTTAGCAAATTCTTCTTTCTAAAAGCCAAACCACCAAACTCCTCCTTGTTCCACTTTTTTAAATTTGCTTTCAGAGCCTTCAATTTTTGTGCCAAAATAAAACTTGTAGAGCAAGCAAAACTGTACCCATTCCACCATTGTTGAACTCTATCAACAAAACCCTCAACTTTCAACCGCATATTTTCTAATTTAAAGGCACTTCGACCTCGTCGAACAAAAGTGGGCAGTGATCTAAAATAACACGAGGAAGCACCCGTTAGGATATATTCTCAAAATGTTCCTCCCAATCTAGAGAAACCAAAGCCCTGTCAATTCTTGACACAGAGGGAAGACCAGAATCTCTAAACCAAGTGAAGGAAGCCCCCTCTAATGGTAAATTAACTATAGAATTACTCTCTATAAAATTTGAGAATACAAACATAGCAAGGCTAAAAGACTCACAAGCAAGCCTTTCACTTGGGTATCTGATAATATTGAAATCACCTACTAATCACCATGCCATGGGCCATGTGGTATGCACCTGTGATAACTCCTACAAAATAGACCGCTGTCCATTGTCATTGGGGCCATACACACTTGTACAAGCCCAAACAAAGTCATCCACCACTCCTCTCAATAAGACATTGACAGAAAACTATCCAACAATTACATCCATCTTTTCAAAAACCGTCTTATCCCAAATCAACAAGACCCCTCCCGAAGTTTGAATAGCATTTAGAACAGCCCAATCAATGAAACGACTACCCCATAAACTCCGAACTAAAGCAACGTCGATAGAAGATACTTTCGTTTCTTAAAAACATACAATATCACACTTCCACTTTTTTAGAAGATTCTTACAAATCTCTCTCTTCCGGGGATTGTTAAGCCCCCTTACATTCCAAGAATGTAGTCGTAGAGTCATTTAAAACTACCAACAACCCCCACAGCAGTTGAAGAAGCTCTGCTCCTACTCCTAGAAGAGACACCATCATAATTAACATTAGAAATAAGCCCCTTAAGCTCCCTAAGACCTCGTGTCCCTGAGTTTGCAAGTCGCTTAGGCACCCCATCATCAATCACCTTGAAAATATTTTATTTATCTTCTTCATCTTCAATAGAAAGCATTACAACCCTTTAAGTTTAAGTCTAATACGTATTCCTAGTAGAATTACGCATCTTCAAAAACTTAACAAGACTTGGACTCTTGGGCTTTTATTACTAAACCCAACTAAATAAATAAACTAAAATAAAGCTAAAGTAAGACCTAAGGACTATTAGCATAGCCCATTCCAAAATATTAAGAAATTGCAAAATTTCCCTTGATACATAAAATCAAATAAAATATAATAAATCTGTCTTCCCACTCCTGCATCATTGACTAACGAAGCAAGCCAAGTTCAAGCTAGTTGAATTTTTAACAAACTCAAGTTTGAATATCATAAGCAAGTTCTAGCTAATCTTGACCACATTGTTAATCTTTTCAAGCCAAGTTCAAACATTCAATACTCAGCTTAGCTTGGCTTGATTACAGCCCAAGGCATAATCTTGACAAATACATTGGAGAATTTGCTTATGGTCATATTAATTTTGTGTCTAATTCTTCTTTTCTAGTTGTCCTCTACTTGTCAATGGTTCCAATGACACTATCGTTGCAGTTCTTAATATGGGTGTGAGGTGTCTAGAATTAGAGCATGAGTTTTATCTGATTTGTTAATCAAGACATAAAGATTGGGCAAGTAATGAGTATTGATTATAATGGATAAAATATTTTATTTAGGAAAATATTTTGGTGTAAACGTTAAATAACATTCGTTGATATTAATTGGGATCTACTTGTTACAAGATCAAAAAATTTTGAGTTGTTTGGTGTGAGATGGGCATCTAATTGAACTGTGCTAATTTAGATTGTCTGAGATATATTTCCTCTATCCCATTGTGTTTGTCTATCTTTGTTAGCCCAACTGTTTTAGGGGACATGTTTATTGCTTTCAAATGTTAATAAATAAAAGCTATACTTTCCCAAATTACCCGTTTGTTTGGTGTTTTATTCTATTCTACTCAGATAGTAAAAAGTAGTTAGAGAGGTTGTATAAATTTGCATATCAATTTTGGAAAGTGGAAATTGATCATGGGACATCCCATAAAGGAAAGTAGAGAGAAACAAATTGGGATGGAGCACAATATATTGAAGTTTTTATTTCTTATGTAATTTGTATGATTTAAACAAATAATTTACGAGGAGGCCACAATTTTTTGCGCTCATATTCTTTTTTCCTTTTCTTGCTTTTATTTTATTTTTTGGAATAATGGCCAGGAAGATTGATGCGATAAATGGAGGATATTTTGTGGCTGCTTCCTATGTTAGATGTAATTTTCATTTTTGAAATATAGAACACACATATCATTGTTTTCATTTGGGAGTTGGAAAAGAAACATATACCAGAAAATTGTCTTAGGTGAAATGTTGATGGAGAGTTCTCTTGCCAGCTCAATTGAAGCTGCTCGTTTTTTTGTATGTGATTGTGGGAAAGAAGATATCTTATGTGGTTGGATGCCTGGCACTGAAACTTGGCAGATGTGTTCGAATTGTGATAAATGCCCTCATGGTCAGTGCCGAAAAGCTGAATCAGTGATAGAGGAAAAAGAGAATGCTGATAGTCCAAGTTCCTTAAATTTTCCAAGAAGTTATGCGCAGCCATCAACTGTTAGTACAATGTCTGAAAGTTATGCACCAAATTTTGTATATAGGCGAAGGAAGCTACGTGGAAATTCAATCGACATGCTTTCACCTCAGGCTGCAGCAAACACAAAGAGAAGTGCTGATTGCCTTTCGGTCATAAGTTCTGATGCACCTTCCATGGCAGCCAAGGAGCAACATGTGGGTTCTCAAGTTGAGCCTGAAAGTCGGACTGTTGGATCACTCCTCATGGTGCCTCTTTTATGCAATAAAGAGTCCCATGTTTTAAAGTCAGAATCTATCAATGGCTGTTCAGTTGGTGAAGGGCATGTTTCTGATGCAGCACTCAAACATACCATGCAAAAGATTTTAGAGGTTGACAGTGTGAATGACAGTTGCTCATCATCAAAATCAAATTTGGAACTTGTTTCAGCTTCCATGACAACTGAAGTGGATGACACTGGTGAATGCTCCTCATCAAGTGTAATGGTTACGGAGGTCAAGGGGGGACAACTTTCAGAAAATGATAGATGCATTTCTATACTCAGAAGCCAGGGGCTGGTTGGAAGAGTTTTGCCTACGAAGTCTTGTGATTCTGCTGAAGATGCTGGTACTAGTAGTGGAGGCAGCTGTTCCCGGTCATGCAAGATTTGTGGCCATTTAGAATCTACACTGAACATGCTTATCTGTGATCTTTGTGAAGAGGCATTTCATGTGTCTTGCTTCAATCCGCATATGAAGAAAATACCGACTGATGAATGGTTTTGTTATTCTTGTTTGAAAAAGAAGCGTAAGATTCTAAAGGAAATAGATACCAGAAAATCACCAAGCATTGCTAGTGAAATGGGCAGGTGTAGACATGCATCAGCTAAAGGTGAATCAAATCCAATTATGTTGATGTTAAGAGACACTGAACCATACAAGACAGGTGTCCGGGCTGGTAAAGGTTTTCAAGCAGAAGTTCCTGACTGGTCAGGTGCAATAATTGAGTATGTTCTTTCACTAATCTTCAGATCTCAACTTTTTGAAGCAAATAGCTTTGTAGAAAAAGTTTACTTCGTTGAGCATATATTCCATTTCGTTATGGAATCTTTTATTTCATGATATTCCATTTATGCTGTGCTCATACTCTATCATATACTTTTCATTTCTGTTAGACGATTTCAACAGTAGAATAAGGCAAGATGAATCCTGATTTGATGTATGATGAATATGTTACAGAATATTGATAGGTTATATAACTTATCAAAAAAAAAAAAAGAATATTGATAGGTTATATAGGTTACAAAAGAACAATTTTTGTGAGGGAGCTGTTGAGGATAAAATTTATCCTGAGAGCAAGGATGCATCTGTGTTCACTTTGTTGAGTTCTAAAGGGGAGGAGGGGCCTTGTACTTGGAATTTGAGATTCATTTGTGATTTTCATGATTGGGAATTGGAGTTGTTGGACTCTCTAATGGATTTGTTGTATTCACAATTTCCTTTTGTTGGGGCAACTTATTGTATGAGATGGGTTTTAATGGTAATGGTAAGTTCAGTCTCCACTCTTATCATGAATGTTTATGAGGTGCTAGTAGAGAACCCAATTCCCATGGAAGAGTATTTTGGGTAGGAAAGTGCCTAACAAAGTGCCTTTTCAATTGCCATGATATTTGACTTACACCAACCTCCTCCTTTTTGGCCACCATTTAGTCTTTTAGTCTTAGGTTATGGTTGCGGATAAAGTTGAGTATGGTTTACTACCTATAGTAGAAAGTACTTATCCTTGGAGGTAAGAGTTTTATGTTGAGCTCCCCCCCTTCCCCTCAACATCCCTCCTCTTGCTTTTTGGTAAGCAAATAGTTCCAAAGTTGCGTTCTTTGTTTGGACTGCAGCTTTGGGGACTTTTTTTTTTTTTTTTGATAAGTAATAAAATTCATTGTTAGAAAAACAAGTACAAGAAAAACTAAAGCACACAAGACGTGTACTAAGGGAAGCAAGGGACAAACCAAATTAAGAATTTAAGAAGTAAAAAAACTACATCTATCGAGCAAATCAGACAAAGAACTGAAAGAGAGAACACCCAACTCATTTGTCCACCCAAACAAAGTTTGGAAGAAAGAAGTCTTCAAGTTTTGAATTAATCTTTTGGTTCCATCAAGTCCGGAAGAAAGAAGTCTTCCCTAAGGTTCCACCTTTAAAGTGAAGGCTGTGTGGGAAAATATGGAAAGGTGTTTGGCTGGCTGGAAGAGAATGTATTTGTCTAACCAGGGGGGGGGGGGGGATATCATGCTAATTAAAAGCATGTTGTCTAACTTGCCCACTTACTATTTAGCTTTTTTCCCTGTCCCTTTGAGTGTGGCTAGATGTATGGAGAATTTACAAAAAAGATTTTCTATTGGAAGGGTTGGGAGATGAATTCAAGTTTCACTTGGTGAGGTGGAGGAATGTGTGTGAGCCATTTCAAAATGGGGAATTAGGCTTTCAAAACTTGGTTCTCTTTAATCAAGCGTTGTTGGGGAAATGGTTGTGGCAATATTCTTTGGAGAGGGAGGCGCTGTAGAGAAGGGTTATTGACAATAAGTATGGAAGTATGTGTGTGTGGGGGGGGGGGGGGTTGGTTGGTGTTCAAATAGGGTACAAGGGCCTTATGGGATTTGTCTTTGAAGAGCATAAGGAAGTGGTGGGATTCTTTTCATCGCAACATTAACTTTAAGGTGGAGGACCTCCTTTAAAGGAAATTTTCATTGAGTTGTATGGCATTGCTTGATATACGGAAGGGAAGCATCAGTGGCAGAGCAAATTTCTTTCTTAGGAGATAGCTGCAATTGGAATATAACCTTCATTCGATTGGTTCAAGACTGAGAGTTAGAGTCAGTTGCCTCCTTGGATTTATTGTATTCTGGAGTATTGAAAGGGGAACAGGTGGATGGGCTGTGGTGTAAACCTGTTCTCAGGGGATTTTTTATGTTAGATCTTCTTATAAAGTTTTGCAATCCCCTTCCCAATTGTCGTTCCCTTTGAAGACTCTGTGGAATTCCAAAGTGCCTTCAAAGTTGGGTAGAATTTTGACCAATGACAATTTGAGGAACCGTTGACTTGTGTTGTTATTGACTGGTGCTGTATGTGTAACAGGGCAGGGGAGAATACTAATCATTTACTCTTGCATTGCCTAATAGCCAGAGAATTTTAGAGGATAGTGTTTACGCTTTTCGGGGTAATTTGGGTTATGCCCAAGGATGTAGTGGAGCTTCTAGCTAGATGGCTGGGCAAGTTTAGTAAGCATCGAAATGGGGTGATTTGGAACCTGGTCTTTCACTGTTTGATGTGTATGTGGAGTATTTGGGGACTATTTTGACTATTGATAATATATATTTGAGGAAAGTGTGGATTCAAGATTGATGTTATATATCGGTAGATCATCTTTTATTACATTATCCTATTGCTTTCGAGCTATGGTCTATGGTGTTCACCTTGTTTGGTATCTACTAGGTAATGGCAAAGACTTTGGCATGTTGGCACGGTAAGTTTGGATGGCATCGTAATGGAGTTATTTGGCTGGCTGTCCTTCCTCATTGTTTGATGTGGTGCATTTGGTGTGAGAGAAATAACCGGTGTTTTGAAGACTCTAAAACACAATTAAAGCTTTTCTTCTTTAAAACACCATTGGAATGGATGTCTATCATAGAAGTCTTTCTATTTCTTTGGTTTTTGATGTGATGGATGCTTGTAATTTGCGTTTTTGATTGTTTTGGTCCCTAGTTGTATACTTCCTATATACTTGGGTGACCCCTTTTTATTTTTTTGATAAATAATGGAATTGTATTAAAAGAGAAAAACCAGGTACACTGGGGGTGTACATGAAAAACAGTACATCAAACACTTAATACAAAGATCAAGTATTTCTTAAAAATTAGAACAAGGAAAGATTAAAAGATGAACTCCACTCTAGCAAGGTATGAAAAAGGAGAGATTTAAGATCCAAAATAGACCGTTCCTTCCCTTCAAAACATCTTGAGTTCTGTTCTCGCCAAATTCACCATAGGACACAATGAGGGACAGCCCTCCATAAATCAATGCTCTGATGCCCGCCAAAGGAACCTTGCCAACTTGAAAATAAATCAATAATTATGCGGCATAACCCAAAGGAGACCAAAAAGGGTCCACACCATAGACCATAACTCATAGGCAATAGGACATTGAAGAAGAAGATGATTCACCGATTCCCCAATCTTTTACACATAGAGTACCAATCAATTACTGGAACACCCTTATACCATAAGTTCTCAAGAGTCAAATCTTACCTAAAGTGGCAGTCCAAGAGAAGAAAGCAACCCTAGGAGGGATCTTTGAACGCCACACAAATCTCCAAGGGAAAGAAGTTACAGGAGTAGAGGAAAGGGAGAGATAGAACTCACTTACTTTAAAATATTAGTGGTTTCCAATATAGTTTGTCCTGACCTTCACCATTAACAGGCATAGAATTGATAACATCTACAAAGGTGTAGAAGTGTTCCATTTCCCAATCTTGGGGAGCCCTAGAAATTTCCTAATAATATTTATATTACTTATCAAAAAAAAAAAAAGTTTCATTAAAAGAGTGCAAAAGGGGAAACCTAAGAACACAACCAGTATACAAGTTTTACACCCACTTCAGTCAATGAAAAGTACAACAATCTTCCGCTCCACTAGTAGTTTCTCATATCCTTCAGAGCTTTGAGCGTTTCTTTTTCCACATACACCACATAAGACATAATGTAATTTCGTTCTAAATCTTTATATTCTGATGCTGATCAAAATGTCGTTTCCAATATGCAAATATATCAAAGGCACATCTAGGCAGGCCTGCTGAACCCCGAAAAGACAAAAAACCATAACCAACATTGACCCAGCAACAGCACAATGAAAAAGCAAATGATCAGTAGTTATCTGATTCTTCTTACACATACAACACAAGTCAACAGAGCAATATTGTGTTTCCTCAATTTTGGATAGATTCTCTGCTTGTGTCTCCTTTTGGGTTGGGAATGGTGATAGAATCAGGTTGTAGCATGATGTTTGGTGTGGAGATCAGTCATTGAAGGTAATGTGATTACAACTTAGAAGTATGCTTTTAGTGAATTCTCTGATAACATTTGGAAAATTCACAATAACTTGTGTCTGGGATCTTAAATTCCTTAGGGGCTTTCATGATTGGGAGCTAGGTGTGAATGACTTTATAGATTTAGTTTACTCCAGACAGATATCAAAAGAAATTGAAGATTGTTTATTCTAGAATCCTGATGGGAAAAGGAAGTTCACTTTTCAATCCTATTACGCATGCTTGATACATTTGCCTACTACAACTATGTTCCCTTGTTTGAGGTACTAAGGTACCACTTAAGGTGGCTTTCTTTGTATGGATGGTAGCCTGTTACTCCATACTAACCATGAAATAACCTTATCAAAAGGAAGCTGGTGGTCATTAACGTGCAGTGCAGTTGTGACAGTAGAACACCTGTTACTGCATTGTCAGATGGCTCAGGAGCTATGGTCTTTTGCACTCATAACTTTTGGACTAATTTGGGTGATGCAAAAGAGGTGATAGACTTGTTTGTGTGGAGAGGAGCATTTGGCTGGCAATGAAGCCGGGTGTTTGGATTATATATAGAGAGAACTTGAGGAGCAATTTATGTAGGAAATTAAAAATCGTTTTTTTATTTTATTTTTAATCCTTGTTTGAACATTGGACTACAATTTTTTGGGGGGGGGGGGGGTCATGTAGTTCCATGGTTAATTTTTGGATCATATGAGTGTTCGTTTGTAACTTGTAAGTCTTTGAGGAAGCTCTCATTTTGAGCTTACCTCTTTTATATTGAATTATTTTACTATTAAAAAGTAGAAGAAAGAAAGTGGCTTTTCAATTGTTATGGTATTTGACTTACACAAGCCTCCTTTTTGGCGGCGGTTTAATCTTCGGTTTAAGGATATGGTGGTGGATAAAGTTTAGTATGGTCTGCTACCAATAGTAGAAAGTACATATTGTTGGAGGTAGAGTTTCTTGTTGAGTTCCCCCCCCCCCCCCCCCCCTTCCTTTCCTTATTTCTTTTGATAAGTAAAACGTTCCATTAAAAGAGTGCAAAAGGGGCATAGCCCAATACACATTTGGTATATAAGTTTTACACCCACATCAGTCAATTAAATTGAAATTGTAGAAGAACAAGGAAAACAGTTGTGGAAGGATCTTAGTGAATATGAGACTATCGAGGAAAGTCGTGGTCTAATGGAGGAGGAGAAGTACGATTTGGAAAGAATCTGGGGTGAGCTAGAAAAAACTTTTGGAAGAAATTTGTTGGAGGCAAAAATCTAGAGTTCTTTATATTAGAGGAGATAGGAATACTAAATTCTTCCATTGTATAGCCAATTCTCATTGGAGATTTGACTCCATAGATAGGCTTACGGTGGATGGAGAACTTTCTTCAGATCCAGAGGACATAGTAGAGTGTATTTCTCGCTTCTATAGGCAACTCTATTATGAAAATGTGGTTGATAGACCTGTCCTTGATGACGTGGAATTCTCTAGAATTTATGAGGAAGATGCTCTTTGGTTATATAGGCCGTTTGATGAGGAAGAGGTGTATGGGGTGATTAATGTATTTAATGGTGATAAGACTCCTGGCCTGGATGGCTTTTCCATGGCTTTTTACCAGTTTTGTCGAAGTGTTTGGAGTGTTTTGAAGAAAGAGATTATGAAAGTTTTTTAGAACTTTCATACTCAAGTTGTGTTCAAGAAGAGTCTTAATACTGCATTTCTTTCCCTTATTCATAAAAAAGTAGATGTTGTGGAGATCAAGGATTTTCGGCTAATCAGTTTTGTTGGTGGGATTTACAAGATTATTTCGAAGGTGTTGGCTAATCAGTTTCGAAGGGTGGCACATGGGCTTATTTCAATTTAACATATTTCATTTGTGAAAGGTAGACAAATTTTGGATTCTGTGTTAATTGCTTTTGAATGTATTGATAGTAGATTGAAGATAGGGATTCCAAGGGTGTTGTGTAATTTTAATGTGGAGAAGGCGTACGATCATGTGAATTGAGGTTTTCTAATGTAGATGTTGTAGCATTGTGGGTTTTAGAAAAATGGTGAAAATGGATTATGTGTTGCATGTCTATTGTTAAATTTTTCATTTTGATTAATGGGAGTCCTTCAGATTTTTTTGGAAGCTCTAGGGGGATTAGGCAAGGGGATCCTCTATCTCCATTGCTCTTTGATGTTGTTATGGAGGCTTTAAGCCGTATGTTGGATGTGACTGCAGTTGCTAGATAGTTTTCGGGCTTTTCTGTAAGTTTTACACCTAGTACTTCGATGATGGTGTCTTATCTTTTATTTTCTGATGACACTCTTATATTTTGTGATGCTTACCTTAATCAATTAGTTACTTTAATGGAGATTCTGACTAGATTTAAGGAGGTTTCAGGGGTAAGGATTAATTTGGAGAAATTAGAGTTGGTACCAATTGGAGAGGTACATAATCTGGATGTGTTGGTATGGTTGTAGGCATTCTTCCCTTCCTTTGAAATATTTGGGACTTCCTTTGGGCGCTAAATTCAAGAAGTTGTTAATCTGGAATCCTATATTAGAGAAGATGGAACGAAGACTAGTAGTTTAGAAGAGGCTTTATTTATCTAAGGGGGGTAAGGTTACTCTTATTAAAAGAACCCTCTCCTCCTTACCTACTTATATCCTTTCCATCCTTCCTCTACCTGGGAATGTTGCCAATTGCATGGAGAAATTATAGAGAGATTTTCTTTGGAGTGGTATTAGTGGTGATTCTAAATTACACTTGGTGAAATGGGCTAAGGTTTGTAAGCTAGTGTAGGTTGGGGGGGCTAGGTATTAGATGATTGGGGAGTTTTAACTCTGCCTTGTTGGGCAAGTGGTTGTGGAGGTATGGTTTAGAGACTAATGTGTTATGGAGGAGGGTTATAGAGGTGAAATATGGGAATGTTTGGGGTGATTGGTGCACAAAAAAGGTGACAAGTGCATATGCTGTTAGCCTTTGGAGGCTTATTAGAAGTGGCTGGTTGAACTTCTCTAAACCACTCTAAACTACTATAGTATGATGTGGGTGATGGTACTAGAGTGAAGTTTTGGAAGCATGTGTGGTGTGGGGATTGTACCCTCAAAGAGGCTTTTCCAAAACTTTATTGTCTTGGTAGGGCAAGGGACTCTTTAGTGGCAAAGGTTATGTATTGGTCTGGTGGGAGGATTCATTAGAATTTTCATTTTCGTCATTCACCACAGGATTGGGAGGAAGACTCTTTTGATCTGTTTATGGGCATTGTTTACTCTTCGAAAGTGCAAGGGGTTGGCGTTGATAAGGTTTGTTGGAAGCCAGCAAGGAGTAGAGGTTTTGAGGTTAAAGGTTTTTGTCTCTCTTCCTACCCTTCTACTCTTTCTTTCCCTTGGAGGTTGGTGTGGCAATTGAAGGTAGGCCCAAGGGTTGCTTCTTTTCATGGTCAGCTTCTTTAGGTAAAATTCTTACAATTGATAACTTTCGTAAAAGGCGTATTATTGTTCTTGATTGGTGTTACATGTGTAAGAGGTGTGGAGAGTCAATGGATCATCTTCTGCTTCATTGCCCTATAGCATTTGAGTTGTGGTCTTTGGTGTTTTGTTTGTTTGGGCTTCATTGGGTTATGCCACATAAGGTAATTGAGTTGTTTGAGTCTTGGCAAGGTAAATTTGGGAGGCATCGCAATATAGATTTTTGGAGACTTGTGCTGCATTGCTTGATGTGGTGTATTTGGAGTGAAAGAAATGCTAGATTCTTTGAGTGATGTGAGCAGTCCTTGCTAGAGATTAAGTCATTTTTCTTACATTCTCTCTTTGTATGGAGTGTGGCTCTGTCGCATTTTTCTTGTTTTTCCCTTTATGTTTTACTTGATCATTATAATTTTGTTTCTTGATTTGTGCCCCTCAGTCAATCCATAATGTAATCAGGTTGGCTATTTTTTTCTTAATAAAATTTTTCGTTACCTATCCAAAAAAAAAAAAAAAAAAGTTCGTAAATGAAAACTTTGTGGTGGTGGCAGCTATTCATGCAGATAATGATCTTAAAAACAAAAGCTTTAGCTCCAACAGTGGTCTCTCACATCCTTCAAAGTTTTGATCATTTCTTTTTTCCATGTATACCACTTAAGACAAAAGAGGAATGGCTTTCGGAATCTCTATATCCAAATTCCAACCAAACTTACCAAAAAAATAAGCCAATATATCAACAACACATCTAGGCAGGACCCACTGGACCCCGACTAGACCATAACTCACATCTCTCTGGCAACATCACATTGAAGATGCAAATGATCAGTAGTTTTTCAACTCTTCCTACACATAGAACACCAGTCAACATAGCAATATTGTGTTTCCTTAAATTCTCCATTGTTAGAACTTTCCCTAATGCTCAATTCATACAAAAAATCCCACTTGCACTGGAACCTCAGGCTTCCAAATTTTTTCTGAGGGAAAAGGTTTTCTGTTTGAGGTTAAAGGTTTGTAAAAAATTTTTTAACCTTAAACGGTCAGATTGTTGATGACTTGTCCCCACTTTTGTAGATGCAAATGATTGGTAATTTTCCAATTCTTCCTACACATACAACACTAGTCAACGTAGCAATATTGTGTTTCCTCAAATCCATTGTTAGAATTTTCCCAAATACTAAGTCCATACAAAAATTGCACTTGCACTGGAACCTGAGGCTTTATAAATGCGCTTCCGTGGGAAAAAAGAAATTTTGTTTGAGTTTTTTTTTTTTGATAATTAATAAACTCCATTGAAAGAAAAATATACAAGAGGCCAGAGCACACAGGAAGTGTACTGAGGGTGCATGAGAACAAAAGAACTAAGAATTATAAAGACTACATCTATTAAGAAAATCAGACAAAGAATAAAACAGAGAGTCCCCCAAAGCAGTTGTCTACCAAGACAGTGTCTGGAAAAAAGACATCTTCAAGTCTTGAATCAACCTCTCAGCATTCAAAGATCCGCGCATTCCTCTCCCTCCAGATATCCCACATCAGACAATGAGGGACCATATTCCAAATCTTCCCATTTCTATGTTTCCTAAACTTTCCTGGAAAGCTAGCAAGAAGCTTTAAAATGTCCTTGGGCATTACCCAAAATTACTTGAAAAGAGTAAGCTTTGTAAAAAGTTTTAACCTCAAACACTTGGCTCTTTGGTGGAATCGTCCCCACATTTGCAGAGTAGTGAGCATTTATAAAAGAGAGAATGGATTCCAACCCGATTTTACACATCTCTAATGAAATTGATATCCCAAGGTAATTACCATTAGAGCAACGCGTATGATTTTCCAAGAAGCCTCTTTATGTTGAGCTATTTGATATAGTTCCAGAAGAGGCTACTTTATGACTTGCTCTCTACACCACAAGTGATGCTAAAACTTGATCCAGATATCCTCACCCCACTTAAAATCCAATTTACCTACAAAATGTTAATGTACCCCAGGTTCCCAACCTCTTCTTATGCTCTTCCATAAATTCACACCATGTCTGATTGATTAATATCTAAACACCATCCCCAACTGCTACCATATTTCGTCTCTATCACCTTTCTCAAAAAGTGTCCATCTCTACCATATTCTGAAATTGAGTAAAATTCTTAGCAAAATGGATCTGACGTTTTCTGGTTTTTCCTCTTTTGGAAATTGAGTGTAACCTTTTTTACTTCTTTCCTTCTCCCTTATATGCAATGAGAGCTTTGCTTTAATTGGGAGCTTCTCCAATTCATTCAAGCTTGTAATGTATATGCCCTACCTGGACAATCTGAAGCAGATTGGGAAAAGTGTAATATCCTTGCTATTAATTGGGGAATTGAGGAGGTGACTAAAACTGGGTTTTAAGTTTTGACCAATTCTTTGTAGATAATGACTGTTGGGTTTGCTCTTGACTAACAAAATGGCTTTGATTTTAGGAGAACATATTATTCAAGCTTGGGTAATTTAAGTAGTGGTCAATGCTGAGGTGGATGAACTAGTAAACCTGAGTAGCTAATAGAAGGGGAGTAACTTCTGCTGGGGTTCAGCAGTGCTTTTTAGTTTTCTGTTTCTCTTTGTTGTATAGCATTTGCAATTTTTTTTGCTTGGTTGAGGATGCCTTCCCTCAATTCCGTTCAAAAATTGGATCTAAATAAATTTTTTTTCCTTTTCCTCACGCTCAATTTAAAATATTTGAAAGTATAAACAGGGAAGAAACTGTTGTCATCTGTCTTTGTCTTGTTGATCTGTATTTCTATTTCTTTTTCTTTTTTATTCATATCTTCTTGTAATTTTGATGTGATGCAGTGACGTCAATGCCATCAGCGAACCAGTGGAATTGGATCCTTCGGAGTGTGTTACTTCTCATGTAAAGTCAATTGCTCAGTTACCATATATATAGTATTTCCTTCTGGTTCTCAAATGAAGTGAAACGTATTTCCTTTTTTTCCCCCTTATTATTATTATTATTATTGTTATTTTTACTTGGGCTTTTTCCCCTTTTGTAGTTGTGGAACTTCTGCAAGCCTTATACACTTAACTCCATAGGTAATTGGCTTCAGTGTCGAGAAGTTATAGACGGCATAGGAGAAGGTGTCAATGGAACTATATGTGGAAAGTGGCGCAGGTAAACCAAATAACAAACTTCTTTCAGAGTGACTCCATTGATAGTGTCATTTTTTTTGTGTTAATAGTATTTGATGAGCGTCTGGAATTTGTGATTTTAATACATTATCTTTTAGTTCGAAGGTTTTTGTAGGGAAATCTACCAATAATTAAATAGTATCAAAATTAGTTTTATGGATTTGAACACAAACACGGATGAATGTGAGATTTTGTCTCTGTTTTGCCCATGAAATTGGTCTATAATGCTCACAAGTTAGTTCAAGAAGTTACTCATGAATAACACCTTCTGTGTAACTTTTCTTTTTTAAAATTGGAAAAATCTCAAGTTTTTTTATTTTGGGCATGGGGAGTAATGCATGACTACTTCAAATCTCAGTTTTTTTGATGATGTGGAACCTCACCAAGGCAGGACCTTTTGGACAACTACTTCAAATCTATCAGTACATCACTTATTAAACAAATAGTTAATTTGATATATAAACGTACATGTGAAATGATTCAACTCCCTTGAGGATTATTGAGGAATATATGAAATGACCTTACATACAGTTTGTGTGGTAAGCAGGAAGTTTGATGCTTTATTTCTGATATGTCTGGCACATAATACTTGCTTTTTCTGTTAACTAAGCACACAATACTTTCTTTTTTTGATAAGTAAAAATATATATTAAAGGAGAAAATTAATTCGTGTTTGCGATGATAAACACACAATATATCTTTAAAAATTACTAAGAATCATACAGAAAAATCAAGTGAGTCTTGAAACACAACAATATAAGTACAATGAGTAAAACCCCATGCGTAAGACCAATCAAGCAAGGTTCAGCAGCAAGGATTTCAGTGACTATCCTCAAAAGTGCGGCTATGATGTTCCTTACAAGCTATCCACATCAAACATAATGGAGTAAGATTCCAACCATCCAAAGAGTGCTTCCAAATCAATTCCTTACCCAAAACAAATATGCTACTGTTGATGGCAACACCCAATGAGTCCCAAACATCTTAAAAATTACACTCCACAAGACATATGCAACATCACAATGGAGCAACAACAGTCCACCATTTCCCACAACACATACAACACCAGCCAACTAAAGAAAAGCCCCTCTTGATAAGGTTGTCATAAATAAGAATCTTACCCCAAGCTTCTGTCCAAACAAAGGACACCTATTTTGGGCCCTTGACACACCATATTCTCTTCATAGGGAATGAAATAGCATAGTACCACAGATAGCCTTGTAATAAGAACAGACGTTAAACTTTCCACTCCCCTACAATCACCATCTCAACCTTTCACACCCTCTTGATAAGGTTGTCAAAAGTAAGAATCTTACCCCAAGCTGCTGTCCAAACAAAGGACACCCTTTTTGGGGCCTTGACACACCATATATGCTTCCAAGGGAATGGAATATCATAGTACCACTGATAGCCTTGTAATAAGAACTGACGTCAAACTTTCCACTCCCCTACAATCACCATCTCAACCTTTCACACCCTCTTGATAAGGTTGTCATAAGTAAGAATCTTACCCCAAGCTGCTTTCCAAACAAAGGACACCCTTTATGGGACCTTGACACGCCATATACGCTTCCAAGGGAATGGAATAGCATAGTACCACAGATAGCCTTGTAATAAGAACAGACGTCAAACTTTCCATTCCCATGCAATCACCATCTCAACCTATCACACCCGTCCCACCTAGGCACCCTTTAGTGACTAAGATACCCATGTTGGACAGACATGATGTAGGTGTATAAGGAAATATATCCTGCACATGTAAAAGGTGTTCCTAAGCATAAAAGAGAATATGCCCCCTAATTCACAGTAGTTTCCTCATTCTTAATCTTTGTATGTTGCAAAATAAGACAATCAAAAACCCTTCTTGGGCCTGCCATGTCACATGTGCAGATGTACTACACTTGCTTACAGTTATTTATTAAAAGTTAAAAATTAAAAAGATCCACTTTGGAGGTAAGGGAGAGAATTCATCTAATTGTAATAGTGTTTGAGCCGAATACCTTGTTGAGTGCCCCTGGGTTAGCCCAATGCTAGGAAAAGAAAGAGATTATGCGCTGCAGAGGGAGTTGATGGGATGGAGCCTAACCGGCTCCATCCCTTTCTGTTGATAACTATGAAAAAACCAGGCAACCAATCCATAGATTGATACCAACAGATATGAAAGAAAGGCACTATGATGGATTATGGTATAATTATGACGATAAGTGGGCCTCGAGGTACAGTTATTTGGAGGTGCCCATAATCTTCTGGCTTAGATCAGGCAAAAATCATACTTATGCAACTCCACTGAATCTGGTGGCCTATATCTCTAGATAGAAATCACTGTCAAGAGAATGATTATTTGTCCAACTTGAAATGCCAGTAATATGAGGATTTCCATATGGTATATTGACTTTGCTTTGGTGTTGCTAATAGCATGCCTAGGCACTCTTAAAGCTCAAAAAGCGAAGCTCCAGGGTTGAATATCTTTTCTGAAGTGAGACATATTATGAAGCGTGCAAGTATGCTCTGTGTCTTTTGGAAAGTACAAATTTTGATGCACTTCTATATATATATTTTTGAAAAATGTCATTAAATTTAGGGCAAAGATTTGCTGCAAACAAGGTTGCAGCACTTGTTGCATGTTGCTATATGTGACAAAATATTAGAAACACACCTGTCCCGGACCAATTAAAAGAAAACTTCTGTTAAGTTCTTAACCTTAATGTTTCTCTCACACTCTCTCTCTCTCACGCACGGAAAAAAAAAATACAATCCTTTTCTCTCTTTCTCTCTTCTTCCTCCTCCATTCTTCTCACTTCTCAGATACCCAGCCACCAAACCTAATCAAAATACAAATCCCTTGAGGTTATGTACTTATAATTGTAGGATGATGATGAGGATATCTGTGTATCCATCGAGCTCTTTCTGTTTACTTTCATTCTTGCTATTCGATGAAAACGACAAGTCAATCAGGTACCCACAATTGGTAAATCATCTGAAGCACGTGGTGTTTTTCCATGTATTTGTTTCATCAAACACCAAATTAACACAGCATCATAAAAGTGCAGGATGAAATAAAGCTTCAACCCTTAGTATACATATAATTTAGAGATAAGGAATTTCTGGGTATCTTTAAAAAATGAAATCTTTTTTGTGGTTTTGTACATATTATATGGATTTGGTGTATTTTGCTTTACATAGAATCAAAACTATTAGATTGAACAATCCAAAAGACACAGTTTTTGGATTTCAGTCAAAATCATAAAGCAAAATATTCCTTTAGATTAAAGAAAAGTATTTCCAAAATCTGTCGAAAGGGGATTTTCTTTCTCATGCCATCTAGGTGTCACAGAGTATGTGTGATCAAAAAATCCTTTCATAACTGCAATTAGAACCTAAGAAGATTGAGGGATTTGTATTTTGATTTGGTTTTGTGGCTGGGTATCTGAGAAGTGAAAAGAACAGAGGAGGAAGGAGAGAGAGAGAGAGAAAGAGAGAGAGAGAGAGTGTTGGTGGGGTTTTGAAGAGGGAGAGAGAGAGAGAGAAGGATTTGTAATTTTATTTTTATTTTTTCTGTGCTTGTGATAGAGAGAGAGAGTGTGTAAGAGAAACATTAAGGTTAAGAACTTAACAGAAGTTTTCTTTAAATTGGTCCAGGACAGTTGTCTTTCTAATATCTTGACACATTTAGCAATATGCAGTGAGTGCTGCAACCTTGTTTGCAGCCAATTCTTACCCTTTTTTAAGTGTTCTATCTTACAAGAATTGATATGGATCATTGATTTGCTATGGACACTTTCTTATGGTATGGTATTCTACACATGACATTTCTATTTAAATCAAACAAGGAATTTTTTATGATCCTATCTGTTTGTGCATTTCTGGGTTTTTTTATTTTTATTTTTATTTTTTAAATAAAAATCTGGGTGAGTTTCTCTTAGCTCTCTCTCTCTCTCCTCCTATTCCTCCGCCCCCCCCGCCCCCCCCGGCGGTGGAAGAAAAAGAGCAATATCTTTCTTTTTCTCAATCTTCTGTCTTCATCTATTTAGATTTATTTATTTATCTAAAATTGTGACTCCTGTTGATGAAAAGATCTGATTCATTTAAAATGGTTTGGTCATGTGGGGTCTGTCGGTCCCTTTGGCTTCCAATTTTTACAAGTAATTGCCAACCTCTAGTATCCACATTAAATTCTTTGGGTTGTTTGGACCGTAGATTTGTTGCTTGGGGTTTTGCCGTTTACCATTTTAACTACCTGTTGCATGTTTTCTTCCTTTTTCTTTTCATTTTTAAAGGAGATATTCTTAGTTCTATAATGAATTAGGAAGCTATTGAATTTATTTAAATCTCAAATAGTGAGAGGAGGCCCGGCTACCTCGAATTAGCCAGAAATCCTGTTTTAGTTTTTTATGTACTAGGATCAATATGGGGGGATTCCGAAGTTTCTTTATTGAATCTAAGTTATTTCAGTTGGTGGTGGAGGAAGGAGGGAATTTTTTTTCCCTTAAGATCTTTGAACGGGGAAAATTCTACATGCAATCGGTGTTTTTGGGCAAGAGTGCAGCCCTTTGGTTAGTGAGGAATCTGGAACACTTTGTGATTGGGGTTAGTTCTAAGCAATTTTTCACGCTCAGGGAAGGTGCTACGGCGTACACCTTGCAACGGGGGTCCAATTCTTTGGGCGATCGCACGCTTATGAGAGGTTAAGGTTGGTGGGCGGCGGCGTACTATCATTATTCCTGCCGGTAAATTGCAACACGGATGGAGAATTTTTGGGGTTGAATTACGAAGGATGTTGGAACCTGCTCAATATGCGCTGGGTGGATTGCAGTTTGTATCGTATAGGTCTAAGCAGATCCCCAAACATCATCCTCCCAGGTCTTATGTGGAAGCTGTCAAAGCTCCAGTGCAGGCAACGTTGAAGCATGTTCAGCAGCCCCTTAACAAAGATAAGGTTAAGACTGATTTTGTGAAGAATATTGTGGAGTTTCCTAGTGAAAAGTCTCATACACAGGTTGTAGCTTTTGAAACGCAGACTGGTAGTTCTCATCAGGCAGCCGTGGGTGGTGGGGAGGGTGGAGCAGGTGATATTAATGGCAAGAATAAATTTGATGAGAAAATCTTGGAAGGAAATAATTGTAATATTCCTTTGAAACTCAATTTGAATTCAAAATTGGTTGAGTTTGAAAAGTTGCGTGATAATAGGAAGGGACGTTGGCTGGGGAGAGGGCTGACTGTGAGTGTGAATGAATTTGGAAAGAGGCGGGTATTATGGGATGTTGTTAAGGGAGGGCAACAAGCTGGCAAATGGGTTCCACGAAATACTGATTCTACTAAGGCAGTGGGTCTGGGTCCATCCAAGCCAAAGGCCCAAGTCTCGTTGGGTAATGAAGAACTCATGTTGGGCCTGGAATTGCTAAGCCTAACTAATTTTGAGGCTGGAGAAAGCTCACTTAGTGGATCTACGAGTCTGGAGTCTTCTTTCCAGGAAGGGGTCACGTTGCCAAGTCTAGGTGGTAATAAACTTATTGCCACGAAGGAGTTTCGGTGCCCAATGGTTAGACCCACCACATCGGAGCAACCAGCGATGCCGTCGAAGGTATCGGCGATCTCATCCATCACATCGGAGCACCCGGTGACATCGCCGACAGCTCCGATGGTCACACCCATCACCTCGGAGCAACCTTCGACATTGCCGACAGCTCCGATGGACTTCGCAGTGACGGAGGCTGAACTTGAGGGTGGTCAGCTCAGCTCGGTTCGTCTAGTCCAGCCACCCATTGAGCCGACAGAACCGGTGGTGGTGGCCCAAGTATCCCAAGAACAGGTTTTGCTGATCGGTGCTCCGTTTGGGTCGAGGTTGGGGCCGGTGGTGTCAGCGGACACAATATCGGAACAAGCAATGACTCTTGATGACCCGATAGTGTCGGAGTTGGTGCCTGTGTCGTCTTCAGTGGCATCGGAGGATGGGGTTGAGGACTTTGTGGGTTTGGAAGGATTGGATTATTCTAACTCTGAGGGAGTTCATCTACCTGGCCCAAATATAAGGGAATTGGTTGGAGATTTGGATAAGACTTGGGGTAACTCCAAAGACTGGATTTTACAAATGCGTGATGGCCGACAATTAGTGCTCCCATTGTCACTGTATCGTTCTCCAGATTGTTTGTCAGTCTGCTCAAGTTTAGAGGGTGAGTGTGTACCAGGCAGTGTTCCTTGTACTAATGAAGGGCAGAGGGTTACTTGGGCAGATGAGAGTGAGGGGCTAGTAAACTCCTTGTCTGTGGTTCCCGAGTTAGTAAGTGAGCCTTGGGAGTCTGATGAAAGGTTGAGGTCTTCTGAGGGAGGTGATGAGCCATTAGTTGTGGTACCTTTGGCTACTGAAGGTCCGTTGGAGTTGGAGTCTAGTCCTATGAAGGAGATTGGGTGTAAGGAGAATGCAGATAATTGTCAACTTTCACAATGGGTAAAAAATAGGATAAGGGCTTTCAAGAAATCTGTGGGCACTTCACTAGAAGGTTTTGAGGAGCGAGTGACCTTATTAGCCATAGAGGCCGTAAAGAAAGATAGATAGAAACTTGTGGTGGGTGATCGAGATGAAGTTGGTTAAGTCCTCGAGAAAGGTGAGCTGAAAAATTTGCTGTCATCTTTGAATGTCGAGTATGATACAAATAAAGCAGGGAGTGCAAGTTTTGAGCGGGCGGTTGTGTCTTATCAATGAATGTGAAGATTATTTCTTGGAACGTTAGAGGGTTGAATGAGCAGGATAAAAGGTTCAGGGTTAGAAACTTGATTAGGAAATGGGGGCCAGATGTGGTTTGTCTTCAAGAAACCAAAATGGGATTGATTAATAGAGCAGTGATTCGTAGCTTGTGGGGTGGCCAACATGTTGATTGGTCATACTTAGGCTCTTGTGGTGCTTCTGGTGGGGTATTAGTGATGTGGGACACTCGGGTAGTGAATAAATTGGAGGAGGCAGTGGGGAGATTTTCGATTTCCTGTAAGTTTACAAGTGTGTCAGATCAGTTTGTATGGGCGTTTATGGGTGTTTATGGTCCTAATTTACACCGAGATAGGAGATTATTATGGGAGGAACTTTGTGGCTTGAATACCTGGTGGAGTGTCCCATGGTGTGTGGGTGGTGACTTTAATGTGGTTAGGTTCCCTTCTGAACGATTGGGGTCTACTTCTTTCACTACTGCTATGAGGGAGTTCTCCAATTTTATCTCAGAACAGGGTCTCATTGATCTGCCATTGCAAGGAGGTACTTTCACTTGGTCTAATTCTAGAGAAGTTGTTTCGAAGGCTAGGTTGGACAGATTTTTGTTTTCTGCGGATTGGGAGGATAAGTTCCTAACAATTTCTCAAAGACGGCTATCTAAATTGTGCTCAGATCATTTTCCAATTGTCCTTGAGGGTGGATTTTTTCAGAGAGGGAGTATGCCATTTAGATTTGAGAATATGTGGCTGAAGGATGAAGGTTTTGTGGATAGGGTTCGGTCATGGTGGGATTCCTACCAGGTTCATGGTGCACCGAGTTATATTCTGGCCAATAAATTAAAGCTTCTTAAAAATGATCTGAAAAGATGGAATGTGGAGGTGTTTGGTCATGTTGATGTCCGGATTAGAAAATTGTGGAAGGACCTTAGTGTGCTAGAGAAAAGGGAGGAGAGTCAGGGATTATCAGCAGAGGAAAGGGTGGAAATGGGAAGAATTCGTGATGAGTTAGAGAAAGCTATCCTGTTGGAAGAGATTTGTTGGAGGCAGAAATCCAGAGTTCTTTGTGTTAGGGAAGGAGACAGGAATACTAAGTTTTTCCATCGTATAGCTAATTCTCACAGGAGGGTTAATTCTATTGATAGGCTTATGGTGGATGGGGTGTTGTCATCGGACCCTATTGCGATAGCAAACCGTATCTCTCAATTTTATAGGCAGCTTTATTTTGAGGAGGTGGCTCACAGACCTGTCTTAGATGATGTGGATTTTTTTAGCATCTCGGTGGAAGATGCAAGTTGGTTAGATAGGCCTTTTGAGGAAGAAGAGGTGTTTCAGGTGATCCATGACTTTAATGGTGATAAGGCACCTGGCCCGGATGGCTTTTCCATGGCATTCTTCCAGTCTTGTTGGGGTGTTTTGAAAAATGAAATTATGGCTGTATTCCACAACTTCCATACTGTGCGGTGTTTGAGAAGAGTCTTAATGCTTCATTCCTAGCCCTTATTCTTAAGAAAGTGGATGCTGTGGAGGTCAAGGATTATCGGCCTATTAGCTTAGTTGGTGGGATGTATAAGATTATTTCTAAGGTGTTGGCTAATCGGCTTCGTAGGGTGGCGCATGGACTTATTTCGGATTCGCAAAATGCTTTTGTGAAGGGCGCATGTGATTTTTGGATTCCGTCTTGATTGCTTCGAATGTATTGATAGTAGATTGAAGCCGTGAGTTCCTGGGTGCTATGTAAGTTGGATGTGGAGAAGGCGTATGATCATGTGAGTTGGGATTTTTTAATGTATATGCTGCGGCGTTGTGGTTTCTCAGAAAAATGGAGAAAATGGATAAGGTATTGCATTTCAACTGTGAAGTTTTCCATTCTGATCAATGGTAGCCCATCTGATTTCTTTGGAAGTTCTAGGGGGCTTCGGCAAGGGGATCCCTTATCTCCATTGTTGTTTGATATTGTGATGGAGACATTGAGTCGTATGTTGGATGTGGCTGTATCCACTGGGCAATTCTCAGGCTTTTTTGTGGGCAGTATGACTGGTTCTTCAGTAATGGTATCTCACCTTTTATTTGCAGATGACACGTTGATTTTTTGTGATGTTGAACCTTCTCAGATTGCTAATTTGAGGGCGATTCTTGCTAGATTTGAGGAGGTGTCAGGGCTTCGTATTAATTTAGGGAAATCTGAGTTGGTACCTGTTGGAGGGGTACCAAATTTGGAGGCTTTGGTGGGTTTGTTGGGGTGTGGACGATTTCTCTCGCCCTTGAAATATTTGGGCCTTCCTTTAGGTGCAAAATTCAAGGACTTATCTGTTTGGAACCCTATTCTTGAGAGAATGGAGAGGAGATTAGCAGGTTGGAAGAGAATGTATTTATCTAAAGGAGGTAAGGTGACATTCATTAAAAGCTCACTCTCGTCCTTACCTACATACTTCCTTTCCCTTCTTCCTTTACCGGGTAAGGTGGCTAAGCGTATGGAGAAGTTACAGAGAGATTTTTTGTGGGATGGGATTGGTGGTGAACCTAAATTTCATTTAGTTCATCGGGGCCAAGGTTTGTAGGCCTTTGCAGATGGGGGGTTGGGTATAAGCACGGCTTGAGTAATTTTAATTCTGCCTTATTAGGTAAATGGTTGTGGAGGTATGGTACCGAGACTGATGCTTTATGGAGGAGGGTTATAGAGGCAAAATATGGAAACATGTGGGGTGGTTGGTGTACGAAGAAGGTGACAAGTCCTTATGGGGTCAGCTTGTGGAGATATATTAGAAGTGGTTGGTTGAACTTCTCTAAACTTCTTGTTTATGATGTGGGGGATGGTACTAGAGTAAAATTTTGGAAGCATGTGTGGTGTGGGGATTGTACTCTCCAAGAGGCCTTTCCGGAGCTATATTGTCTTAGTAGGTCCAAGGACTCCTCAGTGGTTGAAGTTATGGGTTGGTCTGCTGGGAGGTTTCACTGGAATGTGCAATTTCGTCGTCCACCACAAGATTGGGAAGAGGAAGCCTTTGACCGGTTTATGGGGCTAGTCTATTCCTCGTCAGTGAGAGGGTTTGGTCCAGATAAGGTTTGTTGGAAGTCTGCAAGGAATACAAGATTTGAGGTTAGAAGTTATTACAGTTCCTTCTACCCTCATAATCTTGTTTCCTTTCCATGGAAAATGATATGGCAATCGAAGGCGCCTCCAAGGGTAGCCTTCTTTTCTTGGGTTGCTTCCTTAGGTAAGATCTTAACAACAGACAACCTTCGTAAAAGACGAGTGATAGTTCTTGACTGGTGCTCTATGTGTAAGAGGTGTGGGGAGTCGGTGGATCATCTTCTACTTCATTGCACATAGCTTGGGAGTTGTGGTCTTTGGTTTTCTGTTTGTTTGGCATTCAGTGGGTTATGCCTCGTACTGTTATTGAGGTGTTTGAGGCTTGGCAAGGAAAGTTTGCGCGACATCGTCACATTGATGTTTGGAGATTAGTACCTCACTGCTTGATTTGGTGCATTTGGCGAGAAAGGAATGCTAGAAGTTTTGAGGGCTGTGAACGATCTTTGTTGGAGATTAAGTCTTTTTTCTTACGCACACTCTTTGAATGAAGTGTGGTTTTTTCTCATTTTTCTTGTTCTTCCTTTTCTATTTTTCTTGACCGTTGTTCTTTTGTTTCTTGATTTTTGTACCCATAGTACATCCTCAATGTACTCGTCTTGGCATTTTCTTTATTATTATTAATAATATTCTTACGTTATTTATCAAAAAAAAAAAAATGGTTTGGTCATGTGCAAAGGAGACCGATGATGTGTTGACGTTAACCTTATCCAATGCAGATTTTCAAGTAAGAACCCTGCAAAGGACGCTAATGAGCTCTAGCTCAGCTGGCACTTCCCCCCTTATAAGTTATAGGTGGAGGTGTCTTACTTTAGTGGCTGACCCTAGAAAAAATGCATATGGTCTTCCTATTCTGAATGCTTCAGTGGTTGCTGTCAATGAGATAAGTGGTGTTGGTGAAGTTGTACGGTGGATTGGTGGTGAGAGAAGTAGTTTGTATGAAACCATAAACAATGGATTTTGGAGCTCGGGGGGGGGGGGGGGGGGGGGGGGGGGGGCGGGGGCGGCGGGACTGTAGCAGCATATTGCTTTTGTTCTTTGCATTCTGTGAGAAGATTTTTGGATTGAGGTTTGGTGGTGGCATGTGAAGGTGGGGTGATGTAACACGCATGCTTGGAGGTTTTTAGGTATCATCTTTATGTTAAGTGAGGGTCTGGGCAATGGAAATGAGGCTTAATCTTGCCAGGTGTTCAGTGGAAAGTTTTGAGTGAACAGTTAGGCTTATGAATGCCAATGAATTTTGGGCTTTTGAACCACTTTGAGAACATGTTTATGTTAGAGATTGACCATTGTACTGATGTGTGGCAGTAGCAATAGCAGTGAAGAGTAAAGAGGGTTTGTACAGTGTGAGAGGTCTTCTGTCTTTGTTGCTCCCCATATCAGTGGGTGAGTGTGCATGTCTGAGAGAGAGAGCTGGTTGGAGTGGCAGCTGGCGGTGTTGGTGATGTAACACGCATGCTTTGAGGTTTTTAGGTATCATCTTTATTTTAAGTGAGGGTCTGGGCAATGGAAATGAGGCTTAAGATTGCTGGGTGTTCTGTGGAAAGTTGAGTGAACAGTTAGGCTTATGAATGCCAATGAATTTTGGGCTTTTGAACCACGTTGAGAACATGTCTATGTTAGAGATTGACCGTTGTACTGATATGTAGCATAGCAATACCAGTGAAGAGTAAAGAGGGTTTTTTCAGTGTGAGCGGTCACTGTCTTTGTTGCTCCCCATATCAGTGGGTGAGTGTGCATGTCAGAGAGAGAGAGAGAGAGAGAGAGAGAGCTGGTTGGAGTGGCAGCTGGCGGTGTTGGCAGACTTCAGGTTGCATTGAGGAACTAACCCTTTCATGATTGCTTGTGCATGTTTTGGGTTTCACTCAGAATGGTTATATGTCTGTTGAATGAGATGAAGTAGCCTAGTTATTTTGAGTAGCTTTGATTGTGCTGGTAGCTGCCTCCATCTATGTCAGTGACAGATTTGACTGAAGTGTATGCTATGTGAAACCAAGGAAGGTCAGCTAATTTTGATAAATCTCAATGTGGATGTTGGAATATTGAAGCAAATAGTTTATGGGAAAAGTTTTGCTACATACAAGTATGCAGCAATTGCTGCATATAGGGTTATATGGCAGCAAAAAGAAAGGGACAAGTGTCCAAGGGTCATGTGCAATGCACATGACCAAGTGGTCCCTTAGACACTTGTCCCTTTCTTTTTGCTGCCACATAACCTTGCTGCATACAAGTATGCAGCAAAACCTTTCCCATATTTTATTTGTGTGAGTTAGGAATTGGGTTTAATAAATGAAATTTTGAACTACTATTTTTTTTAATAAATGTTACTAATATGAATTTCTGCCACGCATTTCAATAATTCTGTTACATGGACATTTAAGATGGAATTAGCCATGTTGTCACTGTCAGTAAAAATTTTTACATCCAAAAAAGCCATGAGGAATATTTTAGATGATTGCTTAATTTGGTAATTAAACATAAAGATGATTAAGCCAGACTATTTTGTACATCCAAAAAAGCCATCAGGAATATTTTACATGGTTGCTTAAATTGGTAATTAAACATTAAAGATGATTAAGCCAGGCTAAGATGCAAGTGGAAAGCCAGTTCTTGTAATCAATTCCACTTGGGTAAATCATTTTCATTGAACTTTACTAATGGTTGTAATTATCAGACACTATTAAGTATCTTAGTAAGTTTATATATCCATTCGTTTATTGTTAAGCAACAATATAGAATAAATTTTATAGCCTGCATGGCTTTTTGTACTTCCTCTCTGTCTCTCTTCTTTTTCATCCATTTTTCCCAGATCTTTCTCATATAAACAGAAATTCTTTCTTGGTTATGTTCAAGATGATTAGCATGTTAAAGTTTTTAATGTTGCAGGGCTCCTCTTTCTGAAGTCCAAACTGATGACTGGGAATGCTTTCACTCTTTCCTTTGGGATCCAACTCATGCTGATTGTGCTGTGCCTCAGGTGAAATAACCTTCATTGATCTGATTTCTCAAGTCTTGTCAATTGTTTGGATTTTTTGCTGTGTATCATAAACACTTTTTGTGGGGAAGAATTATTGTAGGAATTGCAGTCTACTCAAAGTTGTTAGATAGTCTCATTTGACTTGGAAATTCATAGTCCAAAGGTTGTAACATTAGAATGTTGGGTGGAAACTGTAGTGTCCTAAGATACAGTAAATGTGCGGGGTGAATATTACATAATTTGAGTAATGACAACCATGTGACATGCTTTTCTACCTTGAAGCATTGAGGAACTTGTTGAAAATATAACATAAATTGTCAGACATTGGATGAAGTTATAATCTATCATTCTGTTCTGGTGATTTTGCTCATGAAAAACCAAATGGACTGATCACTGGAGGTGCTTTTTATGGATGTCATAAAGTATGCATGGACTTTTCATAGATGTTACAGACTAAAAGTGAATGTGGTACTAGGTGTCAAACATTATTTATCTCATGATGTTACCAAATAGCCTTGATTGTGGGTTCATGTTTCTGACAGATTGGTTACAAAGTAATAGATCAAAATGTATTTTTGTTGTAAATAATGGGCTATTGCTCTCTTCAGTCATTATGACTTCATTTTGTTTTTAAATTCTCTTCTTTGTGTTAGTTCTGCACCATTTTTATTTTAATCAAATCTTGTTTTATTTTATTTGCTTCAGGAGCTAGAAACGGATCAGGTTCTAAAGCAATTAAAGTATATTCAGATGGTAAGTCTTAGCACCCTTTTAATTACTGATGTTCATTTTATTGGTCCAAGGAAAATGACTGTACATTAGATTACTTGCAGCTAATTTTTTCCTAATCCTTGACTCTCTTTTTGATTATATACACCCCTAGTTACATCTTTCAGAGTCCATTGACTAGTTGACATTTACTAATTGTCCTAATAACATCAAACAACTAGTTCTAACAAAGTGGTTGGGAAGCAACATCTTTTACTAAATAACATTTCATTTGTGTGAGGAACAGAAAAGTAGATGCTAACTTTGTTGAACCAAGACAATGCTTTATGATTGCCTTAAAAGATTTCTCTCTCCCTCTCTCTCTCTCTCTCTCTCTCTCCATATATATATATATATATATATATATATATATATATATATATTATAAAACAACATAAGAAATAACCCAAAACAGTTCTCACTTTCAATCCCAGTATGGCCAGCACCAAGGTCTATGACATCCTTAGCAAACAATGAATCAGTCATGTGACACTGAAGTCCATGGTTCAAGCTTGAAGGTTTTAATTATTATCTATTTTTGTGGTGCTTGTGGGGAGAGCCATGGACAGTGTTATTGATAGCTTTAAAGACAACCTTAAAAATGACATTTAACTTCATTTTTGCCAAGTTTTAAAGGTAACTTTTAGGTATGAGTTGCGCGTTTATCACTAATTCATGAACTTCTATCTGCTTTAGGATTCAAATCTTTTGTGTTTGTTCATATTTTTTGGAAATCTATTTTAAGCTTTCAGTGTTTGTGTGCATGTTTCATTGGAGTTCAGTGTGTTTTTTCTCTTATTTAATGCTGTTTGTTTGTGATTATTGTTGGGTTCTTAACATTTTGTAATTTATGTAGCTGAGGCCCCAGTTAGCTGCTAAACGGCGAAAATCAGATCGCACAGATTGTAATGTTGATATGCAAAAACATACAGTTGATGCATCATACATATAGAGTCCATAATATGGTGAAAACTGCTTGATGATTTTGTCAAGTGTCCATACATTTTGCCATCTCTGTACCTTGTACATTCAGGTTATAAAAATCCCATAGATATTTTACATCACAGTTGTCTGGCATTGTAATTGTTAGACAGACGAATCCAAGTATAATATGTTGAGCGCCTGGCTGTTGTACCTCCTGCTGCTATCTTCATTGGCTTTTACTATTCATTGTTGATTTAGCTGATTCCAAATCCTCCCGTCCCCCTCCCTCTTTTAATTTTCTCAAGGCTGGTTTTTAGTCAAACTACCTTTTGTAATGGCTAAACTTAGAATAAATCATTCCATTTGATAGAATAGTGAAAAACAAATGAGATGGAACATACTTTGGGATCTCACTAGTGTTAAACGCGTAATGCACAAATGGCTATGAACATATGATTTTCAGCTCTTTTGGATCTTTTTTTGGCTATAGGAAACGTAAGTTCACCCCAAAGTGGGAGCTTGTGGGTCGAAATTGAGCTCTGTCGACCCATTGAAGGGGAGCTGGAGCCAAGAGGCCTTTGGCATCTCTCTTGGATTATGTTCTGGAAATTTGTAAATTACATGGGACTAGGAGGATCAAGTTATAGCGATGAATGTTACATTATGTCTAATGTATGCAACCATTATTTATCCAATGATTCCAGTTCTCATTTAATATGCTGAACCTGGTTGATAAATTTGGAAACCTCGTTGGGTCCTGTTTTTTTAATTGGTGAATGCAACTTCTCCACCCGTAAAGAGAACCTATGAATTCATCGTCTACCACTTGAAGGTGGTATATGGTGTTTTTGCTACATGAACATTACAATAACAATGTGTGGGTCTCATAGAAGTATGTATTGTGGAGTATGCCAATCCAAAAAATAGTTGTCTTTGATGGTATGGCCAAACCACACTATTATCATCAACAATGAGAACAACATGGTCAAGCCCCAGAAAGGCTCTTTGTATCAAGACAAAAAGAAGGTGTATCATCCTTGGTGATAATTCTAGAATGAAAGTAGTGGCCTTCGAGATCTAGCAAATGAGCAAACCTCAAGGCATGCCGTATGGTCTGTTTGGATTGATGATGAAGGAGGGGGAAGTAGAATAGAGTAAAATAGGACCAAAATTAGTTTATTTTCAGCTAACTCTACTATACTCTCCTCTACTTCCTCTCACTTTTCCCGCAATCCAGCAATCCAAACGGGCCTTTAGTGTTGATGTACATCTCAAACATGTGACTGGCTGCTTTGAGAAACATGGTAACAAAAGGCCTGAGTTTGACCAACATATAGGGATGGAATGGAACACAGAAAGGCTACTCATATTAATTGAATCAGAAGTAGTTGATGATATTGATGGGTAGCAATCAATTAAATATTGGTCTTCTTTCGAAGATCATTTTGAGCAATATATCTCTCGCATCACCCAAAGTGTACAAGTCCAAATCTAAAATAAGCTTTTTATTACATAACAAATAATGGGTCCTCTTGAAACTTCATCTTTTAAAAACAATCTCATCATCATGGGTATGCCTTGGTTCTTCCAATTTGAGACTTTTGGTAATGGGTTCAAGGAATGCATGGTTGTGGTTGTGGTTGTGGTTGAGACACGCAACAACAAGACTCAGAAATTTCAAATTCTGTGATGGATGCTTAATTGCTTAAAGAAAGATGGATGAATTCGGAGAGGAAATTCAAATTGTTGAAGAAAGCGTTATAGGCCAGAGTTTTGTGGATTGGATTCTTGAAGGACAAGCTTAAAAGCTTATCAACCCAATGGCTCAAAAGGTGGGTTCTTTCTTTCTTGAGGGACAAGCTTATGCCCTGATTGGTTTTTGTTGGGTATGTATTCGTTTTCTATTTTCATTTTTTGTACTAATTTTTTGTACTCAAATCTTGTACTAATTTTTTGTTTCCAACTCACTTTTTTGTTTGGCACCATTTTTTACTCTAGTTTTTGCATAGTCCTCCTCTAACTTTATTCTAAGTTTCTAACCCCAATGGATAAAAAATAGAAGAAACACCACACCCATTGTTCAACACAAACCAATGGAACCAAACAACTCCAGATCATTGAAACCCAACTACAACTCCAAAACCTAATCTAGATCACCACCAAAAACCTATTAATTCAAACAAATTTCATAAAATCCCAACATCAAATAGAAAAAAGGGAGAGAGAG
Source organism: Castanea sativa (assembly GCF_040712315.1). Lineage (NCBI taxonomy): Eukaryota > Viridiplantae > Streptophyta > Magnoliopsida > Fagales > Fagaceae > Castanea > Castanea sativa. Next base: position 44,589,391 of record NC_134013.1, read on the forward strand.
AGAGAGAGAGAGACCATGGATCTGATTAGATTTCACATTTTTGCTCAAGAAAGTGTGAGATCAAAGAGAGACCAAGGGGTGCCAAGTTAATCTAGGCGAGTAGTTGTGAGCAAGGTTTTTAAACCCGGGCTGGAACGTACGGTTCGACCAGGTTAACTGTGAACCTCTCACAAACACGGTTTTTTTAGTCTTAAGAACCGGCCTATGCCAAAAAAGCAGGGAACCGTTAGAACTGCGGTCCAATCGCACGGTTCTAAGAATCGTGATCAGACCGCTTCTCACGGTTCCCTACTTTCCTTTGAATTTGAACTTAAAAAAAAAAAAAAAAAAAAACAACAACAACAACATAGAAAAACAAGCTTTAAATTCTGCTCCCTTCAGAGTACATCACACAGCTCCATTCAGAGTACTTACAACCATTGTTGAAGGCTGAAGCTTCAACCACAGTCAGTGAGATGCTATCAGACTTGAGATCGCACTGCCATCTCCCTATTCTTCTTCTTTGTTTCGCTCGCACTCCCAGTCTCCCTCTTTGTGTTTTTGACATGCTAGCTGTTTCTTCATTTTTCTTTCTAGAGTCTTTTTTTTTTTTTTGGTAAATGAAGTCCCCCGGAACTCTTCTTCTGTTTTTTGTAAATGAAGTCCTTTTTTGTTTGTTGCTTTACTGCTGTGCTTTTACTGTCAACCACCAAGATGTGCTGTCAACCACTTCTCTTTTTTTGAAACAAGTCAAACAAACAACTGTCAACCACTTTTAGTTCTAGGCTAGCTTTCGTATTTATCCTATAGTTTTTTTTTTAATTCATAAATGGTGGACTATTCAAATGGGCTTCGGCATAAAAAAAAAAAAAAAAATTTGTTTGGATTGTCAAATGGGCTTAGCCATGGGCACACATTAATTTATCTCTTTACCATTTTATTGGGTCTCATAAAAAAAAAATAATATTGAGTACTCAAATGAGCTTTATCATGACTTAAGAGTTCTAACAAAAAATTTATATATATATATATATATATGTATGTATATAATTATTTACCTTTATTTTTAGATAAATTTTCAATTTTTACTAATTTTATATATTTATTTATATTTTAAATAATTATTAAATTAATTATGACGTCATCACGGTTCGACCTCGGTTCGACTTCGGTCTAACCTTAAAAACCTTGAACCTCTCCCTTTTACGGTTCATTTAACGGTCTGGGTTTCAAAACCTTAGCTGTGAGGGTATTGGTGGTGGTGCTGATCCTCCCCTTCCATAGCCGATCTGCTACAAAAAGAGAGAGAGAGAGAGAGAGAGAGAGAGAGAGAGAACATAGGCTGAGGATAGAAAGAGAGAATGTGTTTTTAATAGCCAATTCATTGTTAATGGACCCCACAAAGTTGGGTTTTTAACAAAAATGCCATCTATCCATTTTCACTAAAAATAAAAATGCTCAAAAATTGTTTTAATTTTCTGTATTTAAATATACTTTTTTTGGATACTGAAAATGAAAATTGAGTACAAATTTGCAAACCAAACCAAATTGCGGTGGGTCCTACAAAAAACTGAAAATAAATACAGAAAACACCACTTTTTTCTTTAAACTAGACAGCCCCTTATTGACCCAACAGTTATTTTAATTTTGCTTTTGAAATTCTAGTTGTAGAAATTAAGAAATCTCTCCTGACTTTCTTTTCACACGTCCTAGAAATTTCGAACAAACTAAGAAAGTGCCAAAGAGCGGATCTACTATATCTTTATAATTTGGAGAAATAATTTTCAGCAATTCTTTATTTTGTTTTTCGTAACATTATAAAAAAAAAATAAAAGGACAAAAAAAAAAAAAAACTAATTGGAATTTGGAACAGACCAACCTCATGTACTTTGATGCACAAATCATTCATATGTAAACTAAAAAGAAATTAAAAATATATGTTTTGTTCGGAGTTTGTTCCTATAAAGGGAAATTTAGGAGTTGAAGGGAAGCCACGCGACTGATTCTATCTATCTATCTGTCTATCTAGTAGCATAGGTTGGTAGAAACTAACTTGGTAAGTTGCTATATTCTTAGTATTTTCCATAGTAGACTTCACCGCCTTTTTACAATTTATTTTTATTTTTATTTTTATTTTTTTATTGTTGGTGTTTTTTTTGTTCAAAGATTGTAGAAAGATTTTTCTATTTCTATTGGAGAGGCCTGAATTTAGTTCAATTCTAGCCATGGTGCGGAACTTTCAAGAGGCATTAGTCAGGGCATTGCCCTACGGGATTTCAATAGAGAATACAGGCCTGATTGTATACTGTTATCAGAGATAAAGGTAGGATATAGTAATAGAATAATTTAAAAAAAAAATTTATTTATGAAGAAAAGATTGAGATTTTCATGTGTAGAAGCTTGGCTTGGCATTGTTCTGAAAAGAAGGGGTTAATCTGAAGATAGTATAGGAAAATAAATGATTGATTACTGCATAAATAATTTTTTTTTTTATAAGAAAACCATGATATTATTGCATTTCAATGCTAAAAAAACTGGAATACATCCGAAAATACTGCAGAGTTAATACTGGATGGGGTTTCCTCCATCCATGTAATAAACATGCGCTACCTTATTTCCTTCTCTTCGCATGTGGCAGACTTCAGCTTGGTGAAAATATTGGAGATGCTCCTTCGTGCCTGATATTAAATGGCCACTGGCGCCTCTGTTTTCCCTTGGATAGCAGAACATATCAGCAAAGAATCACTTTCAAACATCACTTTCTGTATGCCAATATCTCGCACAAAGGTGACAACATTCTCCATAGTCGTTGCTTCAATTGCCACGGCTTCTAAGGGTACTTGCAGTCTTTTGCTCATTGCAGCAATGACTCTTCCCCACTCGTCTTTGATAATCACACCCACACCTGACCACTTCTTGCCCCGAAACACAACTCCATCAGTGTTAACCTTATACCAATTCTTTGGAGGAGTCCGGATTCTTTGATCTACTAGCACTTCATTGTTTGTGGCTGAAGCATCCTGTATTGCAAGATATTCCTCTCTTTGCCGAATGGCTGTTTCATACAAAGCAGCAGTTGATTGTCTTCTCTTTCCATGCCTCACCTCATTTCTATACTTCCATATTCCCCATGCCACCATCAAAGTAATATCCAGCAATTTTGACTCAGTATTTGGATCCATCCCAATATGCCACATAATGTCTGCAAAATCCCCACTACCCTCGACTATATGTTGCAGGTTACCATGAGCCTACACTTCTCTAGCCTTAGGGCACTGACCCAGTACATGTAATACGCTTTCAGGTCCTAATCCACATGCCTCACAAGAAGGATCATCAATTACTTTCCTATGAAATAAATTCAATTTTGTTGGGAGGATATTTAGACAAGCTCTCCACCCAAAGCATCTGACCTTGTTTGGGACTTCTGCCTTCCAAATCTTTCTCCAAAACCTTTGCATTACCGAGGTATCTGAGCTCTCCCCCCCATTTTTCCTTACTCCCTCTTTAGCTAAATGGTAAGCGCTTTTTATGCTGACTTTTCCGTTAACTGCAGCTGTCCACACTACTTTATCTACTGGTAGAGTTGAACTTAACGGAATACTGAGGATGGAATCAGCTTCATGTTCCATGAAAATCTCTTGGACTAAGCTTGTTTTCCAAACTCCTTCTTCTTCATCAAGGAGCGCACTGACTCTAGCATCAATAGGCAGGAACTTCATTGGTGAGACAATACAAAAAGTAGAAGGGTTGGTAGTCCACCTATCCTTCCAAATGTGAATATCCTTGCCATTGCCAACTTGCCATCGAACCCCCTCTTTGATTAAGGATTGTGCAGCCCATATACTCCTCCAAGCAAAAGACGGGTGATGTCCTTTTTTAGCATGTATAAAATCCACATTAGGGAAGTATTTACTCTTAAAAACTCTATAAAAGAGAGAGTTACTCCTTTGTTCTAGCCTCCAGCCTTGTTTTGCAAGTAATGCAAGATTAAACGCTCTAAAATCTCTAAACCCCATGCCTCCCAAGCCTTTAGTATCACATAGTTTATCCCACTGCATCCATGCCATTTTCCTTTCTCCCAACTTTTGACCCCACCAAAAGTTTCTCACCATGCTCGTCATCTCATCACATAAGTTTTTTGGTAGCAAAAAACAACTCATAGTGTGTGCTAGAATAGCTTGTGCTATAGCCTTAATGAGTATTTTCTTACTTGCATTGGATAAAATTTTTTCCTTCCAACCCACCAGTTTGTTTCCCAACCTTTCTTTGAGTTGTTGGAAAGTGTTGCGCTTTGATCTTCCCACCAGTGAGGGTAACCTAAGGTACTTCTCATGTTGTTTAATGATTTCCACCCCAAACAACTGCTGAATCCTTTCTTTTCTTTCCGGTGGTGTATTTCTACTGAAGAATAATGATGTTTTCTCTCGATTTAGCTGCTGACCTATAGAGCTTTCATACACACAGTGCATAAATAAATTGATCCAAGTACAAAGTGTGCTTACCTTTCTGTTGGGCCACATTACCATTCCCAACCTACTTTGTCCTGGCAATTTCTTACTGCTTTAATGGAATCTTTTTGAAGGTATTTGGCTTTGTATTGAGGATTTTAACAGTATAAGGTGTACCTAGAGGATAAGGGTCTGTTTGAAATCCGCTTATTTTGCTGAGATTAAAAACTTTTTGTTAAAAGTACTGTAAATAACGGTAAAAGTGAGCTGAAATAGTATAGTTAGACCTATGAATAATACCAAAAAGTGCAACAGGACCCATAAATAGTAGCAAAAATAAGCTGAATAACAAAATAAGTTGGCAAAAATAATCTTTGCCAAACTTCCACTAAAAGTGGTGGACTCAATAATTTTATGGAAGAGATGGGAGGTATAGATTTGGGCTATTCTAGGAATGAGTTGACATGGTGTAATAGAAGAGAAGGGTGGAGGAATATTAATAACAGATTGGATAGAGCTGTGTCAAATAATAGATGGAGACTAGTATTACCTTGAGCTAGGATCCGCCACCTACCTACAAACTCATTTGGTCATAGTCCACTTCTTTTATGTCTAAATGTAGAGGTTAAGAGAGCAGTCCTTACTTGTTTAGATTTGAAGCAGCATAGATCAGAGATGAAAGAAGCTTTGGGGTGTTGGAAAAGGCTTAGGGGTGTCAAGCAAATGGTTTAGGAATTTATAAGCTTATGAGGAAGCTTAAACAAGCAAATATTGCCTTAAGACAGTGGAATCGAGAGACTTTTGGATGGTGGCAAGTAAGAATTGATAGTATAGAGACTCAGTTGGATGAAGTTCAGAAGAATGAACCATCTAAAAAGAATTTGTCCTATAGAAAATTTGCAACAAGAGTTGGATGAGTGGTTAGTGAGGCAAGAAATTATATAGTATAAAAAATCAAGGGAGTTGTGGTTGCCGGTTGGTAGGCCTTGAGGTAATTGCCATTGTCAAAGTCTTTTTCATCCATGGACACATGCTTAAAGAACTAAATCATACTTCCATTGTTCTCATTCTTAAAATTAGTGGGGCTAATAACTTTAACCGATTCCGACCTATTAGTTTGTGTAACTTTGTTTATAAAGTTATTTTCTAAAATTTTGACCACTAGATTGAAAAGTGTTCTTAACAGACTGATCTCACCTTTCAAGCTGCCTTTATTCCAGAAAGATAGATTATTGAAAACTAAATTTTGGTACAGGAAGTAGTGAACACTCTCCAAATAAAAAGAATAGGGAATGGGTTGCTTGGTGTCTGACTCTCTTTCTGCAGAATCTATTCAGAACCAGTTTGTACACAATATAAGATACTCCAAAAAGGAAACAAGCAATATATACAAATAAAAGGGAATCTTTGCATAAAGTAGGCTAAAAAGAGCCCAAACCCCAACTTATACAACCTTATTTTCCTATTAGGTCATAAAGTTATTCACTTTGGAGGATAGGTCAAAATATTTACTCTATCCAATGGGATTACAAAGAATGGGTTTGTTACGTGAGGGAGGAAACAGATTTTCTTAGTGATGCATGCTATTTATGTCGTAATCAATCTTCTCTCTTTTCTAAGTCTCATTTCACCTTTCCCTTTTCTCTCTTCTTTCACTTTCAATTTTCTATTCAGATTGCCTAGGCACTATTCTTGTTCCCCTTATGGGTACTGTTCCTATTTATATGCCAAATCCAACTCATGTAATTTCTCATTTTTACCCTTGTTGTTCACCAATCATTTTTGTTTGTTGTAGGCATTCTTCAGGATTGCCCATTACCATTTGGGTTCAACCTCCACTCCATCCTGATCGTGGATAGGGCTTTCTCTCTCTTTCACTACTTACTCCATGACAAACTCTCTTCTACACGTTTTTCCAAGTATAACTTTCCCCCTCTCTCTCTCTCTCTCTAAATGGTAAAACCTTAGGTCTCTTTCTATTCTTTCCCTCTAGCATGAATCAAGTGGTCCCAGCCGGTCTACTACTCGTTTTGGGTTAAGATGCATTCTCAACAAAGCATCTCCCAAAAGAGGTCCTGATCGAATACCGAAACTAGGCTCTTTTCCCCCATCCACCAAACCATACCCTTTGTAAAATTTCTGCCATGGGCCCACCTTCCTTGCATTGGCTAGGTTATAAGTTGGTGATGCTCCAGCCATTACATTGTTGTCTTCTTCTTTATTCTTTGTCTTTTCTTTTTCCATGTGTTTTCTACTGTTGCTTCCTGGTTTTGTCATATTGTTCTTTGTTCTCGTGGCGTTTGATGTTTCTCATTTGTGTCTATGGTATGTACATTCCACCACTAAGGCATGAGAGAATGCATATGTGGTTGGATCTAGACCTTACACATGGAATGACTGTGAGCAAAGGAAGAGGAAGTGTTGGCTAAAAGATCTTATTCTTGGTCCGTGCCAAAGGCGTGACTGCTTTGGGAAGGAAGTAAGATATGCATCTGACATGGTACTTAAGCACTCACAAAAAGGGAGATAGTGACTTTCTAAGGTCAGTAACTATGAGGACACTCCTTATTAGTTGAATGCATGTTGGACCACCTCAGAGACACGTGTATCATTCACAGTACTCTTGATGTCCTTCTCAATGTCCAGGACTTGTTTCCCAAGCAGTGGCAAAGTCACCTACCCATGGGTCCTAGTGCCACGTTGGTGCAATTTCTATCCTTTAGTTAGTGGATAATATCATAGTTGTGAAAATGTCCAAAATAGAGAAATGATGACTTGACACCTGTCTTTGTACTTAGCCATATTCCTCAACCTATAAGAGGAACATGAAGCTGTATTTTTAGGGTAAGAACCCGAGTAGATATTTGGAGAAGAGAGTAGAAAGTTGATAAGATAGGAAGGTAGAAAACAAGGTCTCTTTTTAAGGAAGAATACCTTTATTGTACAAGAATGACCTCTTTTCCCCACATAATACAGATTTGAGCAGAGTAAGAACATTACATTCTTGCTTAAACCGCGGTTTTTCATCCATTTTTAGGGTTTTTCACGTACATCTTATATCCTTTTACGTTCTTACTATCATTTTCTTCTTCTCTAGCATGTGTCATGTCAAAGCTAGCATCTTTGTCACTTAAAAGCTTTTTCATGTAGATGTACTGTTGGATAAATTATTTTTATTCCTTTATATAATCTCAAATCTAACTTGCACATACATTTTTGGCAACTTCGTTGGGGATCTTTGGTTATTTCCATTTTAAGTGTGTTTTTGTTTGGTTGTATACCTCTGTTTTGTTGTTACTTTCTCCATGCCTCCAAGGAAGAAATTTACGAGGATACTAACTGGTGTGGGTGAAAACAATTAGTCAGAACCAAGTGTAGATCACATATCCATGCACTCTGAAGGCACAGGTCCTCTAACGAGGCTGGTCATCCTAAGAACCGAAATATCATGGCTGCCATTGAAGACCTTCAGTGTTTTTAAGCTGCTATATGGGTGAAGTTTTGGTTTTTGTGTCAGCAGAAATCTATACCTCAAGCCCCCTAAGGTGGTCAAGGTCTTTAGGGATCTCCTTACTTGACCAAGGAAGATATATCTGCTATTTTGTTCGAAGCTAAGAAGTTGGAGAGTACTGTTTATGTTGATACCAGACCTCCTTATCTTGAAGAGGTAGCTGGAAAACCTTATCTTGTTAATTACACTCCTCCTATCTTTCCCAAGTATGATGGCATGATAGGGAATGCTAGAGAGCACATCAGGCGGTATGTAGATGCACTAATAACTCACTCCCATGACCATGAGTTAAGGTTCAGGGAGTTCTCTAAGTTGTTAGAAGGCCGTGCTTTTACTTGGTACACTAGTCTTGCGCCATGGTCAATTTTGAGTTGGAACGACTTGGCAACGCAATTCATGAAAAAGTTCTTTACTTTGGAAGAAAAGCTCACGTTGTCAGATCTACAACACGAAAAGAAAAGGGTTTCTGAAGGGTTGCTGGAGTATACTTGCAGGTTCAGAGATCTTTCTTTGTTGTGCTATAACCTTGTGGAGGAGGAAAGACTGGTGGATCTTTATATTGCGGGTATATTGTATGAATATCGGCCTTATCTAGAAAACTTGTAGATTTCTAGCTTTACAAGGCTCGCAGAGGCTTCGAGAAGAACAAGTATGTTTGTTAGGAAGCCTTCAAAGGGTTTGACTTCATAAGTTGTGAGTACTCCTGGACAACCTTGGAGGAGAGAAGACAAGAAGGTAGAAGTTGCTGTAATAGATGAGCCTAAGAAAGTAGTCAAGAATAAGAAAAGGGAGAGAGGTGGTATTCCCCCTCCTTTTACTGTGTCCACCGAGGAGTTATATAGCATCCTAGAAGCTTGGTTGAAAGATGGTGTAGTGGTGTTGCTTGAATGCAAACGTGAACCTACAAAGGAAGAAAAGCGGAGTCCACTTTATTGTAGGTACCATAGGAGATGTGATCACCATACCATAGATTGCTATGCTTTGAGGAACACCTTCCATGATAAGGTAGCCAAGGGAGACTTGGTTATCAAAGTTGGGAAGAGGGCTGACCCAAGGATGCGTAGACTAGAGGTGGCGATGACTTTCTTCATGGGTCGTGAGGATCTCATGAAAGAAGAAGCAGAGAACATGGCTAGTAGTAGCTCAGCGCCTCCACCTTTGTTAGATGAAGAAATGGTAACGAAAATTTAGCAAGAAGATAAGAGACATTCCTTTCTTGAAGGAATAGGTCTTAGGCCATTAGCTAGGAAAGAGGCAGCCTAAGCTTTGATCAGGATGATGGAAAGGAATCATGAAGTAGTAGTTGTTGAAGGAAGTTTGATGCAAGTGGCATGCCAAGAAGCAAAGGATTCAGTCACCTTTTCTGGTAAAGATCTAGCCAACTGAGTTGTTGATGGTGACTGACCTTTATATCTTAGTGCCTTTTTGGGAGCATCTTGAATCAAAAGGGCCTTGGTAGACACTAGCGCATCCACCAACAATCTGCTTCTCCCAACATTTGATGCCTTGGGTATTCCGAGAGAAAGAATCATCCCAGAGCCACTACAGGTAGTAGAGATAGGGTCCTTACAGCAAAGTATCCTAGGGCATGTGTCTCTAGATCTTAAGGTTGGGCTAATTCAAGCACCCACTCTCTTGCATGTAATGGAGGGAAGTACATCTTATCACATCATTTTAGGTTGTCCATGGCTGAAGGCATATAAAGCTATGGCTTCCACATATCATCAATGTGTGAAGGCCGTTTGAAGGAATAGGTGAGTGGTTATTGAAGCCACTAGGATGCCTTTTGATAGAGCATAGCTCCGTTTTGCTGAGGCAGCTTTATGTCAAGAGTATGAGCCCAAGGGTGAGAACAAAATTCTTCCTTTTAATCCCATTGCTTTGCAAATAGAGGAAGAAGATGATGAAGAAGTTCTAAAGCCAGAAAGGCCCTCCAAGGTAAGAAGAATCACCAGGCCTGATGGCAAGGTGGTATACGAGTTTTGATAGTTAAAGAAAGAGGATGAAGAGGATGGTGAGCCTGATTCCTTCAATCTGTTGCAACAACTAGAAGAGGTTCATGTAGTTGAGAAGTCTATGAAAGAAGCTCCTGAGTACATGAATGACGCAGTCAAGAATGTGTAGGAAGAACTTGTTGAGATTGATCTGAATGATGGAGAAGAAGGCGAACGATTAATGAAAATCAGCAAGAGTTTGTCTGAAGAAGAAAGAAGAAAGTTGATAGCCTTGTTGAGGGAATAGAAGGATGTTTTTGCTTGGAGTTACCAATAAATACCAGGTTTGAGTCCGAGACTGGTAACGCAAAAGTTAAAGGTGGATCCTAATGCTAAGCCTGTGAAGCAGCCACCAAGAAAATACTGTTTAGATGCAGAGGAAAAGATAAAGGGCTGAAGTGAATAAGCTTTTAAAGGCAAGTTTCATTGAAGAGATTGAATGTCCAAGTTGGTTAGCCAACATAGTTCCTGTAAAGAAGAAAGGTGGTTATATAAGAATCTGTGTGGATTTTTGGGATCTCAATAAAGCTTGTCCTAAGGATGAATTCCCACTTCCCAATGTTGATATTTTGGTGGATGTAGCAGCTGGTAATGAACGCTTTTCCTTTATGGATGGCTATAGTGGGTATAATTAGATCTTTATGGACACCTTTTAGGAAGTACTTTTATAAGGTGATGCATTTTGGGTTAAAGAATACAGGTGCTACCTACCAAAGGATTGTGGCTTTGATCTTTGGTGATATACTTCATAAGCAGGTAGAAGATTATGTTGATGATCTTGTGGTGAAGGCAAAGAATCCCTTTGAGCATTTGCTGCATTTGAGGCAGGTCTTTGAAAGATGCAGGGAACACAACTTGAGGATGAACAATTCCAAATGCGCCTTTGAGGTATCTTTAGGAAAGTTCTTGGGGTTTCTTGTTCATCATAGAGGGATTGATTTGTTCATCATAGAGGGATTGATTTGGACCCCACAAAGGCCAAAGTAATAACTGCCTTCAGTTCCCCTACAACTTTGAAGGAGTTGAGAAGCTATGTGGGAAAAGTTTCTTATTTAAGAAGGTTCATTCCAGGTCTAGCTGAGATCTTGAAGCCTCTTATGGAGTAGACTAAGAAGGGAATGACTTTTGTATAGTGTGATCAATACCAAAAAACATTCAAGAAAATTTAGATTATATTGGTGGACACTCACATAATGGTGGCCTTTTGCTTGGTAAACCCTTCTTGTTGTACATAACCAACACAAAGCAGTCATTGGGAGCATTATTAGTTTAGGATTAGGAAGGGGTAGAAAAATCAGTGTATTATATTAGCAAGCTTATGAAGGGACCAAAGTTAAGATATTCAACTGCTGAGAAGGTATGTTTGTCTTTAGCCTTTGCTGTGTCAAAGTTCAATCATTACTTTTTAGGGCATCATGTGCAGTTGGTGACCAAGAGCATTGTGAAGTACCTCGTAACTTACCCTCAATTGTCGGGGAGAATGGCACAATGGGCCATGTTGATGTTGTGCCTTGATATTGAATGCATAAGACCAACCATCATTAAAGGCCAGGCAGTAGCTGATCTGTTGGCTAACTTCCCTGGGATAAGTGATTTTTCTCCTCCCTAACAGGAAGTCTTAGTGACAGAGGAGCAAGAATGGTTAATGTATCTCGATGGCTCATCTACATTTTAGGGGGGAAGGATAGAAGTGGTATTAAAGTCACCAGGGGAGGAACACACGTTTGCCTATAAGCTACGTTTTCCCTACTCTAATAATGAAGTAGAGTATGAATCCTTGTTGGTGGGGCTGAAGGCTGCCAAAAGGTTAGACATAAAAAGGTTGAAGATATTTGGTGATTCGTAGTTGGTGATAAAGTAAGTTGAAGGAATCTATAAGCTTGGCTGCTTATAAAGCTGTAGGTTAGAGGATTATGAAACACTTTACTTTCATAGAATACAAAGTGGTTAGCAGGAATGAAAACAAGCTTGCTGACTCGTTGGCTACCCTAGTTGCCAAATCTGTATTGAAGAAAGAGAAAATGACACTTCAAGTGGAGCAACAACCTGGTTTGGTCCAAGATAAGTTGTATCTCCCTCAAGATTGACGAGAACCCTTGTTTAAGGCAATGGCTTAAGGAAAGTACATTGGGTCAAAATTACCAGTAAATATGAAAGACTTCCTCAGGATCAATCGGGTTTTATTTTTTAGAGGAGTAGAGGGTTTGCTGATGGAGTGTGCCTCGGGGTAGGAAGGACTGACTCTGTTGCACAGGTTGCACTATGATATTTGTGGTGTAGACCTTGATGTCAGCTTATATAGAGACTACAAAGGCTAGGGATCTTTTGACCAGAAATGGCCAATGATGCTAAGGAAGAGCAAAGGAGTTGTCAGACTTGTTCCATCATCCCCCCAGACCAAGTAGAATCGCTTAATGGAGCATTGCTGGAAGACGATTGGCAGGATCCGTACTTGAGGTACCTTTCACAAGGTGTACTACTTGTTGATCAGGTAAAAAGAGAAAAAGTTTAAAAAATACGTGACAAGGTTCAAGGTAGTGGATGGGAAGTTATTCAAGAGAAGATTTCAAGGAAGGTGGATGGTATGTATTCCCACTAAAGAAGTCAATGACGTTCTTTCATACTTGCATGAAGGAGAGCCAGTAGGACACCTGGGTGGGAGAAAGCTATGGCAAATGGCTTTATACCAGGGATATTACTGGCCTACAATACAAAATGATGCTCAAGACTTTGTCAAAAACTGTCAAGAATGACAAAGGTGAGGGGATGAAATACAAAAGGAGACAAACCTAAAATTTCACTTAGTATATTGGGTCGGGCACCACAATTGGCACCTTCTGTGAGAAATATCCTACTCAGCTGAAGACCTAGGGTTAGTTTGTTGTCGCCAGGATGGAGGGCCACATGCAGGTGAGGGGTTAGTGGGCTATGGGGGAAATCGTTCAAAGGTCTCATCAAGAAGCCAATGGAGGTTGGAAAGGGAATGAAAAAAGGATCAAGATCACATGCAAGATGGGCACGAGACAGGGGTGGATTCAGATGAGGGATCTTCCAATGGGGAAAGATCGGTCTCCTATGTTCCTGAGCGTTCGTATTGTAGTGAATAAGACCAGGAAATAGAAAACTTACGAAAACAACTTAAGGAGTTGGAGCTAGAAATAAGGGGCCGACCTCGAAGAAGGGACCGAGAGGAGTCGCCTAGTGATCTTGACTTTATTGGCGGCTGGAAAGTCACCCCACTGAAGTCATTCACGGCGATCAAGAGACAGATCTAATGAGACTATAAGGCGTCGCTCTAACATGCCGAAAAGGGAAAGGCACGAGCACCCTAGTGCGGCTTTGGATGCCATGAGCCATGCACTTCAGAGAGCCACCCAATCTTCATTTTTTGAAGAGATAGAATGTACCGAGATGCCCAGGCATTTCAATCGTCCCTCGTTTATTTGTTATGATGGAAAAACCAACCTAGTAGAGCACATCAGTTATTACATTCAGCTAATGTTCTTATACTCGCAAAATGACAAGTTGATGTACAAAGTGTTCCCATCCAGTCTCAGGCCCACGACAATGAGATGGTTAAATGGTTTAAGGAAGGGGGATCCATACAAAACTTTGGAGAGTTGATTCAGGCGTTCGGGGCCTATTTTATCACTTCTAGTCAAGTCCCCTAGCCCATTGGCGTCTTGCTATCTATGAAGATAGGGAGTAGGGAGACCTTTTGGTCTTATGTCAACCGGTATTAGGAGCTATACAATGAGATAGGTAGGGCAAATGAGCCAGTTGCAGCAAGCATGTTCAGACTAGGGCTCCCCCAGAAGTTCGAATTGAGAGATTCACTGACTAAGCAACCCCCCGAAAACATGCACCAGCTCCTGAGGAGGATTGAGGAACACAAAAGGTTGGAAGATGATTGGCAACAGAGCAAAGGAAAAGCTCCCTCCACCTCTTAATATAGTAGGGATTCGAGGACCGGGGGCTGCTTGCTCACTCTTAAGTGCAGGAGATCATAACAATATATTCTCAGAGTACCAAGGTCGAACCACAAGAAAAAGGGTAAATTCAAAGACAATATAATTAAATAAAAATTTGGGTAAAGAATAAAAGTACTTTTGCTTGGCGATTGATAAACAAGAATAATAATAAAAGCTGATTTAAATCAATAATGTAAATACCAGGGCATTGGGGTGTTTCGCTATATCGATATGAAATTATTTGTGATCAAAGAAATTATATATTTCATGATTGATTGTTCTTATACAATTAAATACTTATGATTTTGTTGAATTGAGACAATTCAAGAACACATGATAACCTAGATTAATAATGCGGTTAGAAAAATTTTCAGAAAAACCCATTCAATTTAAAACATAATTTCTATTTGAAACTATTAGAAATTCATCTAAACAATAAGAAAAACATGATTGAACTTATTGAAAGCATGGAAGAACTAATACATCAAAAGAAATATAATTGAACAATCAAATATGTTGTTGATAAAATCTTAGAAAGAATCACATTGAATATTCACACCGTATAGAAGAAACAATACCCTTAGCCCTAGCAAAGAGTTTAGGCTGCAATTAGAGAAAGGAAAATACAAGTTTTTCTCCGCCAAAATTCTACCAGCCTCCCTTCAAAACCCTAGCGTCCAAGTGTCCCAAGAAAATAAAACTTTTACTATTTTAATTTTTGTCCTGGTTTACAACAGTAAATTGTGAGTTAATTTTGGCCTTCAAAACTTGAGAATTTCGAAAAACTCAAAACTAGAAAGTTGTAGATATTTAAGTCACGGTTCCAACCCTTCTTGTGTCAATTGAATTTTTAAGGAGAGAGATACGCCCAAACTATTGATCAGTGCTCAAATATGATTTTTCCTTTTTAGATTCTACCTCTTTGATTTCTTTCCTTATTTGAAGCTTCCAAACATGGTAGAAACCCAAGCACTCCAGCTGCACCTCCTTTTAGACATTTAAGCATGGTCCTTTAGATCCACTTTAATTCTAGTTTGACCTCCATTCTCTCACAAATTCCTATAAACTCATCTTTCTCGCATGATTTCCTGAAAGTAAAAAATTACACACAATGAATGACATCTTATCCAAGAAATTATGTAAAGATAAATAATAGGGATTAATGCAAATCATGGCTTAATTATACAAATTAAGCATAGTAATAAGGAGATAACACCCTTAGAAATATATAACAAGCAAACGTTTTAAGGCGTTATCGCACTCCCCAACTTAAATCTTGCTAGTCCCTAGCAATCCACAAAGCACCCATGTCTACTAAAAGTGAAAAATTAAAACTAAAATACAAGCCACTTTTGTAGGCTACACAGCTGCACTTCCCATGTGCAGCAAGTCTTTAAACCCTTAAGTCACCCCTAGTGGATGAGTTTACGCTCATGAGGGTTTGCAGTGACTCTACCCACAAAAGTCAAAGGTTTCCTGAAAATTCCTACAACAAATGTTAGTTTGCTTTATCATTATATCATACAAATGAATTTTCAATTTTTGAGTTGGGATACTATGATGGAAAATAACATGTTTGTATCGCATACAAAAAACATACGCAGCGGAAAAAAAATAACGGATCTACTTCATTCATAAATGTTAACACGTACTATGTAAGTTTCAGAATTTGAAAACAAGAGAGTGTACCTTGGAGCGGTGAATTTCAAAATCGAAGATCAGAAGCACTTGGGAACACTTTCAATCTTCACTCCAATTCCACTAACGCCCAAGATGTGTGGTCTCTCAATCAGTTTTCAAAGGGAGAATGTCAAAGTGTCTAACACTTCCATACACACCATTTCACAATAGTTCTATCTTTTTTTTACTCTTCAAAAATCAGTATGTTTCTCCCTTTGTATCTAACTGATTATCTAATTGGGTTGGCCTTTTGGGCCTTTCCAATTGGGCTTAAGTGTGTGGCTTGGAGTGGGACCAAAAGGGACCAATAAGACACTAGCTCCAATGGGCCTTGGGCTTTTTAGTTAACTCTTGACAAACCCAAAGTTACCATTAACTATATTTAATACCACTATAAAAATATAGTTGCACTCTAAGCCTTATTTATAAATTATATCTTAAGACTTTATTGTACATGCGACCCCTTCATAAAATATTCGTAGTAATACAAAGTCATGAAAGTAGACTGCCACTTTGTAGATTACTACATCTTAATTCCTTGAGTACCTGGTTTAATCCTTTAAGTTATTCATCATATATTTATGAAATATAATTCCATAAATATATGCTTTAGTAACTCCTTACTAAAGTGGTTAGACCTAATTCTCTGAATAACCAAACCCATTAAACTTATCTCAAGGGAATATTTTGTATCTCCATTAAGAGACTATGAATTCCATCTTGAGAATATATGTTCTATCAACACTAAATGTGATTGTCCAACATACTTAGGTTTTGACCGTTACTTAAGATCTCACTCTTGATATATCAAAGCAACCTACACCTCATGATTAGGTCCATTATTCTCTCAGGATTAAGAGTTCATGCAAATAGAAGTCGTGAGTTTATTATTCATTTGACAGTCGTTAGGAGAATAATAAATCTCATAGCGGTCCAGTGCAATATGTTTTTACTCTTAAAACATATCAACATACCAACTAAAAATTTCTATTTCCATGATCAAGACAAATCATCTTAGTTGATATGTTATAGTCTTCGCAGATGAAATGCCCAATTTCATCACCGACTACGAACTAAATTCTAAGTTTACAAAGAACTTGTGATTTATATCTTCTGTGACTAAATCACATAAATCACATACTATGCATCTCATGGACTATATGATAATGTCTCAATATTCATGTTACCATTATTTTTAGATAATAATAAAACAAATTTATTAAACACAACATTAAGTCATACATAGCATCATACAATAGGATTTAAGGACACTAATCCTAACATACTATTCATCATATCAAAGAGTACACTAGCTTCACTTTTGGAGTGTGTGTGTGTGTGTGCATAGCCCATCCAATCAAACCAGCTTTTCCAAACATGCATAGACCAAGAATAATCTAGATTAGAGCATCTACTCCAAAACCTCTCTTAAGTCATCAACACTCTGAAAGAACACACATAGAAGTAATGACTTTTTTTTTTCTCCCTCTTTCTTCAAATCACATATGAACAAAAAGGAAAGAAGAAGTTTTAAGAATATCACATGTGTATAGAAAAACAGCCTTTTAAAACAACCGAAAAGATCTTTTGGAAAGGATGTTGAATTCTTGGAAACATGAGGTTAATACCATTCTCATCCCTAGTTTTTATTCCAAACACATACCAGCCATGCACTTTTAGGATCAAGTAAGACTTTAAGCTTAGTGGTAGTATAATCTTATGGCTAGGTAAAGGCAAATTACTCTGTTTGAAATATGAGGAATATGAATCAAATGCAGAAAATTTAAGCCAAACCTAACTTATATTAGTAACAACCAACTTGAATCAAAATAACTTTTACTCAACCATATAACTCTTCTGAAATACGTGAAAGATGTGTAAAACACCAATGATTTATTGATTGATTATGTATGTCTTCTCTTTCTTTTTCTTTTCTCTTTTTTTTCTTCTTTCTTCTTCTTTTCGATTTATTTTTTTGGAAGAAAAGAGAGACAATGGTGCTAAATGCTTCCATAGCTCAAAACTTGAACCCCCAAGAGAATACCCATAAATAAAAATGTTTTGTGGTATTGTAGAAGTATTTCTCATGGCTTAAATGATGGTGACAATGGTTAATGTAAAGGTAGGCTGAATATTTGTTTAGCTGGTGACAAAAAAATGGTGGTCTTAGGCTCTCATCTCCTAAAATTTCACAGAAACCAGCATGCCTAAGGACAAAAATAAGTAGGATCATGGTATATCTCCCCATAATGTTTCCAGTAGTCAACCAAAAAATATAGAGATCTTTTACAAAAATTGAAGCATATGAGAGAAATTTAAGAGTTCAAACAAAGATATACTCTCACAAAGAAAAGTAAGGCTCAAGAACTCTCTATATGGGTTGAGTTTTAGCTTATGTCTAGATTGTTCATGATCCATGTATATCCAACATCCTACCGTTCGCTAACCCAAATATTGTGCTCAAAAGTTTCCAATTGTGCTCTTCATGAAATAGTCTTAATATAGCAAATCGTATAACCAACTCAGCATTATTCATTCCATCACATGATATAAAAATAAAGCTTATAACTCTTCTGCGTTCAAATTCTAGGTTTTTTTTTTTAGAATTGAAAAGTTGCAACCAAAAAGAAAGAAAAAGAAATCATGCAAGGTGCAGCAAAATGTGTAGACCTTTCCCCCCAACTAAAATATTACATTGTCCTCAATATATCAAAGCCAAAATAAATTCAAGTATAAAGGTAAGAAGTTACCTTAAGCATTTAAATTATTATTATTTTTTTTTGAAATTTCTTTCACACCTGTAAATGTTAGCTCACAAAAGAAAAATAATAACTAAACAAAAAACAAAAGGCAAAAACAAAAGGAAAAAGAAAAAAAAAACAAAAAGAAAAAAAAATTAAAACAAATATGGTACAACTTCATAAGGCTCTTTCAGAGTTCATGTAGCATCCCAATAGGCAGGGATCTCTAGTGACATAGTCTCCTCCTCTAGTATAACTCCCCCTAAGAATGGTTTTAACCTTTGTCCATTTACTTTTAAAATCCTACCATCCCTAGGGTACTCAACTACTACAACTTCATGGTTAAACACTTCCCTTACAATGAAAAGGACATCTCATCTAGGTTTTAGCATGCTTGGGCCCAAATATGCATATTTAAGACCATCGGGCAGCGACTTAAGCTCTAGCTGTAATGCCTCTTCACTTGAATGCATGAGCTTTTTTTCATTTTCTAGTAGCTCCTCAAAGCAAGGCTTCCATCCTTTATTAATTGCCATCATCTGTTGTTCTTCCAAAACCTGTGAGGAATCCAATGAAGAAAAATTTTCAGATACATGAATATCACATTCTAAATCATAAGAACCAATAGAATTATTAAAAAGAGTTTCAAGAGAATCAGGAAAAAAAATTCTTATTAAACTCTTCTTGAACCACCACCCCAATGAGGTTCATATAAGCACAATCATCATCCTCATGTGGTTGTTTAGCTACATGAAATATGTTTAGCTCCAAAGTCATGGAACCAAAAGTGAGTTGCATTCTTCCATTCCTACAATTAATTAAAGTAATAGTTGTGGCAAGAAAAGGTCTATCCAAAATAATAGGGGTGTGAACACTAGGATGTAAAACAGGTTGGTAATCTAGAACAATAAAGTCAACAAGATAATAAAATTGTTCAATTTTCACCAGCACATCCTCAACAATCCCTCTCGGCTCCCTTATAGCGCAATTAACCAACTTTAAAGTTACTGAAGTAGGTTTTAACTCACCAAGTCCAAGTTTTTGATATACACTAAAAGGGATCAAATTAACACTTGCCCCAAGATATAGCAATGCATGCTCCATGATGTAATCTCCAATAGTACAAGAGATCGTAGGACAAATTGGATTCTTATACTTTGGTGGGGTCTTATGTTGGATAAATGCACTTACCTGTTCTGTTAGGAATGCAGTCTTCTTCACATGATGCTTTCTCTTGATGGTGCATAGGTCCTTAATTACCTTGGCATATGCAAGCACTTGCTTGATAACATACAATAATGACAAATTTATCTTGACTTG
Source organism: Castanea sativa (assembly GCF_040712315.1). Taxonomy (NCBI): domain Eukaryota; kingdom Viridiplantae; phylum Streptophyta; class Magnoliopsida; order Fagales; family Fagaceae; genus Castanea; species Castanea sativa. The sequence goes on from NC_134013.1 coordinate 44,609,038, forward strand.
ATGCAAATGCTCTAATATCTCAGATGTGGTGTCCAATTTCTTAGGTAATTTTAAGGCTTGTGGAAATGGTGGAGGGATTAGGCATTTTTCATTGTCATCAAGCCCAAGTGACTCAATTTCATCCTTCTTTTTTTCAACTGGGGTCTCCTTAGATTTCTTAGTTACTAGAGGAGAACTTTTATCAATCTCTTTACCACTCCTCAAAATGGTCATAGCTTTTACTTCCTCATGTTTATCCTTAGAGCCAATTTTTAGATTTTGATTGATGGGATTGGATTGAGTTTGGGAAGGAAGCTTCCCTCTTTCTATCCCACTCAATGAATTTGTAAGCCTAGTTATATGATTTTTGGTCTCTCTTACCTCTTCATCTAGCCTAGTGAGTATGGATTCAAACTTTTGATTTTGCTCACTTTGCCTTCGAATGAAAGTACTAAGTGCATCCTCCAAGGAAGGTCTAGATGATGATGATGCATGTGGTGAATTAAAATTCTTTGGAGTAGGAGGATTCAACAAATTGTCACTCTTATAACTCAAATACACATGGTTGCATATTTGGGTTATAATTGATATAATATGAAGAATTATTTGGCCAATTTGGATTAAATGCATGTACTTGTTCTTCTGGAACATTTAAGAATGATGAAAGTGATGCACATTCATTTGTAGCATGGTTTATCTCATGATATATTTTACACACCTCCATTGGGTCCTTTCTAAAGGTAGCACTAACACTCTTGCTTCCTTTCATTTTAAGTGCCTCAATTTCTTTAGTTAACATGCTGATTTTTTCACTCATGTTATCATCTTCCCTCAACTTGAAAAAACTTCCACTAGAAGTGGTAGTATTAGTTCTAGTCCTATCAGTGGAGTTTATAGGGCTATATCCAGTTCGTGTGTTAGAGTTCTCAACTATCTCATCAAGATAATCCGTTGCATCTTCGAGTTCTTTTTGTAAAAAGTCCCCTTCATATGAGATTTGAACAAACTGTCGGTCCCTAGGTGTAAGTCCTTCATAAAAATAGCTAACCAACCTCCAATCTTCATACCCATGAGTTGGGCAGAAATTGAAAAGATCTTTGTACCTTTCCCAAGCTTGGTATAAGGTCTCATTTTCTCCTTGGACAAAACTAGCTATCCTTTTGTTTACTTGCTGGACTTTGTGAGGAGGAAAATGCTTCTTAAAAAACTCTTAGGCCATCTCCCCCTAACTACCTATAGGCCCAGGTTTCAAGGTGTAAAGCCAACTTCATGCTTTGTCCTTAAGAGAAAAAGGAAAGAAACGTAACTTAGTAGTCTCAATAACATTTTGTGCATAGAAACTACTAATTACCTCTTCAAAAGCTCTAACATGGACATAAGGATTTTCATTTTCTTGTCCCCTAAAGTCAGGAAGTATTGCTAATAAACCTTATTTCAGTTCTACATGTTGTGCATTAGGAGGAAACATGATGCATGAAGGAACAAAATTTTGTGTGGGATGCAACAGTTCATACATAGTTCTTATATTCTCCTCATGATTATTATGTGTTTCATCACCCATGATTGATGAAGAAGGTGAAGGTAAAGGTGAAGGTGTGTCAAAAAGATTACCAAAGTAAGTTTCAAAATTTTTTAATCTGCCTCTCTCATTTCTAACCCAAATGCTCGTGCAACAAAGAATACACAATAAAATAAAATAAATATAAATAATAAAAACAAACAAAAAAATAAGGGAAAAAAATGGAACGAAGTTACCAATAGAAGAATTTCCACCAGCTATGCTTTGTTCCAAAATAAAAAAAAAATGCCTCTAAATGTGCAGCAACTCCCCTGCAACGGATTCAGATCCTCTAGAGTTCTTAGGGTACTCTACCAGTAGAGTTCATTAAATCCTAACCACTCTTTAATGATTTAATGGTTTAGATTTTGTCATGTCAGCATTTCATTAATAATATTCTTGAAATAATAAAATAATGTTGTAAACAAAACAATTAAGATGATTGTTAATGAAATGCTGACATGGCAAAATCTAGACCATTAAATCATTAAAGAGTGGCTAGGATTTAATGAACTCTACTTAGTAGAGTACCCTAGGAACTCTAGAGGATCTGAATCCCCCTGCAACAGCGCCAAAATTGCTTGCTCACTCCCAAGTGCAAGAGATTGTAGCAATATATTCTCAGAGTATCAAGGTCAAACCACAAGGAGCAGGGTAAAGTCAAAGACAATATAATTAAATAACAATTTGGGTGAAGAAGAAAAGTACTTTTGCTTGGTGATTGTTAAACAAGAATAAAAATAAAAGCCGATTTAAATCAATAATGTAAATACCAGGGCATTGGGGTGTTTCCCTATATTGATATGAAATTCTTTGTGATCTAAGAAATTATATATTTCATAATTGATTGTTCTTATACAATTAAATACTTATGATTCGGTTGAACTGTGACAATTCAAGAACGCATGATAGCCTAGATTAATAATGCGGTTAGAAAAGTTTTCAAAAAAACCCATTCAGTTTAAAACCTGATTTCTATTTGAAACTATTAGAAATTCATCTAAACAATAAGAAAAACACGATTGAACTTATTGAAAGCATGGAAGAACTAATACATCAAAAGAAATCTAATTGAATAATCAAATATGTTGTTGATAAAATCTTAGAAAGAATCACATTGAATATTCATACCGTATAGAAGAAACAATACCCCTAGCCCTAGCAAAGAGTTTAGGCTGCCATTAGAGAAAGGAAAATACAAGTTTTTCTCTGTCAAAATTGTTCCACCAGCCTCCCTTCAAAACCCTAGCGTCCAAGTGTTCCAAGAAAATAAAACTTTTACTATTTTAATTTTCGTTCAAGTTTACAGTAGTAAATTGTGAGTTAAGTTTGGCCTTCAAAACTTGAGAATTTTGGAAAACTCAAAACTGAAAAGTTGTAACTATTTAAGTCACGGTTTCAACCGATCCAGCCTTGTGTTAATTGAATTTTTGAGGAGAAAGATACGCCCAAAATACTGATCAGTGCTCAAATCTGATTTTTCATTTTCAAATTCTGCCTCTTTGATTTCTTTCCTTATTTGAAGCTTCCAAACATGGTCGAAACCCAAGCACTCCAACTGCACCTCCTTTAGCTTCACTTTAATTCTAGTTTGGCCACCATTCTCTCACAAATTCCTGTAAACTCATCTTTCTCACATGATTTATGAAAGTAGAAAATTACACACAATTAATGACATCTTATCCAAGAAATTATATAAAGATAAATAATAGGGACTAATGCAAATCATGGCTTAATTATACAAATTAAACATAGTAATAAGGAGATAACGTCCATATAAGTATATAAAAAGTATACGTTTTAAGGCGTTATCAAGGGCTTTCAGAAAAGACCTAGGAGGGAAGCTGGGGCATCGGTGTTCAAAAAATCTGGTTTTGTATCTCATACAAAACACACAGCGGAAGCAACAAATAAGGATCTATTTCATTCATGATTGATAACGTGAACTATGTAAATTTTAGAATTTAAGAACAAGATAGCGTACCTTGGTGTGGAGAAATTCAAAACAAAGATTAGAAGCACTTTGGAACACTTTTAATCTTCATTCAAATTCCACTTTACGCCCAAAATGTGTGGTCTCTCAATCAGTTTTCAAAGGGAGAATGAAAGTGTGTCTCTCTCTCACATACACACCGTTTCTTATTTTCACTAATAATAATTTTGTATGTTTCTCCCTTTATAACTAACTGATTATCTAATTGGGCTGGCCTATTGGGCATTTCTAATTGGGCTTTAGTGTGTGGCTTGGAGTGGGAACAAAATGGACCAATAAGACACTAGCTCCAATGGGCCTTGGGCTTTTTCGTCAACTCTTGACAAGTCCAAAGTTACCATTAATTATATTTAATACCACTATATAAATATAATTGCACTCTAGGCCTTATTAATAAATTATATCCCAAGACTTTATTTTACATGCAATCCCTTCCTAAAATATTCGTAGTAATACAAAATCATAAATATAGACTGCCACTTTGTAAATTACTACATCTTATCCTTGAGTACCCGGTTTAATCCTTTAAAGTTATTCATTATATATTTATGAAATCCAATTTCATAAATATATACTTTAGTAATTTCTTACCAAAGTGGTTAGGCCTAACTCTCTGAATAACTGAACCTATTAAATTTATCTCAAGGGAATATTTCATATCTCCATCAAGAGAGTATAAATTCCATCTTGAGAATATATGTTCCATCAACACTAAATGTGGTTGTCCGACATACTGAGGTTTTGATCGTTACTTTAGATCTCACTCCTAATATATCAAAGCAACCTACACCTCATGATCAGGTCCATTATTCTTTCAGGATTAAGAGTTCATGCAAATAGAAGTCGTGAGATTTATTATTCATTTGACAGTCATTAAGAGAATAATAAATCTCATAACGGTCTAGTTCAATATGTCTTAACTCTTAAAACATATCAACATATCAACTAGAAGTCTCCACTTCCATGATCAAGACAAATCATCTTAATTGATATGTTATAGTCTTCGCAGATGAAATGCCCAATTTCATCACCGACTATGAACTATAAATTCTGAGTTTACAAAGAACTTGTGATTTATATCTTCTGTAACTTTTCACATAAATCACATACTATGCATCTCATTGACTATATGATAATGTCCTAATATTCATGTTATCATTATTTTAGATAATAATAAAACAACTTTATTAAATACAACATTAAGTCATACACAATGTTATACATAATATCATTCATAGCATCATACAATAGGATTTAAGGGCACCAATCCTAACAACCGGAGTTCAAGGTCTATGCAAGAGGTGTTAATGCAGCATTCAAGGAGCCAGTTCATAAGATTTTGGAGTGGATAAAAAATGAACCTTACTTTCGATGCCCAGGTAAGATGGGGAGAGACCCATCCAGTAGGAATCAAAGCCTGAATGGTTACACCACCAAATAGTGTAGAGTGTTCAAGGATCATTTACAGCAACTAGTGAAGGCCGACATTTGAAAGAGTTTGTGGTTGGGCAAGGAGGTGGCATGGTAGGCTAGAGCTCAAGTAACCGAGGGATTACACTTCCTTCGCCCCTGGGAATCATTGAAGTTGTCCATGCAACCTCCATCGGCTATGCACTACCCCTTAACAGGGCCTTGAGGCTGCAAATCGGCTAGAGAAGAGACTGAGGCTGACTAGAGAGCCGATCACTTTTGATGACTTCAACGGATCATCCTAGCCACATGATGATTCCCTCGTTGTGGCATTAAGGATTGGTGGCTTTTAAGTCAAAAGGGTGTTGATAGATCAAGGGTGCAGGGCTGAGATAATCTACCCTGATCCCTATAAGGGCACGGGTCTGAAACCGGAAGATCTGATGAAGTATGACACGCCTTTGGTGGGATTCGATGGGATGGTAGTGGTACCCGAGAGGCAGATTTCCCTCCCTATTATGACCGAAGGAAAGGAGGTAATGGTGAACTTCATTGTAGTTAACACCTTTTATCCATATGCGGCAATTCTTGGTTGGCCTTGGATCATGCCATGGTAGCGGTATTGTCCACTCTGCATATGAAGGTCAAATTTCCCACCGAAGATGGAATTGCCATGGTCAGGGGGGATCAACAAGTTGCATGGCAGTGCTTAGTGGCCTTGATCAATCATAAGATCAAACAGAAGGAGAAAATGGAACCAGAATCATTATAGCAATCACAGAAACTTGAGGGGAATACCGGGGCTAATAGTGCTGAAGAGTTGGTCCAGATTAGAATCTTCTCGTACGAAGATAGATATTTCTAGGTCAGAAAAAGCCTACTGCTAAAGGACTGCGTTGTCCTGCCGTTATCCTTGGCACATAATTTGGACCTTTTGCGTGGAGTTCGTATGAGATACTCGACGTGGATCCAACCTTCATCACCTATAAGTTGATGTAGATCCCCTGTTCCTTCCTAAAAATTAGAAGCCAAGGAGATCTACTAAACAACATGTAGAGGCCATGAAGGAAGAAAGTAGAAAAGTTAAGGCAGGCTGGGCTATTAAGGAAGTGTTCTTCCCAGAATGGTTGTCGAATAGAGTGGTAGTGAAAAAGAAGAACGGGAAGTGGAGAGTTTATGCAGATTTTACCGACTTAAACCGAGCGTGCCCCAAAGACCCCTTCCCTGTCCCGAAGATTGATCAGTTGGTTGATGCCACTTGTGGGCACCTAAGGATGAGTTTCTTAGATTCATTTTAGGAATACTATCAAATTGCTCTGGCTCTCAAGGATCAGGAGAAGACAATCTTTCATAACCCTTGAGGGCAACTGTCATTACACTATAATGCCCTTTGGGCTAAAAAATGCAGAAGTTACCTACCAATGGATGGTGACAAGAATGTTTAGGGATAAGTTTGGGAGTATGGCCGAAGTTTGTATCAATGACATGATGGTCAAGAGTAAGAGGGATGAAAGGCATATGACGGACTTAAATGAAACCTTCGAGATCCTAAGGCGGCACAAGCTACGCCTCAACGCCAATAAGTGTGCATTTGGAGTAGGTGTTGGGAAGTTCTTAAGGTATATGATTACAAATCAAGGCATTGAGGTGAACTCAAATCAAATCAGGGCGATAGAGCAGCTTACTCCGCCGAAAAATCCTGAGGACGTACTAAAACTCACCGAGATGATTGCAGCACTAAATCTTTTTGTCTCAAAATCGGCAGACAGGTGTAGGCCATGTGAAGTGTTATTTAATGAGCCTGCCCATCTTGTCCAGCCCTAAGCCCGAGGAAGATCTGTATATGTATTTGGCAGTGTCCAATCACACGATAAGTGCAGTATTATTGAAAATTAATGATAGGGTACAGAGGTTGATCTAGGACACAATTTACTGTTTGATTATTGTAATTTATTATTTTTGGTATTTTTATGTAAAAACGTTATTTTAGGTTTAGGTGATTTAATTCCTTGTTTTTAGGTGCATTTAATGCTTTTTAGGTCAAATTTAATTCCTGATATGGTAAGGTATCAACTAGGAGTTATTTTAGAATATATTTTCTTGTCTGTCAAGTTTTATGGAGCCCTTAAATTGGCCCTGAAGTCTGTAAACGTTTTTTATTATATTATGGAATAAAAATCAGAAAAGGTGAGGCTTTGCTCTTCTTTTGGTTCTTCAAGAATTGTGAACTTATCAGGGATTCTTCCTTGTGACGTTCAAACTTTATACCTTTGGTTCGTGATTCTTTATAATCATTGGGTCAAGGTCAACTTATACCTTTGGTTTGCATTTCGATTATAAACGTTGGGTCAGGGTTTCTATCATAAATCTAAATTTTAGCTTTCCTGGTTAAATATTCCAATATTTTTGTTGGGTCTCAAAGCGTGTCGATTGAGGTTCACATCAGAGGTCGATGTATTATATTAGTTGACCTTGGTAGATTCGAGAATGCGATACTTGCCGTTGGAGAAGCTAGCTTTAGCCCTGGTTCACACAACAAGGAAACTACCCCATTACTTTCAAGCTCACATGGTGTAGTTGTTAACCGAACACTGCTTACGATTGCTATTGAGGAGGTCTAATTTCATGGGAATGATAGCGAAATGGGGGATGAGGCTCGGGTCATTTGATGTGAGATATAAACCAAGGAATACTATTAAGGGGCAGGTTTTGGTAGATGTTCTGGCAGAGTTTACCCCCTTTGGCAAGTAATGAAAATAGGGTTTGTCAAGTCTCAGTCAGACCTTGGCAAGTGTATGTCGATGGGACATCTAATGCTCGGGATGCTGGGATAGGCTGGTACTCATTCGCCCGAGGGCATAAAGTTAAAGCATTCACTAAGGTTGGGTTTCTGAGCTTCCAATAATGAAGCCAAGTATGAGGCACTGATTATAGGGCTTAAAGTAGAAAAGAAGCTAGATGCAGGAGTGGAAGAGATTTCTTTAGATTCATGCTTGATAGTGAGTTAGGTGGAAGGAAGTTTTGAGGCTAGAGATCCTCGGATGGCCAAGTATTTGAAGTTGGTGGGCACACTACTATCTAGTTTTCATAAGGTGAAGGTGTCCCAGATTTCAAGGGGACAGAACAGTCATGCAAATTCTCTGGCCATTCTAGCTTCATCCATGGACGATTATGTTCTTCATATAATCTTGATAGAGGTGCTGAATCAACCGAGCATAGGGCGTCAGCTAAGTGTACTGAAGTATCAACGCCCGACCCAAGTTGGATTAATCCTATTGTATCATTTATGACAGATGGTGTTCTACCGAGAAAAGCAAAGAAGGCAGAAAAGGTACGAAGGACGTTGTCCCGGTTTTGTTTATCTAACGATAAAAGGTTGTACCAAATGGTCATTTAAGGGGACCATATTTGTTATGTCTACACCCTGGGGATATGGGTGGTCTGTTAACCGAGTTGCATGGAGGAATAAGCGAAAGTCATATGGGAAGACGGTCATTAGCACACCAAGCCATAACACCAGGGTTCTTGTGGCAAAACATGCAAAGGGATGTTGCCGAGTATGTGAAGCAGTGTGATTAGTATCAAAAACACTCCCCGAATATCCATCAGCTGGGAGGGAACCTAAACCCGATCTGCAGCCTGTGGCCCTTCGCCCAGTGGGGGATAGACATCGTGGGGTCGTTTCCTTAGGCCACTGGTAACAGGAGATTCGCCATAGTTGCTACAAATTATTTTACAAAATGGGTTGAAACTGAAGCCTCGGCAAACATCCGAGATGTGGACATGAAGAAGTTTGTTTGGAAGAATATTGTCACAAGATTTAGGATCTCAGAAACATTTATTTCAGATAATGGGTTACAATTTGACAGTAGGGCCTTTTGTAAATTTTGTAGTGACCTTGGAATCAAGAACAGATATTTAATTCCAACATACCTTCAGAGCAATAGACATTAGAGGCGACAAACAAAGCATTTGTTGCTGGGCTGAAGAAAAGGCTAGAAAGGGCTAAAGGTAAATGAGCCAAGGAGCTACCAAATGTGCTATAGGCTTACCGCACAACACCCAAGAGGTCTACAGGTGAAACACCTTTTTCTATGACTTATGGTACTAAGGCAGTGATCCCCGTAAAAGTAGGATTATCTAGTATGAGGGTTTCAAATTTCTCCTCGGAAAATAACGATTTTAATGAGTCGAGTAGTTGGACCTCCTAGAAGAGCGTCAAGAGATGGCTTTGATTAGATTGGCCGACTACTAGCAAAAGTTGGCTCAGAGGTATGATAGAAGTGCAAAGCCAAGAATGTTTGTTACAGGGGACCTAGTCCTATGGAAAGCAGTTGAAAATATGAGGGATCAAGGTGCAGGAAAGTTGGCTCCAAACTAGGAGGGCCCGTACTAAGTCACTGCAGTGGCAGGAGCTGGGGCTTATTACTTTGAAGACAAGGAGAAAATACTACCACTAAGTGTAAATATTATGATGAGATGTCTTACACTGTACATGTCTTTAGAGGAAATGGAATATATGTGATTGTCTTTTTCAGCATTAAACTATATTTACTACATTACAAACTTTTACTCTAGAGGGACTAAGGATACAAACCTAGCCTCGGCCTGTCCCCAGTCACCAACTAGGTGGAAACTTTAACGAATTTATCTAAGGACAGAAACCTAGCCTTGACTTGACCCCGGTCACTGACTAGATGAAAACCTTAACAAACTTATCTAAGGACGGAAACTAGCCTCAGCCTAACCCTGGTCACCGACTAGGTGAAAACCTAAACGAATTTATCTAAGGACAAAAACCTAGCCTCGGCCTGACCTTTGGTCACCGACTACGTGGAAACCTTAACAAACTTATCTGATGCCAAACAAAGATATATCTAAGGATGGAGAGCTAATTTGGACCTATTTTGATCAATGAGTGAGATAAGAATTTGGCAGAAGACTATCCAAAAATGGAAATCTCAATCTAATTTACCACGGTTACTGAATTAGCAAGAAACATTCAGAAAGCCTGTCATGATGCTGGAATTATTTTTAATGATTTGGTTGATTATCGCTCTTCGGTTATCACAATATTCCTCGATCATAAACACTTATGAAAATTTTCGTGAAACTAAACTTAAAATTTACTCATAAAAAATTTAATCAAGTTTATAAAGAAAAAAGAGAGACGTTGTTCTACACTTGATGGCCAAAACATGGCTTTATCCATAAAATAATAAAGGGGAGTTTAAATTCCCAACTAATGGGAACTGGAAGAAAAAGAGAATAAAAATAATAATAAAAAATATTGTAAAACATCTAAGGAGAAGGATCTTGTGCAGCATTAGGGAGGACGGGGGAAGCACCACTAGAAGACGGGGCAGTCGATGCAATAGTAACCTTTAAGGTGCCAGTATCTTTAGAAGTTGTAGGGGAAGCCGAGTTGTCCAGGTCCATCACCACTATGTAGGAGTTGATCTGCTCAACAAGCTCTTAAATGCTGGGGATGTCCTCCCCTTCCTCCTCTTCTTCTTCCCCTTCAGCAGAAGGTCCTTCTCTAGTCTTGGCTTGAACGAGAGGGTTGTCAGGTAGAGGTACTTGGTCAGGATCTCTGAAGGGAGAGGTCTCGGGTAGATTCAAGGCATCCATTATGGCCATCCAACCCTACATGAATCCCAATCTAAGCTCTGAAGGAAACGGGGCCTCTTGTGTTTTTAGCATCATTGAAGCCCATATTGTAGAACTGCTGCTTGGTTTGCTTCAACAGCTCCTTTAGCTCTATAAGCTTCTTGTCACAGGCTAAAACTACACTTATTGCCTGGGCCAGTTTGGAGTCCGAGTCCTCTAGCTAGCCTTCCAACACTCCCACCTCATGCTCAGCAGAGTCTCAAGCCCTTTTGGCAACCGCAGCCCACTGCTCCATATCGGCCAGATCCTAAAATTTCTCTTAAATAGTGGATTCGACCACCTACTTAAGGGCTTTCTCCCCATCCGCCTCCTCGGTGGCTAGCTGCAATCAACCTTTAAGGATGTGCGCCATTGAGCAGCTTGAAGCAAGTGGAAAAAAAAAAGAACGGGGTTAGATAAAAGTCAAGGAAGGATACTTAAACTAAATGTGGAAAAAAATGGGAGAAGGAAAGATCCCGATCAAGAATACTTACTGTAATTGTGTGCCACTTCAATTTAAGGGTAATTTCCTCATCCTGGCCATCTGATCAGTATTTCATGTCCTTAGGGAGAAGCAAAGATTGACCCAGGCTATCTGGTATCCGGTCACTGAGCCAATTTCTCCTAGTCTGCACAAAGGAGTTTGAGGGAAAGGGCCCTTCACCTAGCCTAAAAGAGCTCTACCAACTCGAGGATAGGAGAGTGGAGGATGAAGCCACATCGGTGCCAGTGATGGCAAGTTGTTAGGTGGCTATATGTTCGAGAGTAGTACCCCTTGTCAGGGATTACTTGTGATGGCAACAGTAGTAGGAGGGATATGCCTAGTGGAGGGAGCGTCAAACTCTTTAGATGGTTCATTCGCGGTCCTCTGACTTTTTTGATGACCTCGGGAAACTAGAGGGGGAGGTTATGGGGGTGCAGCCAGGCTTCTGGCTATCTGGGCTTCCGAGAAGTAGCACTTAATGCTCATATTACGTTGTTCAACCATGGTGGCGTCTGGGGCTGTATCAATGGGCTCTTCTACTAGAATGTGCTCTGCTCTACCCTGGAAAATGGTGTCCCCAGAATCGTCGCTAATCGGTGCCAATGAACCTTCCCTTATAAGATGAGGCCCTTTTTCTTGAGCTTCACCTATGGTGAGGCCCCTCGGTAGGAATCTTGGGAGGCGAACGTCAACTAAAGACAGCAGGGGGCTACTGACCATTAGAGCGGATCCTGGATCCTGATAGCTTGTGTAGGATGGAACATAGTCGAGAATTAGGTGTGAAGCCCTAAACTTCCCATTGTAGTGAACGAATATCTCCGAGTGCATTACGAAGTTTAGATCTTGAACATGCACAACGCCGAGATCTGGTTTGAAATGCTTGGAAATTGCATTGAAGATAGAAGATTGGGTCAATAGAGAAATAAGATTAGTAGGAGAAAATTAAAAAAAAAAACATGTATATGTAAAATACCCGCACCAAATGTGATAGAATATATGTGAAAATAAATTGGGGGGGGGGGGGAGGCCAAAGCAAAAAGTGGTCAACTCTACACTACTCATGCTTAGAAAAATAAAAGTACCAACCAATTTGCCAAGGCAATGTCGGGCAAGTGAGTTCGCCGGTAAGCTAGTTCCCGCTTACTTTTACGAACTCCCCCATGGAGTTCTTGTTAAAGTAGTGGAGGTATGAGATGAGTCTTTCTACGAGGTCTTGAATTTTTAAGTAATAGTCGATTCTCTTACTACCACAGATACCGTATAGGAAGTTGATATCATGGTGGTTAAGTTCTAAGGTGTACAGTTCATTAAGGTGACTCACACTACTCACTACTCTATAAAAATTGGGGAGATTCCGGTTAAGACTAAGCCTATAAAAACTAAGGGTCCTAAGTAACATTGGATCCATGGAGAATCTAACTCCTCCCTTAAGGATGGCCATACAGGAAAAGAAATGTACCCTAGGACGCCTATTGTTTTCTATATTCCCTTTAGGACAGTATTCAATATCTATGTCATGAGGGATATTAAACCTAATTTTAAAGGCCGCCACAGTGGCATTAGTAGCTAATAGATGAGGAAAACCCATTTTTTTGGGGGGGGGGGGAATCTAAAGATAAATTTTGAAAAGTAAAGGAAGGGTTAAAGAACTTACAACACTGCCTTTACGTCTAAAAGGATGATCTCGAGGGAGGAACTATGACTCTGGAGGAAGGAGGCTAAGGGAGAAAAATTAAATAAATAAACTAATCAAAGGAGGTTTGGCATTATTTATGGGAGAAGTGGCTTTAAATTCTTTTGGATGGAAATTTAATAACCTCCCCCTTATTATCCATTACACACATGCCTCAATATATGAAGGGTCTGATAATCCTGGCTATTTGATAAGACAGCTGTGATCACACGCACAAAGTGTAGAGACTGTCCTATCTATCACAATTAATGACTGATGGTTGGCTTTCCTAAGGGGGAATAGTACATCGAGTACCTTTCACTAACACACGAGAGTTAAACCTGACCAACCCTTTACCGATGTATATGCATTAACCTTGATCCCATCCCTATGACATTGGAATGGAATTGTTGGGGGCTATTGTATAGGCATTGGGTATAGGCTCGGTCCATCAACCTCCACATGCTTAAGAGTGTAGGCCCTAATGCTAGGTCGGGGCCCATATAAATTCGAGGGACTAGTGCCTGGTCGAGGTTCAGTACTAGGTCAGGGTCCATATAGGATGGTAATGGTAGTGCCTTAGGGGAAATTGTCTACCGAACACCGTTTGGTGACAGGTACAAGTTTCAAAAAAGTCACATCTATCACGAGAAGTGGGTCCTATTTGATTAGGAATATATCCCAGAGGGACTCACCAACATGAAAAGGAACACCCTCATCATGATGACCCCACTAAACGAAGTCTATAAATAGGGGCCAAGGGTGTGAGAAAGGGGGTTAGCAATTTTGGGGGAAGAGAGATGCATGAGAGAAAAAAAAGAGGAACCACTAAAAAGAGGAAAACGTAACACCATTAATCTGGTGTCTTCTCGGGAAGTACACAGATAGAGTGAGAGAAAACTAATCGGGCTGGGAACCTCTGGTCTTGGGCCGTTGGGTTGGCTTTCAGAGGTTTTCTCATTGTGGGAAATTCCATACCCCTCAAAACAACTAAATTGGGATCTCCCCAAAATTTCACTTAGTATTTTGGGCTGGGCACCACACTTTCTTTCTTTATTTGGCTGTCGTGAAATGGATTTAAAATTTGAAATTTATGGGACCAGAAACTTCTATTTGTCTTCAAAAACAAGTCCAAAGCCAACAAGATATTTTCAAGTGAACCTTGGAGTTATGATAAGCATTTTATTGTTCTGCAACATTGTGATAAGGATATCCCCTCTTTGTGATCTTACTTTCAATCTAGCAACTTTTTGAGTTCAAGTTCATAATATCCTAATACGATATATGAGCCGTGAGACAGTTAAGGATATGTGTGAAGGTATTGGCGTGGTTGATTGTTCATTAGGAAACCTTGAGTCTAGGGGAGTAGGTTCATTAGTGTAAGGGTAGCACTAGATATCTTAAAGCCCCTATGTCGTGGTCGAATTGTAACTTTGGAGAGTGGTGAACGTATGAAGGTTTCTTTTCGTTACGAGCATTTACCAAATTTGTGTTATTGGTGTGGTTGTTTTGACCATGACGACAACGATTGTGAAATGTGGATTGATAATGATGGTTCCTTGACTCCTGATGATAAGAAGTATGGTCCATTTATACATGCCCCACCTTTTTTCCCCTCAGAAAAAGAAAAAAAGAAAAAAAGAAATATGATCGCAGTGGAAGGTTTCTACAAGGGGTTGAAAACAAAGGTCGCTTGGGGTAAGCTCCATACTAGGAAGGTGGTTCCCATGCCAACTTAGGTGGCTTCCTAGGTTTCCCTGATGGAGGCTAATTCCAAAAAGGAAGGTGAGTATCTTCAGGATACATTTAATGTTGTTCATTAGCAAAATTCAAATACACTAGCTGTGTCAATTAATACAATAATTTCCCCTCCCACGGTTAGCAATTGTCCTTAGAAATCTTTTTTAGAAACTCCTAATGACATTGACCAAGAAATTAGGAGATTTGATTCACCTGATGGAATAAATATCGGTGAAAATCTATCTATATCTGTTTCAAAGATAGCTGGTTCCGATCCAATTAATCCAGTGCATTAAGAATCAGAAGTTACGAGTAAGTCTACAAGCCCTCCTTCCTAGCATGGTTCTAGGAAATGTATTCCTTGGCTTGGCTCAAAAGGGGATTCCAAAATGGGTGAGAAATTGGTATACAAACGAACTAACGTGGTTATGGAAAATCAGGTTGAGTTACCTAATAAGCGAAGGCTGGTTTCTCAAGTTGATACAAATGTTTCTTTTTCTTCAACAAAGGTTGTGATATAGCCATGCTAGTCTCAATGAGTCTCCTCTGTTGGAACTGTCATGGGCTTAGGAACCGATAGACAGTTCAAGAGCTTGTTGTACATGTACAAGATCCTGCAGTTGTGTTTTTAGCTAAAACATGGCTGGTTGAAGCAAAGCTAAAACGTTCTTTGAAGAAATTAAATTTTGGGAATATACATGTTATGTCCAAAATTAACCATGAGGGAGGTTTGGCTCTATTGTGGAAAAAAGATGTAGACATTACAGTGGTTACCTCTTTACCCAATCACATTAACGCCCTTGTTAATAAAGATAAGGAAGATGGCTTGAGATTTACGGGTTTTTATGAGGCACTAGAAACTTTTAATCATATCTATCTTGGAGCTTACTTGGAAGCTTGTAGCATCGATATACTCTTCTGTGGTTATGTGCGGGAGATTTTAATGAAATTATGAGATCTCATGAAAAGCTTGGTGGTAGATTAAGACCAATGAAACAAATGCAGGACTTTAGAGATGCCATGGATGGGTGCGGTTTTGCATATTTGGGCTATGTTGGGAACAAGTTCACGTGGAGTAAGGTGCATATGGGAAAGATTGGATAGAGCAGTGGCCACCAATAATTGGATATCTATTTTCCCTACCATTAAGGTTGTTCATTTGGAGTATGGAACTTTAAATCACAAGGCTTTATTCATTCATCCTTTGGGCATTCCTCCACGACAGAACAAACCATGGCAATTTGAACAAGTTTTGTTAAAGGAAGATAGATATCATGCCACAGTTAATTCGGCCTGGAGAAATGTTTGTGGTGGTGCCTCACCTATAACAATGGTTGTTGAAAATCTAAAAAATTGCCAAACTAGACTGCGAAGTTGGAGCTGAAATTCATTTGGCAATATTACCCGCAACTTAACAAAAAAAGAAAGGAGTTGAAAGAAGTAGAAGCCTGGGCCATTCGAGGGGGTAACTTTGACTAGATTTTCATTTTCAAGGATGAAATCAAATTATTATTAACTCAAGAAGAGTTACTATGGTGGCAAAGGTCGAAGTCCCATTGGCTTAAAGATGGAGATCAAAATACTCGGTTTTTTTTACAGCCAAGCCTCACAGTGGTTTAGGCACAATGAAATAAAGAGGTTGAGGAATTTGGATGGCTCCTGGTGTGATGATGAGGATCTGATAGCTGACAAGTTTGTTGATTATTATCAACAATTATTTTCTACATCAAACCCGAGTCATTTAGAGGAGGTGTTGGAAGCTACTCCTCAAGTTGTCACAGCAGAGATGAACCAAATGTTGTTGGATACTTTTTCCAAGCAAGAAGTTGATATAATGGTGAAACAAATGTCCCCTCTAAAGGCCCCAAGTCTCGACGGCTTGCCTCCTATAGTTTACCAGCAATATTGTGATGAAAATATGCATGTGCGCAACGAAAAACAAACAGATCTACTTCATTCATAAAAGTTAACATGTACTATATAAGTTTCAAAATTTAAGAACAAGAGAGTGTACCTTGGAGCGGTGAATTTCAAAACCGAAGATCAGAAGTACTTGGGAGCACTTTCAATCTTCACTCCAATTCCACTAACACCCAAGATGTGTGGTCTCTCAATCAGTTCCAATGGGAGAAAATGTCAAAGTATCTAATACTTTCATAAATATATACTCTTGATATATTTATGAAATATTTATGAAATCCAATTTTATAAATATATACTTTAGTAACTATTTACTAAAGTAGTTAGGCCTAACATTCTGAATAACAAACCCATTAAACCTATCTCAAGAGAATATTTTGTATCTCCATTAAGAGATTATGAATTCCATCTTGAGAATATATGTTCCATCAACATTAAATGTGGTTGCCCAACATACTGAGGTTTTGACCATTACTCTAGATCTCACTCCTGATATATCAAAGCAACCTACACCTCATGATCAAGTCCATTATTCTCTCAGGATTAAGAGTTCATGCAAACATAAGTCGTGAGTTTATTCTTCATTTGACAATCGTTAGGAGAATAATAAATCTCACACCGGTCCTGTTCAATATGTTTTAACTCTTAAAACATATCAACATATCAACTAGAAATCTCCATTTCCATAATCAAGACAAATCATCTTAGTTGATATGTTATAGTATTCGTAGATGAAATGCCCAATTTTCATCACCGACTACGAACTAAATTTTGAGTTTACAAAGAATTTGTGATTTATATCTTCAGTGAATTTTCACATAAATCACATACTATGCATCTCATGAACTATATGATAATGTCCCAATATTTATGTTACCATTATTTTAGACAATAGCAAAACAACTTTATTAAACACAACATTAAGTCATACATAATGTCATACATAATAAAATACATAGCATCATACAATAGGATTTAAGGACACTAATCCTAACATATTGGAGTTTAGCGATGATGTTTTCCAAGATGTCCTTTCTTGCTCAAATTCTAGTAAAATCCTTCCTAGCTTCAATCATACTTTTATTACATTAATTCCTAAGGTTAAAAGTCTTGTACATGTTACTGAGTTCCGTCCTATAGCTCTTTGCAATATTCTCTACAAATTATTGTCTAAGCTGTTGGTGAATAGACTAAAAAAAAGTTTACTTGACATTATCTCATAATTACAAAGTGTCTTTCAATAAGATAAAGCTATCTCTAATACTATTTTGGTAGCTTTTGAAACCCTACATCATATGAAGACCAAGAAGATGGGTAAATGTTGTTTCATGGCCATGAAGCTTGACATGAGTAAAGCTTATGATCAGGTAGAATGGAATTTTTTGGCAAAATTAAAGGAGAAGATGGGGTTTGAAGACAAATGGTTAAATCTGATTTTGGAGTGTATTAGCACAGTTTCATATTCTATGTTGGTGAAGGGGGAACCTAGAGGTGACATTCGATCTACAAGAGAGATTAGGCAAGGAGATCCTCTATCTACCTACCTTTTTCTTCTGTGTTTAGAAGGGCTCAATGGGTTAATTCAGATGGCAGTTTCAATGGGGGGTATCAAAGGCTTCTCTTTGTGCAAAAACGGTCCTCAGATTTCACATCTCTTCTTTGCAATAGATAGTATGCTATTTTGCCTAGATGAGGTAAGGGAAATCCAAGTTATTCAAAATATCCTAGACAAATATGAACAAGCATCATGGCAACAAGTTAATAGAGGAAAAACTGACCTATTCTTTGGTAAGTCAGTTTTGGAGACAACAAAAAATGCCATTAAAGATTTATTGGGAGTTCCTGAGATTAAAGAATATAAAATGTATTTGGGGCTTCCTACCATGGTTGGAAAGAATAAAGGAGCTAGTCTCAACTATATTAAGGAGGGGATATGGAATAAATTAAAAAGGTTGAAGGAAAAATTATTATCTCAAGCTAGAAGAGAGATTTTACTCAAGATAGTAGTCCAAGCCATTCTGATGTTTGCAATGAATTGTTTCAAATTACCAGTTGGCCTATGCTATGATATTGAGGCTATGATTTGTAAATTTTGGTGGGGCCAGCAAGGTGATCAAAGAAAGATACATTGGAAAAATTGGAAGACGCTTTGCCAGCCTAAAAATGAAGGAGGGTTGGGTTTTAGGGAGTTGAGTAAATTCAATGAGACAATGTTAGCTAAACAAGTATGAAGGTTGGCTAATGATGCAAATTCTCTCCTCTACAAAGTTTTCAAGGCCAAGTATTTCCCAAATAGAACTATTTTGAAGCAAAAGAAAATTCTAGTTCCTATTCTTGGAAAAGCATTCTTCGGGCGAGGAAATTAATTTTAATGGGTGCAAAATGGAGGATTGGGGATGGGTGCACAACTTGGATTTATAAGGATGCTTGGCTCCCTAGTGAAGGTGGTGGAATGGTGGTATTTCTAGCTTCGTTTTTGCATAAGGAGAATGTTGTTTCTGACTTGATAGATGTTGATTCAAAATGGTGGAACTCTCAACTTATTGACCAGCTGTTCTTCACCTTTGAAGCTCAGAAAATCAAGTCCATTCCCTTGTGCTTTTCTCCCCAACCTGATGTTCTATGCTGGTCGAATTTAAGCAGTGAGCTTTACAGTCAAGACTGGGTACAAGCTGCTGTGTGACTCGGAGAATAGAGAGCTGGCTTCATCTTCAGATCCTAGGAATTCTAGTTGTTTCTGGACTGGTTTATGGCTTCTAAAAATTCCAAATAAGGTTTAAGTTTTTCCTGTGGAGAGCTTGTACTGATTCTTTGCCCACTTTGAAGAGCCTGATGAAGAGAACAAAAGTCACAACTTGTATTTGTAGCCACTACTATAACAAGGAGCCTGAAACCACACTTCATGCTTTGTGGTACTGTGAGAAGATTACCCCGGTTAGGCAGCAAGCTTTTGCGGTTTTAAATTCTGTTTTTTACTCTCTAGCCTTTTTTGCAGATCTTCTTGATTTGGTCAGCAGCTCCCATCTCAGTCCAGATTTGTTTGCAATGATTTGCTAGCTTATTTGGCAGAGAAGGAATAAAACTCGGGTATGGGAACCTGTCTTGCCCCTTGCTAATATTGCAGCAACAGCCCATGACAATCTCAGGGAGTTTCAGAGTCTTCAACTTAAACCTCATGATACATCAAGACCAAGGCGTAAGTGTGGGAACCACCAGATACCAACACCTGTAAAACTAATTTCAACGGGACCATGTTCGAAGACTTAAATGAAGAAGGCATTGGGGCATTGGTGTTGTGGTTCGAAATTCCAAGGGAGAAACGGCGGCTATGTCTGAAAAGATTATCATGCCTCCTTCCATGGTTATCCTGGAAACCATTGCAGCTAGGCGAGCTGTCCACCTTATTCCCGAGTTAGGCTTACCCAGCTCTATATTCGAAGGTGATTCTGAGGTCTCCATCAAAGCTCTACAACAGAAGAATTTTCTACATCATTCTTTTGGTCATTTGATAAAAGACATATTGTCTTCAGCTAGTTCTCTTCAGAATTATTCTTTCGCACACACTCTTAAGCACGGCAATGCTCTGGCTCATGCTTTAGCTAAGAAAGCGAGATTTTCTTTTCGGTCACAAGATTGGATGGAGTTTGTTCCACCAGATCTTTACAACTGTTATGTTTCTAAACTCTTTAAGTATTAATTAAATTGGCTGAGTTGGCTATTTTCTCAAAAAAAAAATATATATATATATTACTTAGCCAAAAATAATAAAAGAATTACAAAAACTCCAAGATCCAAGATTAACACTTTTCGGAGGCAAGAGTACAACTCAAGAAGCTGATGTGAAAACATGATAGATGATCAAAATAATACATCCATTTGCCTGGATTGAATATCAAATGATTCATCAATACAAAAATACAAACAGTCACAACTTTTTGAGTAAACAAAGAATGGGATTATCAAACTTCGCAAAAAAATTTTGAAAAAAAAAATCCCTAATACAAAGAATTAAAGAATACAATCAAACTAAGGGGAAAGAACTAAACCTCTAAATTAGAGTATGATTTCCTTGTTGTGGCATTGCACTTTGTGGATAGCCAACGAATGGATCTCCAAAGGGATTCGGTGAATCCATAGGTTGCATCTGTTGTTGAGGGTATTGAGATTGATGGTGGAAAGGTACCACCATCATGTTGTGTTGCTGTTGTGGAAACATCATTTGCTGTTGTTGGTATTGCTGCTGTTGCTGAGCCATCATTGCCATCTGCACATTGGGTGGAGGTGCTATGTTGTTGGACATTATAAATGGGTCCTGTTGTTGATCAAATGGATTTTGCATTGTCATCCCCTCATATCCATACCCAGCATTCTGCAGTTGTATTTGTCTCCTGGCTGAGTCATCTTCATACAAGCTATCAAGTAAAAGCTTGTCAAACCCACCAGCCTGAACCAAAAACCAGTAGTACTTAAGATCTTGAATGGACTAATAATGATGCTAATTTAATGGACAATCCAGTAAATGCCCAGTCCAGTCACTTCATACGGTGATCAACCCACAATTGTATCAACATCCAAACCAAAATGAAAAGGAGGCAAAAGTAATTGAGAGTAGTCAGTTAGGTTAAATTAGGACCAAACCACATTTTATCCAATCAGTATTAGTATTTACATATTTTTACTAGTCTTATTGCAATTCAGTGAAACCCTCCCTAATAAAAAAAGATTCAATTAAAGCTATATCTCAAGCAAAGAATACAAAATAATGAAGTAATAAAAGAAGAAATAATTGCTAGAAGTACCAATTTGCTTTCTCCCAAGTGGCTACCAGTGTTGGTTGGTGTGGTAACCAATGCTAGCTCCCAACCTGAAGTCCCGCCGATGTCACTCAAACCATGATTAGTTAAAGAATTATTCCCTGCATATTTCAAAAAACAGAAATAAAGGGTAGTATCATATACCAAAAAACATAAATTACAAATTAAATTGTGGGAGGGAACAACTTGAAACAAAAACCAAAATACAAAAAACAAAAACAAAAATGAAGAATTTTTCATATAAGAATTTTTCAAATAAGCAACAATTATGCTATCAATATCTTTCCCAGGAAAAGGACAATGCTAGAGGTCCACCCTTGGAGAGATATTTGAGCTAATTTAGTATGATCAACAATGAATTTCAGTTTAATTCCTCTAAAACAAGTTGCCATGTTTGTCTATTATCTTTGTGCTTCAAAGGAACATAGACCATTTTCAATCAAACCAGGTCTAGTGCACTTTTAGATGTCCTTGTCTTTTTGAAACACCAAATGAGGCCCCAAGCTCCCAATGAGTGCATTAAACAGACTATTATTACACCCTACAAGGGAGACCTAAGTCAAATATATCTCACTCTAATATCAAAAACCACACAACCTACCAGGTGACACTATCGCAAGAGCCAAAGCATTGTTTTCATCTAGTTCTGCAACTTTTGGATTTATTTCATTCAGACCCTGCACAAAAAAGGTGCAAAAATAGAGGGAAAAAAAAACGTTTTATAAATACTAAAACAACTTCAAATGAAACATGATATACATATACATACAACTTACCAGCAGGTCCCCAGTATCTTCAGTTGATATCAAAGGTGGAGGTTCCACCTCCTCTTCCTCAGGCTCGGCATCTACAAATGGTTTTCCCTCCTCAGCATTTTCCTCCTGTTTTTCACTTTCTGGAGGTTCTTCAGGTTCATCAGCTTTCACAATCATTTGTTCCGTCTCCCGATACTCCTAATATTAGAAAATACATCTTAGAAACCCAAATATAGACTCTTCCCACATATCATACATTTTATATTTGACATTAAATCATTTGTACAAGGTCATTATAAATGGAGGATGAACTAAGCTAAAAATAAAACTTTTTTTTTTCTCTTTGAAGTCCACCAATGAACAGAACTTTTGAGAAAGAATTTGGAAAACTGGGCAGATTTAAACATATTCTTATGTATTAATTATGCCAAAAAGTTGGAGATGTGAAATACTGGACCAGATAATTAAAAGTGACAAATTTCTTAGGTTGCTAATATTCAGAATCAATTTTACAATTGAACTGACTTAAAAATCCAAGCACAGAATTTGACATAGCAAAACACAGAAAGAAACACAGTAAAAAGGAATATGTTAATCACAGAAACCATTAGCAGCAACCTCAGATCTGCCCTACTCATTGCATAACGAACTAATTACTGTTGTGAAGCCTAGGAAGGTAAAATTGTATATTCTACCAAAACATTTCTCCATTAAACACGAATGCCCAAACCCATAGACCTGTAAAATGGCTTGTTCAAAGATAGTTCTTAGGATCTTCAAATAGAAACCAAGCTCTCAAATATCTTAATAAAAAAACAACAACACCAAGCCTTAGTCCTATAATTTTGGGGACGGTTATTGATTAATAGACGAATTAGAGCTGGCCACATATATTCTTTTCCACTATTCTATAATATCCAAATTTAAATGACAAGTCATTTATTATTATTAATTTAATTTTTGGTTTTCCACTACCATTTTTCGTTCTCTGAAATTGAATCAACTCACTTTTTTCCCACTAGTGCATTAATCGCTCTCCTCTAAGCATGACCAAACTATCTCAAGTGACTCTCCCTCATCTTTTCATCAATAGGGGATCACAAATGTCTAAATAAAAGCATCATGGGATGACAAGATGATTACAGATCAGATATACATAAGTTATCAGGACAATGAATTAGAATATGATATGTAAATGAAAAGCAACTACACCAAAAGAAATTTATCCTAGTGATGTAATGCCATATATTTCCACATTCTTGTTCAAAAAGGAAACCTGGAAACGATAGCCAGTTTCAGTACTTGCCAGGGGAAAAAAATGAAGGAGCACGTGTGAGGTAAAAGTCATCACTATTCACTGATGGACAACTAAAGATGATCATAAAGTATAAAGTCAAGATGTGACTTCAAAATGATATGGAAGGCTCAGCAAAACCTGAGCACCCTAGCCAGACAGTAAACTCAAGAAAGCTGTCAAAAATAATTATTGAGAGTAAAAAGAGAAGAATTCAGTTCTAAATATTTGAGCAACCTGCTCAGATAGTGCCGTATTGATCTACTTCCTGATATATAATATTTAAATTATCAAGTCCTGTGGAAGAAAAGGGCTCACATATATGAAAAGGAAACTGATAGAAAGAACCACTTGGGAGGTAGAAAGATCATCGTCAATGTCATCTATTTGCTTCACAAATAAGTTCTCCTTCCATTTTCATTAATGCATCCCTTTCCCACAACAAAGCAATGTCAATGGCCTTCAGGAGCATTAAACCTGGGCTCCTCTCATACCTTTTTTTTTTAAATATTATATTTAAGTATTACTATCAATTAAGGAAGTAAAAAAAAGTATGAATTCAAATAGAATAGAATGATAGAAAAGAATACATGTGGCTGCCCTTGTCTAGCCTGTTGAGGATCCATAACTGATCCCAAATTTTTGGAACTAGGGCTTGGTTGTTGTCGTATATGTTAGTATGAGTGCGAATAAAGGCCAAAGTGACCATGTCTATTATGTTGGTGTTTGAATGTGTAAAATCTATTAAGACTAACAGAAAGCTTGCCTGGTATTAAAGGTTTCAATAGCAGAAAACTATATACAACCAATGCAAAGTAGTAGAAATTTCAATCAGACAAGCCCAGGTATGACATCTCATAACATGTCAGCAAGAACACAGAATTGCATAATTACACCAGCATATATCACAGAAATAGATTAAGAGAAATAGCTTCAGCTTTACTCAAGCATCATAACAAAATCCAGGTGATCAGTAATGAATTGTTAGCACCTTTTAATCTTATATTTAAGACTAATTGATGCAGGACAACCTAGGCTTCCCACCTAGATTAGTCCTACCGTAGACCTTAGGCTTCCCACCTAAGGTGTTTGGATTCACCACCAAACAAACACAATGCAATCTCTGCAAATAATCTGAATAATAATAATCATAGTCTATAAAAGAAATCATCCGGAGCTTTATAGGCAGCTTCCAAGTACCACAAAGATAAGGATAAACTCTCCTAAACAATTTCAAATACTAATCTGATAATCCTAAACAATTTCAAATACTAATCCAATAATCCTAAACAAAGGATAATGATGAACAACTAATCCTAACAAAACTTAAATATCAATCCAAACTAAACAAATAACTAGGTTACAATCTGAAATTATCCACGGAAAATCTAAAATGAAATATTGAAATAACTTTTGGTTATGCTCCTGCATTATTGATGGATAGCATGATTATAAACGTCATATCTTCTCTCTAAAATAAAAAGAGGACTTTCACAATGCAAAATTTTTAAAGCAGGCTTCATATTCTGCCTTTTTGTGGTGGGATAATAAACCAAGATAGACACGTGTACATACATATATAGACAGATACATGCCCACATAACCAAAAGCATAAACACCCATGCAAGCATATACATATGTCAGAAAACCCATAACCGGATGGACACATTTTCTCACCAGTCTCTTATTCACCGAACCTGTCTGAGGTGCTTCTTTTATATATTCTTCCATTGTTGCGAGGAATGATGGAGGTGGCTGTATAGTGCAAAAAACATAGTTTTGTAAAAAAATTCCTTTAGGTACAAGGTAGATGTCATCTTTTTAAGGCAAAAAAGGAACCTGTCTCAAAGATGGAAACTGATAGTTCCTAGTAAGATCCAAACCCTTGCAACAGTCATAAAAATCAGCAAGATTTTCAATCTGTATAACAAGAAAACTAATAAACCTAAGTTCCCAATAATAAATTTCATCCACATTGAACCCAAGAAGAAATTCACCGCAATTCATATTGTCAAGAAATATATCCAAAGAACATTGTAAACCTGTTTGCCAGCTCTTTTGTAAACATTGAGCGCTTTCATAGCATCATGTCTTGACATATCAAAGAACTGCAGGAATGATAGGGGTGAGCATTGTATTATACGGAAAAATAAAAGTACATGATACAAGTGATTCAGTCCAAAAGACAATAACCATAGTGGAATCCTACCACGTCCACAAGATTTATAATCCCATCATTGATTGCACAATAAATCTTAAAGCTCTCTTTCAATACCTGCAAGAACAATGTTGTTGAAAATTTAAATACGGGCATTATAAGAACTTAAGTTTAACATAGATAATATGGTGTGAAAACAGAAAAGTAGTGCTTTTTGATTTACCAAACTGCATCACTGAAAAAAGAAATTCTTATCTAGGTATCTCTTCATTAATTTGCCAAGGACAAACTGAACAAATATCTAAGCATCTATTCAGATAATTATGACCTAAAAGAAACCTAGAATACCAAACAAGCATTGGTAATCCCCAAAGGACAGCACTTAACTACGGTCTAAGGCAAGTAGAGCTCAAAGTATTGTAAAATGATGAATTTGTTAAAAGTTAGAAGGAACTGGGAAAAGGGTGGGAGGCTGGGGGTCGGGGGGGGGGGGGGGGCAGGGAGAGACAAGACTTAACAACCAATTTTTTAAAAATTGTATATTATAACTGATAAAAGAGTACATGCACCCACAAACATGCACATGTGCACATACTTCTGCTATAAATTTTCCGCTGTAATGTTGAGAAGATACTGCAGAAAGCAATACTTGACATATATATATAGACACATATCATGCCTACCAGGGCCAAGGCATACTGTATGAGGTAATTGCTATAAGCTGCTCCTTCAGGCTGCAAAACTTAGAGCATATTAGAGAGGCCATCCTTGGACAACAAAATAGCAACTAATTCAAGGGGAAGAAGATATCAAAGGCCAAAATTACAAGTATTTGAGATTCAAAGAACCAACTGAATTAGGCAATTCATATCAAACATTACCTGGCAACCAATAAGGCGGTAAAGAAGCTGCTGCAATGCAGGCAGTTGTTCCAAAAGCTCATCACAACCCAACATCCGTGTTCTAGTAGGTACCTGTTACAATCAAAGATAACAATTTTATTCTAATCATGATGAAAGAATTTGATGGATAACCAAGATAATGATATAAAATTATCAAAAGCACATACCTTGGATGCTCCAGCTGACTTTGTGAAACGCTCTGACTCAATATCATATTTTAAGACTCTAAAACACTCAAGCCGTTCCTCTAGATACAGTGCATATGTCCGAACCCATGCAGAACAATCCCATGCTGCAAAGAGATATTTGTTCTGAGAATGAGATGTTACGGTACTAAAAATTACCAAGTGTATCCAAATCAGACTATTGAAGCAAAAACGGGGAAAAATTACAACTATAAATCCGGATAGAAGTATTCACCGAGAGGGCTCGAGTCATCTTTGAAATTGGATATTTGGAGGATGTGTCCTCTGTGTGAGTAATTTAGAAGCTCTTCTCTGAAGGTAGGATCAGCCTCTCTCAATGTTCTGTGAATGACTATCAATGTCTTTATAGCAACCTGCACGTAGTGATTACGTCCATTAAAATCAGTACTCTCTCGAGCCTTAGCACCCACAATGACCAGCTAAGACAGTTTTCCAATTCTTCCTCCTCCACAAAAATAAAATGTCTCAGTGTTCATATTATATGAATCTCTAGAAAACGCATCAATTAGGAAAATACTGTCAAAATTATTTAGATAGAAATTAAAAGAATTCCAATGATTTTAAAAAAATTGTTCAAGATGTGTTCCAAAAAAAAGGAAATAAGAAACCAAAAATTATATACAAAAATACACATGAATGAATGCAAAGAAGAAGAGGCATTACAATCCAATTTTTTGTCTTGGACAATCTCCTTGCAAGTGCATGTATACAGTATGCCACATCGGCCCTTGGACGTGATACTGATGTGGCTGAAAAAATTTCTACAATGAAGAGAAATAAGAACATAAATTAGATATTTAAATGATAATCAAAATGCTTATTGCATTAGAGTCCAACAAAAATAAAAATAAAAATTGAAGCAATGTGACACGCGGACACCAAAATTGGAGGTGGTATTTTGTGTAACGGTTGCATACATCATCCCTCTCACATGGAGGTGGATGTTGTATGCAACCACTACACAAAATAATAAATCCCCAGCTTGGTTGAGCATTGTTTCGATATAGATCTAAATCCTCAATGATACAAAACTCTTATATTCGTTACCTTTACTATGCAGATTCCGAAAAAGAACAAGAATAACACACAAATATATATATATATATATATATATATATATATATATATATATATATATATATAATAAAATTGTAGAAGTAGAAACAAATGAAATGCAATGCATAGTTTAATGAAAGAAGACATACTTCGAACATGACGGTCCTTGGGAGGGCACTCCACGTGATTGGTGGCCTTTACAATGGCAATGTCCAAATCCTTCCAACCAAGAAAACAACAACAACAACAACAACAACAAAATTATAAATTAAAATAAATAAAAAAAAGCAAGAAATAGAGAAAACAAAACATAATGGAGGTGGTGGTGTGTATGTATATAAATACCTTGAAATCGCTGTTGACCTTGGCGAGGCCAACCATGGTGCTGTCTTTGAGAGCTCCATAGGCTTTTCTAAAGCTCTGAAAGGTACCCATTTGGAATAATAATAATAATGTGTTGGTATTGCTGAAACTTGTTTATTGTTTGTGTGATCTCTCAGAGAGATCGATAGAGATTAAAAAAAAAAAAAAAACAAGAAGAAGAAGAAGGAGATGAATGTCTTTCTTTGTTTCTTCTCCGTAACCGTGTCATGCCAACAACAACGAACAACCAACGACTCTCTCTCTCTCTCCCTCCAAAATGTTCGCAACCAACGATAAACTAATATGTTAAAGGCCTATTTTCCTACTTTTCTTCTTCTTGTCTCTCCACTCTATCACCCTGCTGGAATTCATATTATTGTAACCATTATTATTTTGTTAACTTACTTAAAAATTAGTCTTTTTTTTTTTTTTTTTTTATTATATAATTATCTTATTATATTTCTCAAAAAAAAAAATCTTATTATAAATATATACATATATGAAGTTTTCTTTTTTTCTTTTTTTATAACAGATATATGAAGATTTCTTATTGTTAATGAGAGAATTCGGAGACAAACTTTTTTGAACAGAATTCCATCTCAATCTCAAAATAGATAGTACCACATTAGTTTTTTAAGGGTTCAAAATAATACAAGTAATTGTTTTTAGTCTATAATATATATATATATATACCCATTAAAATTTTTAGCATGTCATATTTGATATAGAATTTTATATACGTTCATGTTCAAATACAACCATAATAAATGCCTAAGAAGGTCCTAAACAAAAAATAAAAATAGGTTTGGCTTACCTTTAGTATATTTTTAGCTGAATATGTCATTTTGTTTTAAATATACAAAGGCAAGTAGTAGTGGGTTTTAATAATCTCTACTTTTTATTTAGTTAGTAGATGATGTAGCAGTTTCTCTTTAAAATAAAAGGAAATTCCTTTTAAAAATATACTAGAAGTAAGTTAAATCCAGTAAAAATAAAAAATCCAAGCATTTTGACTTTTGGTTGACCTTATAATATTATGTCTCATAAGCTTTTCAAGACCTTGTAATTATACATGTCATTATTTTAACATTTGATGGTGGTCTGAATTAAGTTCAATTCGTCCATGGTAGTCGTCCATGGTAGTCATCCATGATCAAACCGCATCCAAAACAATTCATAGGAAAGGGAACCCAACAAAAGTATCATGGATATGAATAGGATCCATCCATAAATATCATGATCGTCCAAAGCAACCTAGTCGTCCATGTCACATAGGAGCATGGACAACCAAGTGACACTTAATAAATTTCAAAGGATTTTTTTTTCTGCAAACACTAAGCAATTGGACTACGATCTATCATTCCAGAATGTAGGGAGGATTCCCTAAAATCCACTCCACTTTCTCCACTAATTATACACATCTTCCATGATGGTAATGGATTCGAACAAGTAGACCCACTAAAAACTCCCAAAGGAATATAACTCCATCAGCCCAAGGTACGTTTTACTATTCACATATTCACTATCTTTATGTTTTAGAGAGAAAATTAACTTAACCATCGAAAAGTCCTTGGCCGGTTCACACCAGTCACCCTTGACAGTCTTTCTCTTTCTTCTCAAGTCATCGAAACGTCATTGTAACCTGGAGCACTCAGTCTATTGATTTTCGTGCATCATCAGTTGGTGCCGTCTATGGGAAATACAAGCAAAGTTGTGAAGTGTTAACCATCTTGCTTTCCAAGAAAAAAGGTTGCATGGTTCGGACTAAGTCGATGGCCACAAGTCCAGAACACCAAGTGGGTGGAAATGCTTCTAGTCATCTCAACCACACATCGCCACTAATGACGGCTCTACTACTAGCATCTGTCCAACATCAACTACAGTCTATGGTAGCTGCCATGGTAGACTTAACGCACCAAAACCAAGCAAGTGACGTCACCAGCGACAAATGGAAGGTCTTAGGCAGAATTTAGAGGCTGGAGAAGTGGACAACAATGCTGAGGGTGGAGAGCAGTCAAAAGGCACTGTCACACAAAGGGTGCCACATCTGGAGAAGGAGATGGATCAGATGAAAAAGGCCATGGAAGAGATGTGAGACTCCATGAGAAGGACCAACCATGTGGATGATCTTGTCCACAGAAGGGATTCTCCTTTCATTGCGTCTATCACTAGTCACCCTTTGCCCATCCAAGTTCAAAATGCCTACCCTAAACTCATATTGGGACCTCTCCAAATTGGCTAAACAAAGTGCAGGAGCCCTTTCAAGTTTACCATGCTCCTATTGGGACCCTTGGAACGATAAGTCAGGTAGCTCTTGGAATTTTCCCCACCAAACCCGCCTACACCTTGTCTAATAATTAACTCTTTTTCAATTCCAACTGGTCAATTGCAATTTTGGCCCTAGGGAATGCAAGAATCACTTGACGGCTATGCGAACAATAATTAAAATGGGGATGAACAAATTCTTGTATTTACCACCATATATTTTGTGAAGAGGAAAAAAAAAAAAAAAGAGGTTGATTTATGGACTATGGAATAATAGACTTGTCACAAGTCATGACTATGGCATTGTTTTTGCCTTTTATTGTTGCTATTGTATAATCAATCAATGCGTAAGTTGTTGGATTTTTATGTTTTAGTTAATCTTGTGTTGATGAATATGTAGTGTATAAAATTTTGTTCAGCAAATAAGATAATTGTGAATGAGTTCTGTAATTAGCCTTCTGAGTCCTATTGCATTTTAAATTTTTATACAGTCTAAATGTTGTTCTTTATGTATGAATATAATTGAAGAAAGTTCAAAAATTGAGGATGAATTAAAAAGATGAATTATATTAAAGTGTCCACATGACTTTTATTCTCTTGAAAACAAGGATTACATATCAAGAGTCTTCCATAAATGCCGAGACAGTTTTACAATCAAAATTTGATCCAAGAGAATAGAGAAGAGCCGAACATGATCCCATTATGAACAAAATTTTATTAAATTGTAGTCTTTGATTACAAAGCCATAAAATTTTATCAAATTTAGTGGTGCTTAAGCTATTATTCTACATTTCAAAGTTTGTAAGTATTTTAGTTATTTTGAACGTTTTCGGGATGTTTACATTATTCTTAGTGTTTTAGGGTTATTTTGTAGGGGTGTCAATTTGGGTTAGCATGTCGGGTTCGTGTGGTGTCGAGGTAGGGGTACTCGACTAAATAGCTTAACCCTAACCCAACCCATTTAATAATTGTGTCATGATCCTTTAACCCTAACTCGACCTATTAATGAGGTGGGTTGACCTAACCCAACCCACTTAACACGCTTAATAAACAGGTCGTGTTGGGTTGACAAAAATGTGACATAACCCATTTCAACCTACTTAATATTAAATATAATATCCATCTAGAAATAAATATTCTTTACATCCCAAAAATAAATAATATCCATCTAGAAATATAATATCCACCTACATACACTTCAAGTCTTCAACCCACATTCAAAATAATATGGTTCAATTTCTAATTATACTAAGGTACGTAAAATTTGTAAAGTTCCAATTTCCAATTATACTCGTAAGTTTTTTGCAATTACTCACTTTTCATTTTAAGTTTAAAATATAGGCTGGATATAAAAGGTATTTGACAAATGTAAAATAAAATGAATATTTGTTTGTGATACAAGTTAAACAAGTTGTGTTAAATGGGTCATTTTAGGTTGACACAAATAAAATGGTGTGTTAACTGTAGGTCATACGAGTTGACCCTCTTATGACCCGTTTCTTATCAGATTGCTTTCAGGTCAACCCGTTTATGACTCAAACTTGCTAAGGCCCAACCCTAACCTAACCTGCAAAAACCTGTTTTAGGTTCATGTCATGTTCACGGGTTGGGTCGAACATTAACACCCCTATTATTTTGTTCATTTTTAGTGTTTTTTTAATTTATTACTTTTGAAAGTTTAAAAGTGTATTTTAGTCATTTTTGAAACTTCAAGGGTTTATGGGTATCTTGGTTAGTTCAAGGTTTCAAGGACAGTTTTGTCATTTTTTCAGTCATTTTATATGCTCATGAGAGAATTTCAATCATTGACCTCCATGGGTTTGTGGGATTTTTTTGCGTAAATTAACTAACCTCAATGGGTTTGTGAGACTTTTTTGTATGAATTTGGAAACCAAAAAAAAAAAAAGGCTAGTGTTTTGGTGTGGTGTTGTACATATGTAGTAGTAGTCCGGTTTGCAACTCTCCTTTAGGTCTATACATTTGGTAGATTTATTTTTTAAATTACAAATGTCAAAATCTGCCAACACCCCTCCAGGATCCTAAAATCCCGCTGTGAAGCTCGCCTCAGGAAAGCGATCAAAAAGCCGTAAGTGATGGACCCCTAGTCATATCTCCCAACATCGGAGACTGCTCTCATGGCCCACAACAACTGGTAAGATAGCACTGATTGGTTGTTGCCAAAGAGGCAACTACTGAGGAAATACATAAAGAATCACGGAGATGAATGTCAGTCGAGGCTATATCCTAGGGGATGCTACCCTACAGCCACTTAGTATAGATTTGTGGCAATGCGGTAGGCCTAAAGTATGCTCTCGTGTCCTCAGTCAGGGGGAAAGGGATGCCCAAGAGCTCACAAGCTATCTCAAAGCTCATGTCATCAATTGGCATCGGGTACCCACCGAATCTAATGACCAGGATGGCCGTCCAGTCAAAAGGGAGAATAGTATATACCCGCAGCTCAGATGAAAAGTGCTTGTCTCGACATGAAACCGCCACACCAAAGCCTCCCCAATCCTATGCCTCATGGTGTACAGGGGGATCCTCAAAAAATCCTCGAACCCCTGCTCTCCCAAGAAATCTGCATAGCACCAATGTCCAAAGGTTGTGGTTTTGTCAAAAGCTCTAAAGGCTAATCTCTCATTGATCCCTAGTGGAGTTGCCATTTTGTCAACACTTGGCCTCGATAACTAAAAAACCGTTGGGCCTTCGTTCAACCACCTGTCGTGGCAACGCTCCCACGTGTGCGGGGCTAGTTAAAGGCCTCTCTCAATAATGGTGTGGTTTGCACGGAGCTTCGAGTGCTCTCTCTCTCGAGGGAGGAAGGTAGGTCTACCTTTGGAGGTGTGGCAAGAATGTTAGCCAAATTTTAGGTGATTACCAAAGGTAAGTGAAGTCGCCACCAATCATTCGGTTTTTCTAAGGTGTGATTGGTCACCTGTTTCTAGTTGATTTTATTATCAATCCTAGGCTAAGAAAAATGACATTTTTCCTAATCTAATGTGGATGGCAAAAAATCTTGATTCTTGAGTCCGGAAGTTTGATTATGTGTGGGGAAGGTGTTAGGCACCCCACAACGCCTGTCCAAGGACAGTTCTTTGTTTTGATAAAACCTTAATTTAAATAAGAGATTGGCAGTAAAAAACATGATTTTGGCATTGGCTTTTAGGGCTTTGCATGCTTGCAGGGCTTTGAGGTTTGGCTTTTGAGTGGGTGTGGTCCCAATCTATGCTTTCCTAAGGCATTTAGGCAAAGTACAAGATTTCCACGGTGAAAATCCAGTGACATGTCACCTTACTTTCGCAACGAAAATTAGGCGTTGCTTTGCCTTAGGTGACATGGACTGTGACAATCACACTAGAAGGGATGAGCAAGTATATATGTACATACATCATGTACAATGCAAGCACACAAAGTAGGAAAGTAAATGCCTACATCCCTAAAGCATGGCCCAAAATATAGGTGTAGGAAAGTAAACAGGGGTCGCTATACTCTAAAGATGAGGATGAATGGTACATGACATGATATACCTAATACAACCCATCTAAGAGAGAAATGAGGGAGGAAGGAAGGGGGTTTAAAAGAGTACTTAATCAAATGGGAGAGTCTAGACCCCTAAATCTACTGAATATAGCCGCTTGGCTTATATCCACATGCTCGCATCCTCACCCTTTTTGCTTGCACTTGGGAGATAGTGCCCTTAGCTCCATGCGTCCTCGCTCCATGTGTGTACATGCAAAGGCAAAGACAAGAAACCAAAAGACAACCAATGGAAGGAAAAGATGCAAAGAGCATATGAAAGAGGCATAAAACAGATAAGCATGATAGATATGGCAAGCAAAGAAACGAGAAATCAAGCAAACAAGCGAGAAGGCAAATGAGCAAGAAAGCAAACAAAAGGTAGTGTCCGCAAAGGACAACTGTAGGTTTGGATCGAATGTCCATAACTTCATTGTGTGGAAGCATCGACGACATACTAGCAAGCAATACTCTTGCATGGACATGTGAGCAAGTGTGTAAAGATGCATAAAAAGTCAATGAGTGGTGCGAACAGACATGGTAAGCATAGCATCGCACGAAGCAGAAAGGGAAGGGTATGTATGAAGCAACCTAGCATCTGGAGATGCTTCCCAAATGGTCACATCCAAACAAGGCCTCATGGGCATCAGATGTAACCAAACAAGATCAAGCCCGCGGAGGGCATCAAGCATGACAGCCTAGAACAAGAGAGGCTAGCACAAGCATAAAGCATAGAAGCAAGCAAGCATAGACATGCAAATAAGATGATCCAAACCCTTTGATGTGGGCCTTGGTGTATGGACGATGACAAAGATCATAGGGTCTAGATCGGGCTCTAACCATTAGGCCAAAACACAAGAAAATGCGATAAAATGAACAAAAGGGCTACAATAGCACATGGTGTGACAAAGAAGGTCTAGGCCTAAGCACATAAACATGGCATGAAGCACACAAGCACATAGATGATGGCATAAAGCATGTTGTTTACATCTAAGCAAGCCATAGCTAGAGACATAATATCAAGCATGTGAGCATGTAGACCCAAACATCTGTACATGGGAAAGAAAAGCTCCAAGCATCAAAAGCATGGAATAAAGCATAAAACATGTAGAAGAAGCAACTAACACGTGAAGAAACATGGAAGCATATGGAAATAAGCTAAAAAGCATGCTAAAATCAAGATAAAGCAAGAATCATGCTAAATAAAGCAATAAATCATGTTATTAAGGCAAAAAGAGCAAGATAAATGCCAGAAAAAGATTTATAAAGTTAGGGGTATGGATAGTAGCTAAAAAGCTACATCCACACCCCTAAACCCTAAATCTAAGGTATAGAACCAAGGAAAAGAAGATTGGGTATAAGGATAATACCTTGTATTTTTGGTGAAGAGAAGAATCAAGAGGCTTTGATTTGTTTTGTGATTGTTTTTGTGTGTAAAAATGTGTTTGGAAGAGAGGGGAAATTTGTAGAAAATGTCCAGGTAGAGAGCAGGACCCAGGAAAGTCTCTTTTTTTTTTTTAGTCTGGAGGTGCCTGGGGCCTTTTATAGCCTCGACGCGCTTTAAGAGGTGGCTCACCTTGTAGTGCCGTCGACGGCCCTTCAAGACCCGCCACTTATGAATCTCCTTTAATGGGGTTGATCTTGACATGTTTGGAAATATCTTGACTTCCAATTTCTAAAAAGTATGGAACTCAAATATCTAACGGTCGGATCAAAAGTTATGGCTCTAGGAAGTTAGCGGTGCATCGATTGGTAAGTTACCGATTTTTGTGATATCTTGACTGTTATAACTCCAATTTTGACCTATAAGTAGTCATTTGAATGAGAATTTGATAATCTTCGCAATGGCATTGGGCTCAACCCGTTCTAGTAATTGGATTAAAATTAGGGTTTTTGGGGCCCACTAAAAGTCAACTCCAGGTCAAACGTGCCAAAAATCTCCGAGAAGCTCGGGTTTGATGAAAAACTATGAAAAGTGATATTTTGAGGGGATTTTGACCTTACTTGACTGTTGGCCAACCTAGGGTTGACTGGGGGCGTTTTGGTCATTTTGGCTGAAAGAGGCACTTTGAGTGCTCTAGTGTCCGAACGGGTTGCGCCATGTCATTCGATATATTCTTGTGGCCCTATAGAGAGAAGATGATATTTTTTGATTTTTTGGGGTCTGGCATGCAAATCAAGGGTGGACAAAATATGGTATCAACAGCTGCCCCTTCTTTATCTGACTTCTCGAGTGCAATGAGAAGGGTCGGATAAAGAACATGATTTCAAATTTTGTCGCCCCCAAATTACGTGCAGAGGCTACTCATAATCAAGACCGGTTTTTACCTGGCTGGACCGACCTGCTATAGCTGCTTCTAAAATATTTTCTGGACTTGTCTCTAAGCTCTAGGGAAGGAAAAGGATTTTCTTTTTTTGGAAGTTTGAGCGAGTCAACTGGTCAACGTTGACTTGGTCAATGTTGACCAGCGGCCCTTTTGGGTGCGCCTAGTTGACTCGGCAGCCCAAGAAGGTGAACTGGGCAGCCCAGGTTCTATAAAAGCCCCTTTTGGCTCATTTTGACCTTATTTCACTCTTTCCTTTGACTTTTTACTTCTGCAAAATTCTCCGAAGCGACTACAAACTTAGCAGGTCCAGCTTTTTAGCTCTAGTTTGTTGCTGCAACCTTTTCAGCACTTGAGCCACTAGGGATGCATGCTAGTGTTTATTTTATTTTTGGTATTTTCATAAGCATATATATTTTTTGCCATGATTTATGCCATGCTATTTTAGAAAAATGCATATATATTTTTTTGCTTTTTGTCTGTGTTATATGGGTATGCAAATATGCGGAAACTCAAATGCTAAAAATAAAATACGGGACATAGGTAAGGGGACTTACCTAGTAGTCAGGAATAGTGGAAATGGTGAGACGTACGGCACGACATCTAGTTAGCCTCGGAATAGGATTAGACAAAGAGAATTGTGTGATAGTGAGCATACGGCACAACCGCTAGTTAACCCACGGTAAATTAGGAACCTAGAAACTTCTCAGTAACTTGATAGCTGTGATGGCGAGGCGTATGGCACAGCCACTAGTTAACCTCAAGATAGGATGTGAGCATACAGCACGGCCGCTAGTTAACCCACTGTAGATCAGGAACTCAGAAACTCTTAGGAACTTGATAACTGTGGTGGCGAGGCATATAGTATGACCGCTAGTTAATCTCAAGATGGGATGTGAGCATACGACACGACCGCTAGTTAACCCACTGTAGAGACATATGGCATGGCTACTAGATAGCCTCCAAATAAGATGCGAGCATACGGCACGACCGCTCGTTAACCCACTGTAGGATGTGAGCATACGACACGGCCATTAGTTAACCCACTGTAAAGACTCTTGTAAGAATCTGTTTTCTTGTGAGAACATATGCTTGACTCAAACCTGCACAACAGGCTTAGGAAACAGTGTTAGTTTATAGGCATTGCTGTTTATTTCATGGGCTTACCACTTGTGTATGAATTTCTGGTTGTTTTGTAGATTATACCTCAAAGGGTGAGTTCTAGAAGAGACCGGAGGAAGGCCCCCGTTTATGCTACGTCCCATGGGGACTCTTCTTCTAATGATGAGACTGTTTCCGCTAGTGAGTAGGCGGCTCGAGTTCTGCAAAGCCATTTTGACCGCGGGGGTGACGACATCTGTAGACACTCAATTTTGCACCCATGATTTAATCAAGGAAGATGACTAGAGTGACCATTCATATACCCAAAATTCATGATTGCATTACATGCATTAATTCATTCATTGTAAAAATGATCTTGAGATTCTAACAGTCACGACGGTATGCCCAGTTTCCAAATCGGACTGTCGGATTGAAAGATATTGCATGATTAAGTTTGCACGGTTAGGATTCATTGTGTTTAGGTAGAATCAACCACACATGATTCATTTAAATTAATTTTGATTGTCTAGACAATTAAAATTAATTAAATAATTTTGTGATTGGTTGTTAGTGAGTGTCAAAAAT
This sequence comes from Castanea sativa, assembly GCF_040712315.1. NCBI lineage: Eukaryota > Viridiplantae > Streptophyta > Magnoliopsida > Fagales > Fagaceae > Castanea > Castanea sativa. The sequence continues at coordinate 44,646,782 of NC_134013.1, forward strand.
GGGTTTGCTTGCATAGGAATAAAGGGGATAATCAGATAACACTAAAATTAAGGATAATCAAGACTTTTTGGAGTACTTATCTACAAGATAATACTTGTTGAAAAGACCTGAATTATCAGAAAAATAGTTTAATTTTTAGAATTTGGCTTAAAAATGCATCTAAGTGCAAATCCCGGCTCAAAAAATCTAATAAAAGGAGTCTAAAATGGACTAGAACTCAAAAGCGTGTCTGGCACCCAAAAGTGTCATTCGGCACTTTTGGAGTGCAGATTGGCACAAACTCGAGCGTCGGCCCGAGAGCACTTGAATTATGTTAAAACACATCCTTTTCAATTTTTTTGGGATAAAGATGCATCCCAGTTTGTATTTTGATCATTTAGTTATTTTTTTGAGCACCACATCCTTTTCTTTGTTTTCTTTTATTTTGATGATGCACGATGTAGATATTCTTTTAGTTTCAATTTCTAATGTTCATGCCATGTGTTGTTAATATTTTTGTTGAAATATGTTCTTAATGCTTTTGTTTCATGATTTAGGGGATGTTTGGTACCACAACTTAAACAACAGTTTTCAGTTTTTAAATAGTATTACACATTTTTTCACACACTTTTTTACCCACACGTATTTTCCAAAAAAAATACAAACAACGTTACTAGAACAATATTACCAAACGAGCCCTTACCTTTTGAGTTTCAAAAATCTGCACATTACCACATTTTTTTTTAAACCAAAACCTAATCCGTATCTTCCTTAGATGCAGATTTGAATTTTTTTCTAGCATAAAAACAGATTTGTATCTTCCTTAGATGTAGATCTGAATTTTTTTCTAATATAAAAAACAGATTTGTATCTTCCTTAGATGCAAATCTGAATTTTTTTCTAACATAAAAACTTATTTGTATCTTCCTTAGATGCAAATCTAAATTTTTTCTAACATCAAAACTGATCTGTATTTTCCTTAGATGAAGATCTGAATTTTTTTCTAATACAAAAACTTATTTGTGTCTTCCTTAGATACAGATCTAAATTTTTTTTTTTAAACATAGCAGATTTTGAAATAAAAAAGAAAGTCATAAGTAGTGATGTTTTGTTTGTCTTGTTTGGTGCAAGTAGCATAGGTTTATTTCATAAGTTTAGTCTTCTTCTAAAAAATCCTTTTTTTATTTCACATAAAAAAACATTTCTGCTTTTTTATTCTCTACAACTCTTGATTTTTTTTTTACTTATAAAACAAATCTGATTTTTTGTTACAAACCAATTTTTTATTATCCACATAAACATATCTGAATTTTTTTTAATTAAAAAGAGGATGCATTCATGAAGTAGATTTATGTGATTTAGTTTAGGTTTAAGTTTGTTATGTACGTAACATATCATTCATATCATGCATAAAGGGGTACACTGGTCATAAGAGTCTAGAAGACTAGACTCTGTCTGGGCGGAATGGGTGCCTAACACCTTCCCATTCCGCAACCTAGCCTCCGAATTTAGTTTTTTGGATAGGTAGACCTAGGCTTTATCTTTGTTTTTATTTTTTGGTAGATTGTAACTAGGACCCAAAGTCATGTAATACTCAATTAATCAAATTTGTACTTTTCTTATTCAATTAATGATAATGGAACATTTTAGACATGTAAAATTGTATTTTATTTTTCTTATTTTTTAGTATAAAAAAATAAGTGGTGACTCCACACCACTTACCCAAAAAGAAAAGTGTCTAAAAAAGCACCTGAATCTCTTTTTTTAGAGCACCTCAGTTTTGCGGTCTCTTACAACATCAGGCCCACCGGCGAGATTCCCATGGAGACTCGATCCAGGAGACAGCGTTCAGCTGAGACAATTAATGCTTCCTCTGAGTCTTGCACTATTTCTACTGGGACTTCCTCATGGCGTATGACGATTATGGAGAGGGGGGCATGAGTGGAGCGACGATGGCCGTGGATCTCTAATTTGACCGAAAGGCCGAATTGTCAAGCGAGGAGGAGATCGATCCAGATCCAGGCACCTGGAGGCACATTTTAAGGCTGAGATTCCTACCACATCAGGCCAGGGCCGATGTTACACTAGAGAAGTGGATGACAGTATCAGGGGCACTCACCTTTAGCGGGGCTGAAGGGGCATCTTTTCGCTTAGGCGCAGAAGGGGCAGGTATGTTATCTTCATTTTTCGTCATCTAGATTCCTGTTAAATGCATGTGCTAACGGGTAGCTTTTGGTTCTGAATGCAGGGGCCCAACAGGCGCTATGCGAATTTCTTGAGAACGCACGGGTTTGAGGATTTTTTTAGGATCCCTCCATATACCATGAGGCACGGGATTGGGGAGGCTTTGGTGCGGCGGTTTCATGCCAAGACAGGCACCTTTCATTTGAGTTGCGGGGACTATACTATTCTCCCTCTTGAATGGACTGCCATCCTAGGCATTAGATTCGATGGATACCCGATTCTGACTGATGCCATGAGCTTCGAGATGGCTTGCAAGCTCTTGGGGATTCCTCTCTCACTAACGAAGGGCACGAGAGCATATTTTAGGCCTACCGCATCACCACAAATTCGTACTGAGTGGCTGTAGGGTAGCATCCCCTAAAGTGTAGCACCGACTAACATCCACCTTTGCCGGTTCTTCATGTATTCCTCGGTAGTCGCTTTTTTGGTAACAAAATGATCATTATTGACCTGCCAGCTACTGTGGGCTCTGAGAGCAGTTTCAGATGTTGGGAGTTATGACTAGGGGTCCGTTACTTATTGCTTCTTCATAGCCTTTTTGAGGCGAGCTTCATAGCGGGATTTCAAGAGCTTGGAGGGGTGTTGGCAGATCTTGACATGGTGGGCCCATGAGTATATTCCAGCCTTGCGACCATGGTTCACGGGTTTGTCTGCGACCATTTATCCTTGAGCTTATGCTTGGTATCTCTACACTATTACTAGAGTTGTCCTGGTACAGCCGGTTACTATCACTGCGGCCTTAAATTGTGTCACCTGGGGTGAGATAGTGGTTCGTCCTTATTATGTCTCACTGTTGGGGAGACCGGAGCTTACTGTTTCCATGGGCCAGTCGAGAGTACGACGCTGGTTTTAGGCCCTATTAAGTTGGGAGTTCTTCTTAGCTGAGAGGACCTTCCATCAGGTCATGCTGGGTTTTGGAGTACCTAAGGATCCACCTCCTATTTGTTTGTCATTTAAGTCCATCGTTATGGACGATCTGGATTATGCGACGGGTTCCTTCGATGCATATGTGGATACTAGGATAGACTATGCCACTTGGTTTGCAGCGTCCTCTGTGGGACCTATTATAGGAGATGTCCTTGTGAGTAGGGGCAAAGTGCTAGGAGGCATCGCTCATGCCTAGGTAACTTTTGGAGCTGAGTGGAGATTGCGGGCCAAGACTATGCAGGCCAGGGTGACAGAGCTTGAGACTGCTGTTGTTGCTGCTATGGAGGCGCATATACAGGAGGAGATTGCTCAAGCGTTAGGTCGAGAAAGGGAGCTTTGGCAGAGGGATAGAGAGGCTCGTGTTGCTGCCGCAGACAGAGAGAGGACCCAGCTTCAGGCGAGCTAGCCATACTTCACGGCTATACCATGGCTTTGATAGGAGAGTTGCGGGTGGCTTGTGGCCATATTCCGCCTCCCTCTGCCTCACATTCCAAGCTGAGGGCCCATTATTCCTCCATATGAGCCGGGGTATATACTAGTTCCTCCGGGCTCCGCAGGCGATTGAGGTCCCTATGCTCAGACTTAGGGGCCTTGATAGGATCCAGGATACATTCCAAGTGCTTTAGGTGGACCCAGCCCTTTTACTGTTGACGATGATAATGATGATGATTCCGACTGGTTTATCAGTGACTCCTTTAGAGATGATGATTCCCAATAAGGTTAGCTTCTTGTTGTAGCATGATGTAGCCCCTACGTGGGCATGTTTGTACCTTCCATGTATTTTGTAGACATTGCCCCATGATGGGCCTGCTATATATGTATATTATGCTTTGCCTTTTGATAGGCTTGGACATGCGTGTATTATATTGCCCCACGGTGGGCTTGATGTATGATATTATCTCTTTGCTTCATGATATATGTATAAAACAATGCCTCTTGTTAGGACTTACATGAATGATTCTGGAAACTGCCTTTAAGAGGGCAGATGTATGACTTTAGAAAAACTGCCTTTGAGAGGGCTGTTGATATATGTGAAAAACAATGCCTCTGATTAGGACTTACATGCATAGTTCTAGGAAATCGCCTTTGAGAGGGTTGTTGATGTATATGAAAGACAATGCCTTTGGTTAGGACTTATACGTATAACTCTAGATAAATCGCATTTAAGAAGGCTGTAGACATATGTGAGAAGCAATGCCTTTTGGTAGGGCTTACATGCATAACTCTAGGGAATCGCCTTATAGAGGGCTGCTGATGTACAGTAGCTTTATGGTTTTATCCCTAAATCTTGACAATGATCGCCCCACTGGAGGAGAGAGAGAATGGAGGGATCGAATGAAATAAACTGCCCCAGCTTAGGGTTTTATGCAACTCTTGACATTAGGGAAATATCCTCAGCAGGACAGACCCGTTCTTGCATAGTGGACAAGGTAGAGAGAACCGCGCAAAATAAAACTGCCCTAGTTTAGGATTTTGCGGGGTTTGAAGCCCGCAGACTGGCTGAAAATGACCTTGACTTCATAGGCCATACCGAATGCTAGTAATGAATGTGGACATTTTGAAAAAGGTCTCCTTAAACACACCATGAGGCGGTATGCACTAATCTCTCTTGTTATTGCCCAGGTGGGCTAATAATTCAAAAATAGGCTTCTTGGGGCAACATCATGAGAAACAACTCCCTCTGTCCTCCAAATAAGCTAAAAAAGTTGCCAGATGGCTGAGAATAGGTTCTAGTGTCCTTCTGTTGTGAGCTCTGATTACTAGGTTGAACCGACCCTGAACAAGGTGAACCAGGGTTAGAAAAATGAGGTTCAAGATGTTTGGAAGTGCAGAATGAGACGCACAAAGATAAACTACCCCAGCATAGGATTTGTGCAGTCTCGGTTGCATGAGAGAGAATTTTTGACAATCCGGTTCACTGCCGGGCTGACCACATACTATGGCGGGTGCTAAAACGAGGGAATCATTACCCCAAGGCAGTAAAAAACATCCCAAATAGAGGGGTAGCGGTTAGAACACAGTCGGGTTTGTGCCTGGGGGGTTGAAAAACCCTGGCACGTGTCCCAAGGGCCGACGGCCCTTGTAGGTACGCCGGCGGTCCTATAAGGTGCGCCGCCTTGGTTTTCATGCATAAAAGGCTGGGTTCAACCCAGTTTCAGCTCATTCTGGTCTGTGATTTCTAGGGTCTTCTTCTACCCTTTTCTTCTCCCAAAACGTGTAGAAAACATTATTTTTCATCATTTTTTGCGTAGATTCTCATCAGATCATCAGATTTAGCAGAATTCGTTTATGGATGCTCTTGGTGCTCACTCCTACGACACTTTAATCGAGCTTAAGAGGGAGTCTTACTATGAGAAGAAGCTTAGGAGGTGGTTGAGCTCATTTTCTTGCAGTGACCTGGTATTCATCTACTAACTTCTTGGAGATGCTACTGCTCTTCTTCACACCTCATTGGACTGGCATTTGTTAGAGGCCATGACCTCTTGTTGGGACCTCGCCTTGAGATGTGTCACCATTGGAGATGTTGATCTGGTGCCTACCTTGGAGGAGTATGATCGTTTTCTTTCTTTTTCTACCCCTCTAAGCACTATTTTTGTTCCATCAGTGCGGCCATGCTACTACAAGAGACTCACTAATTTGTTGGGCTTGAAGAGGCCCGTTGTGGAGGAGCTGACTTGGTATGGTAGAGGGATAGGAGGGAGTATATGCTTCGATTTTCTATATGTTCGGTTCCACCATTGGAGTATCTTGTTGGCTACCGAGATGACTTTGTGGACTTGGAGGAGTGTTGGACATTCTATCGGCGTCAGGCCTTCCTGGTGGCCTTCTTTGGTGCAGTGCTGTTTCCTTCATCGTCAAGAGATGTCAGCTTTGCCGTTCTCCCTTTGGTGAAGCCCTACCTCATGGTACCTCTTTCATTCCGGCTCTACTTTTTGAGATGATTAGGTCCTTGTCTTTGTGTTGGGGGATCGGTAGGGTAGGGTAGGTTGCTGTGTTCATTTGCTACAATTGTGGTTTTGTAGCCACCTTAGTGTTATTACCAAGTATCAGCCTGAGAGCTTGGCCATTAGGAGTAGATTTCGGGCCACTATAGTTCTTGATTTTCCCTATTCTAGGATATTGAGGGTTGGCTGAGGTACTTGTGCAGCCTGAGTCCCGTTAACTGGACCTAGAGAGTCAAGTGGGGTATCACTAGATAGCAGAGGCAGACCCATTGCTTCGATTTACTTGGCATTCCCCTAGTGGGTATCTAGGGGTGCACGGGGTACTTCTAGGCCTGGCCATGCAGCAGTTCGGGGGTATTCAGCATATCCCTCGACCTGGTGATCTCTTCATTGTCACTTGCGAGTACGGGCTCGTGGATATTGATGTGGCAGCGACAGGGCGTTCCTCTGATTTCTAGGAGGGCCCAAGTTGAGCATTGACTTCCCTCTTTGTTCTAGGGATGACCAAGAGTGGTTTTCTTTTAAGTTTAAAGTGTGGCGAGACACTAGAGATCCTAGCTTGTGTTTAACTTATCATCATCAGTCTAAGCTGAGTTGCCACTTCCAGCTGATGTTTTGAGAGACTATACTCTAGAGTTTGAGATTAGGGTTGAGAGGGCCCATATGGATCTGAGGGAGGTCATCAGGGATAGAGACTGCTACAGGGAGCTGGCTGATACCCTTATGGAGGATATTGAGGAGATGAGCAATGCAAATGAGAGTAAGCTTACTACTCTTAGGGCGAAGCTTGATTGGAGAGGGCTAGCCCCTCCCGGTATAGAGGCAGAATGTGTTCAGCTAAGATCTTGAGTTGTGGGTTTGGAGGATGAGCTTGCGGATCTTACTCAGAGGTTTGCCACTTTGGATCATACTTGGGTTGAGGAGAGGGCCGCATTGGAGACCGGCAGGGCTGAGACTAGTAGCAGAGCCAATGGCTTAACATTGGAGCTAGTACAAGCGAAGGCGTAGATTTATTCCACTTTAAGCATGGAGTATGGGCTAGAGGGAGATGAGCCTAATGAGCCGCAGTTGGCCTTCTGTCGCCTTCAGACTGAGCTAGCCGAGAGGGAGGAGGCTTTGAGAGTTGCTACTGCAGAGGTGGGCACCTTACAGGCTTTGCTAGGGACCGAGAGACAGGAGCCTACTTTTGATTCCATGATGGAAAGGGAGGTTGTCCATCTTTGACATTCACATGACAAACTCAGAGGGGTTGCCAGAGACGTGAGCTTTGATGCAGCCGAGTTACTTCACACTCATGCTCATGATGACTCGATTCTTCGTATTGATTTTGGGAGATTGTGCCAGGCCGTGCCTGATCACTAGGGCCATGTTTGATTTGCTGGTGTTCTTTTCTACTTATTTTGTTTCTGTATATGAGCTATGTAGTTAGTATCCCACCATGTATGGAAAGGTCCTTCGTATATTGCTAGGCAATTACGTAAGGCCTTCCTCTTTTTGTTTGAGTTCTTAAAGCATAGTCTAGTCTGTTGGGCATACTTAGAAACTGGGAGATGGTGGAGAGAGATGTTTATGATGATATTCAAGATATATTTATGAGATGAGATTTAATGTTTTGATACCAGAATGTATGAAAGAAACAGAATGGCACAATACAAGCATGTTAATGAATATGCAGGCAAATGCTTTGAAAATACAAGGTTATACAAATAAGTGATAGATGTAAAATCCATGCATATCAATATCTTATTTTTCCAAGGATACATCTTGTTTTAGATGGATCTTTTCATTTTCTCATTGAGGTACATTTCCCATTGGTATGAGTCAGGACATCTTGAGCGGACCACCGGGTCGTGGCAGTATTGTAGATAGAGAGCAATCTCGGAGGCGTCTTCACATCTTGTCTTGGATGCTGGATCCATCTAATTTTCTGATCTTGAGCAGAAATTCAAGCAGGCTAAGCTAATTGATTTTCTTTTAAAACGTGATTGAACCAAGATGGCTGCTTATGTACCTCCACTAGAAAGGATCAGGTCATCACGTAGTTTAACTGACTTTTGATTGCCTTAATTTTTGCCTAAACTGCCCTTTCGGGTTTTCAATCTAGCAGGCTCTCTCACACTCCTTCTTTTGCTCTCCTTCTTTTATCTTTTTTTTTTTTTTTTGCTGACATAAAAATATAGAAATGGGGTGCACTAAGAGGCTCCTTCATGCAAAGTACCGTATGATGGCATCAGAATTGGTGGGCATATTGAAGTCATGCCTGTCCATGTCGGCTAGAATCAAGGCTCCTCCGGAAAAGGACTCTTTTACCACATATGGGCTCTGGTAAGTTGAGGAAAAATTTCCTCTATGATCAGGCATGGCTGGTTGCGCTTCTTTAAGACTAGATCTCCTTCTTCGAAAACCCTGGGTCTAACTTTCTTGTTGAATGCTCTCGACGCAGCGTTGGTACAACTATCCATGGCACATTGTGGTCATGCGCTTTTTATCTATCATGTTCAGTTGTTCATATTATGAATAGGCCCATTCAGCTTCTGACAGCTTTGGTTGAGATAAAATCCTGAGAAACGTGATTTCTACCTCTGCAGGGAGGATGGCCTCCATGCCGTATACTAATGAATATGGGGTCGTACTTGTGAAAGTACAAATAGAAGTGTGATATGCACACAAGGCAAACAGCAAGTACTCTTGCCAATCTTTATATGTGTTTATCATCTTCACTAAGACTTTCTTTATGTTCTTGTTAATCGCTGCCACTGCACCATTCATCTAAGAGCAATAGGGAACCAAATTTCTGTGCTCGATCTTAAACTGTTGGCAGAGTTGCTAGATCATTTTCCCATTTAGGTTTGCCCCATTATTTGTAATGAGCTCTCCTAGCACACCGTAGTGGCAAATAATGGTATGTTTCAGGAACCAGGCTACCACTGCTTGAATGACACTTTTGTACGAAGCGTCTTTCACCCACTTTGTAAAATAATCAATGGCCACTAAGATGTACTCATGACCATTTGAAGCTTTCAGAATCACGGGTCCGATGACATCTATACCCCAAGCTGAGAAGGGCCATGGTGTAGCTAAGGAGTGCAAAGGCTGAGGAGGAGCGTTCTTCCTATTTTGAGAGGCTTGACAATGGTGGCATGTCCTTACATGTTTGATACAATCACTTTCCATGGTGGGCTAGTAGTAACTGGCTCTCATAATCTTGTAGGTTAACAGGGGTTCACCGGCATAAGCTTCGAGTAAGCCTTCATGCATCACTTCCATCAGATGATTAGCCTCAGAGGCATCTACACATCGAAGCAGGATAGAATCGTGGTTCCTTTTGTACAAGACTTCTCCATTCAAGAAAAATTGGCAGGCCATGCACTGGATAAACTTCTTTTCACTGTCCGTTGCAACAGACGAGTATTCACTGTTCTTGATATAAGCCTTGACATCATGGTACCATGGCTTTCCGTCGGCTTCGACTTCGACTTCAATACTCATGCATTCTTCGATGTTCATGCAATAGGCGAGAACGCCATGGACTTCTATGCACAATTGCCGCATATCAACTCTTTCTGATAACTTGACCATGTTAGCTAGGGTAGCTAAGGCGTTTGCAAACTGGTTGTGTGCTTGGGGCAAATAGGCAAATGTGATGTCTTGAAATTTCAGAATCAAGCGGTTGACACATTTTTTATACGGAATCAACTTGGTGTCTCAGGCTTGCCATTTTCCTTCGATTTGGGAGATGATCAATAAGGAATCTCCAAAGATGCTCAAGTCATAGGTGCCAAACTCTAGGGCCACTTGTAGGCTGACTATGCATGCTTCATATTTTGTGACGTTATTGGTGCAATCAAAATTCAGCTTGACTAAAACAAGGATTTGCTAGCCCTTGGTGGAAACTAAGACTGCTCCTACTCCATTTCCAGTAGAATTGGCGGCTCCATCAAAATAAAGCTTCCAACTCCACGGTTCCTCACTGTCTGGTTCTAGTTCTAGTACCATGTCATCCTTATCAAGGAAAAGGGATTCTGAAAGTTCTGGATCATTCAGCGGGTGGTCCGCTAGGTAGTTGGCTATGGCCTAGGCTTTGATGGCCTTTCTTGTCACAAACACAATGTCGAATTCAGAGAGTAACATTTGCCAATGGGAGATCTTCCCTGTAAGATCTGGCTTTCCAAAGATGTATTAAAGGGGATCCATACGGGAAATGAGTCGTGTGGTGTAGTAGAGCATGTACTACCGTAATTTGTGAGGCCAACACTAAGGCGTAACACGTCTTCTCAATGGCAATATAGTTGATCTCACAACTGGTGAACCTCTTGCTTAAATAGTAAATTGCCTTGATCAGGCTCAATTAGCTGGCCTAACATGCAACCCATGGAGTTTCTTGTACCGCTAGGTAAAGGATCAATGGATATCTCGGTGTCGGGAGAACTAGAACAAGAGGGTTCAACAAATACTACTTGATCTTGTCAAAGGCCGCTTGGCATTTATCTATCCAGTCTATCTGTGTCCTTCTTCAAGAGCTTGAATAGTGGATCATATGTGGCAGTCAACTACGCTATGAAACGAGCTATGTAATTGACTTTGCCTAAGAAGCTGTGAATCTGTTTCTTGGTTTGCAGTGTCAGCATGTCCCGGATAGCTTGGAATTTTGCTGGGTCCACTTCAATTCCTCTTTGGTTGAATATAAAGCCGAGCAATTTCCCTGAACTAGCTCTGAAGACGCACTTGTTAGGATTTAGTCTCAATTTGTACTTGATAAGGCACTTGAACAGCTTTCTCAATTCTATCAAATGATCCTTGGAAGTGCAAGATTCAACAATCATATCATCTATGCAGACTTCAATCTCTTTATGCATCATATCATGGAACAAGGTTACCATGGCTCGTTGGTAAATAGCATCGGCGTTCTTTAAGCCAAACAGCATGACATCATACGCATAGGTTACCCAATGAGTGGTGAATGCTATCTTAGCTTGGTCTTCCTCGGCCATCTTGATCTGATTATAACCCGAGAATCCATCCATAAAGGAGAAGAACATGTTGGTAGTGATATTATTGATCAATGTATCAATATACGGCAATAGGAAATTGTCCTTAGGGCTGGCAGATTTCAAAATGATCTCAGATTTTATCCTTCGAAGGGCTTGCCACACTGGAGGGCATTCTGGCTTAACTGGAATTTTGTGCATGACAATCTCCGTATCTAACCCTAGCATATCTTGGTAGGACCAAGCAAATATCTCTTTGAACTCTTTGAGTGGCGCTATTAGCTTAGGGTTCATGTCTTTAGGAAAGTTCACCCCAATCTTGACGGGTTTTTCATTCTCGCCTTCGTTGGCAAGGTTAATCACTTCAATTTCTTCTATGTTGGGCTTAGACCCCTTATATTCTCTGTTTAAAGCTTGCAAAATATCACGAGGTAAATTCAGAATCTCCTTTAATCCTTCAACATCATGATCCAACTCTATTGTCTTATTCACATCATCAATATCCTCGTTATGGTAACAAGATGATGTACCCACTTGGGAATTAGAATAGATCCTATAGAATGGAACATATACAAGAAAACATAAGACAATTTGCACACATAATCATAGGAAAGAAAATAAAGAGATAAATGCAAGAATTTCCTAAATAATACACTGGATAATTTCATTAATGGATTATAGATAAGGGGAGAACAAAGTTCATGCTTGATAATAATAAAAGGGAAATTTTTTTTTTTTGGAAATAAATTGGAAAAATGCAATCAAGGAATGTAGAAAATAGGAAATGACATGCAAAATAAACTAGATATGCTATTCCAACTCTTTCAGGCAATTAGAGAACCTAACCACACGATGATGGAACACTCCTTACTCAACCAGTGCAACCGCAAAGCAAGGCTCGATGGTCCAATGGTCTACTATCTCGCCTAGCACACAGGGCCTAATAGTAGAAGTCAGATCATCCCTAGGGGATATGATGGCATTCACTGAGAATTCTTTAGGACACAAGCAGATGAGACAAGTTAGATCTGATTCCTCCTCGCATGATTCCTGTGCCATTTCTGATCTGATGACCTCGGCCAAAGTCGGAAAAGTGACCCTGATGTGGGGAATGGACATCCCTTAGCCAGTGCACTTCCTTTTCTTTACTCTAAAAGCCTGGAAAAGTTCTTCATTGGAGGGATCGTAGCCTAGACTGAATCCTCCTTTGTTGTTTGGGAGTTCAATTAGAGAAGCATTCCCATGTCCTACAGCATCGAGGCCTTAGCCTAACTAATAGCCAAATTTGAGCATCTCCTTGGCAGCCATTAAAGTAACTGAGGACCATACTGACTTGAGTTTTGAAGCTCTGAAAATCATGGAGACTAGCTCGAAACTGTGGAAAGTTTCCTCCGGGAAGGCATTAGCACTATGTAGGGGATAAAAGTCTATTTGAAGATTGTTAGGGGCTCTTTAGCCATAATAGTGATCAACTGATTCTTCAAGGGGAACTTGAGCCTCTGGTGAAGGGTAGAGGCAACTGCGCCCACAGTGTGTAGCCAAGGCCTCCCTAGAAGCATATTATATGGGGAATCCACCTTGATGACTTGGAAGATGGCCATGAAAGACCTGGGGCCAACTCCAATCATTAACTCGATCTCACCTTGCACCACCCGGAGAATGCCATCAAAGGCTCTAATAATCATGATGATGGGGCGGATAAGAGAGGTATCCACATTCAAGCGCTCTATAGTAGACATCGGGCAAACATTCAGGGCTAATCCATTGTTAATTAATACTCTGGAGATGATCATGTCTTCACACTTCACCATAATGTGCATGGGCAAAGTATGCTTTCTACCTTCCGGTGGTAGTCATCATCTGTAAAGGAGATTTGGTTGGTGGCCAACACCATTGAGACCATTGTTGGGAAAATACATGGAAAAATACGTCTTTGTATCTTATACAAGCAGCGGAAAATTAACGGATCTACTTCATTCACAATTGATAACATGTACTATGTAAGTTTCAGAATTTAAGAACAAAAGAGTGTACCTTGGAGCGGTGAATTTCAAAATCGAAGACCAAAAGCACTTAGGAACACTTTTAATCTTCACTCTAATTCCACTAACACCCAAGATGTGTGGTCTCTCAATCAGTTTCCAAGGAGAGAATAGGAGAATGTCCAACACTCACATACAAACCATTTCATTGCTTGTATCTTCTTCATGAAAACTCTTATGAAAAAAGTCTTATGAAAACCTTAATGAAATTCTGTATATTTCTCTCCTTATATATAACTTATTATCTAATTGGGCTAGCCTTTTGGGCCAATCTAATTGGGCTCTTGTGTATGGCTTGGAGTGGGACCAAAAGGGACCAATAAGACACTAGCTCCAATGGGTTTTGGACTTTTCTGTCAACTCTTGACAAGTCCAAAGTTACCATTAACTATATTTAGTATCACTATATAAATATATTTGCACTCTAGGCCTTATTTATAAATTATATCCAAAAACTTTATTGTATATGCAACCCCTTCATAAAATATCCGTAGTAATACAAAGTCATGAATGTAGACTACCACTTTGAAGATTACTACATCTTAATCCTTGAGTACCCGGTTTAATCCTTTAAGTTATTCATTATATATTTATGAAATTCAATTCCATAAATATATACTCTAGTAACTCCTTACTAAAGTGGTTGGGCCTAATTCTCTGAATAACCAAACCCATTAAACTTATCTCAAGGGAATAATTTGTATTTTCATTAAGAGACTATGAATTCTATCTTGAGAATATATGTTCCATCAACACTAAATGTGGCTACCTAACATACTAAGGTTTTGACCGTGACTAATAGATCTCACTCCTGATATATCAAAGCAACCTACATCTCATGATCATGTCCATTATTCTCTCAGGATTAAGAGTTCATGTAAATAGAAGTCGTGAGATTTATTATTCATTTGACAGTCGTTAGGAGAATAATAAATCTCACAGCGGTCCAGTTCAATATGTCTTAACTTTTAAAACATATCAACATACCAACTAGAAATCTCCATTTTCATGATCAAGGCAAATCATTTTAGTTGATATGTTATAATTTTTGCAGTTGAAACGCCCAATTTCATCACCAACTACGAACTACATTTTGAGTTTACAAGGAACTTGTGATTTACATTTTCTGTGACTAAATCACATACAATGCATCTCATGGACTAAGATAATGTCCCATTAGTTCATTTACAGATAGTCTCATATAATTAAACAATTTAATTATTAATGACATGCCAATAAATTAGATTTTAAGGCATAAACCCCAACAACCATACCCTTAAAGGAAGATTCTATGACACCTGTAGGAACACATGTTTCTTTCAAGACTTTCAAGAGAGCCTCATGGTGGACATCGGAGGATAGCAACAGTGCTAAGATAGAAATTTGAGCTGGCGGCCTATTTAGCTGCTAAATCACACTGTATTCTAAGTTTCTGATAATTTTCAAGAATTCCTCAGCTTCTTCAGTTATAACTCTATTCCTGACGGACTCGGCTGTACTCTTGCCAATCTCTTTCCTTCTCTTTTCTAGCTCCTCGAGAGTATAGCAACAACCACTCCTAGTAAGCTTAGATAGACCTGAAGAGATATTGGAGAAGACCTCATCTTTTCCGATTCGAGTGGAGATTAAGGACACATCATATTTTCATGGGACACGATGGCAATCCTCATAAGGAAATGGCTTCGGCATGCGAATGATAACACCCTCCTAAGTTTGCAAATTGGGTGCTATAGAGATCGTTTTCAGATTAATGACCACAGAACTTGGCAGAATGGCTTCAAAGGCTTTTAAGACGGATACCCTAGAGATTCCTACAGTAGGCCTTGGCAAAATGAGAGGATCAAAACCTCGTATGGCAGGGACACTAGCTGTTCCCTCCTAAATTGAAGATGAAACTGGCCCTGCGATTGCACACAATGTGAGAACTAGAGGGGTGAATCCCTCGATGATTAGCGGGGCTTGCCCTTTTCCTGAATCTGATGACTCTAAATCTGCAGGTGATTCTATGATCTCCTCAATGACTACTGAAGAAGAGGCACTAAAGTAACCTTACCAAGGCGTTTCTATAGATATTAGACCCAATCTTTCCTTGATCCAACAGATATAGTGTTGCTGCTAGTTCCTAACTAGGTAGCTAGAGGACATAGGCTGGCTGCCATGCAATCATCTCTTCGCACAATTTCCATTTCAATCCAGATAATACCATGATTAGCTAGACTCTGAACCTGTTCTCGGAGCACTTTACAATCAAACAGGGCATGCCTGTCTCCACTGTCGCAAAATGAGTAGATTCCCCAATCAAATCCTAGGGTTCCCATACCCTGAAGATCAAGGTGGCTCTCTTGGACCAAGGATCGAAGCTAGGCCTTCCATGGCAATGACGGTGAGGAGAAATTTGGAACCTCTTCTTCCACAAAGATGATGGCATTCGTATTCCTGATGGGTGATTATCCCTATAGGGAGCCATCTTCCTATAGAACAAGCACAAGTGCACGCAAGGATCTTTTGTACAATCATACTTAATAAACTCTAGTGCCTTGAACTTAGGAGGCATAATGACCTGAGGGAAGTTGGTCAGACTGTCTAGATCAAAGCTTCCATGGGAGCCGGAGCCCTCTATGGTTCAAGGCTTTTCGGCTAGATTTTTCATTTGGCTCTCGACTTGGCCAATCCTAGATTCAGGGATCTTGTCCTTAGAAGGATCTGTTTCTTAGTCATTGCCCTAGAGTGGTATATTGTGGTCCTGATCCTGTTCAGGTGGGGGCTGATTTTCATTCTCGGTTCGGGGACCTCCCTGACTATGACTAGAGGAGTTCTGTCCTCTTCCTACAACCAGTTGCTGCATCATATGCATCATTTCTGCCATTTGCTCCTTCAGAAGAGCAATTTCCTGAGCATTTTTCTCATAGGGAGAAGTACCACTAGTAGACATCTCTCTTATGCCAGACCTAGTGACGATGGGATAACGACGTGGTGGTAGTTTAGACTGTTTCTTTTTAGCAATCTTTTGATCCTAAGAAAGAATAAAAGGTAAAAAAAAATAGGGTGCATTTGACAATGTGGAAACACAACACCAAAATCAAGTTAGTTTATGCCCTTGTTATTTAACATGAACCTACCATTTTCAGAAAAATTTGGCTTTGCACCCTTGATTGGGTATCTATCATGGTGAGTTTCTACTATGATGCAAGATTAATGCTCAAGATTGGCAAGTAACCCAAAACTTTCATGATATGCTTGGCCATGCGAGATGGGCCCTGTTTTTTATTACATCGAAAAGAAATACTTATACAAGACTTATCTTTAAAATATTGAGTTTATCGACTCCAATAGTGGGCCTTTTACAATACAAGGAAATGTAATTACAAGGGAAAACTTAGTTCTTGACAATGTGAACTTCTCGGGGAAGCTCTTGGACATTTGGATCTCTTGGTAACTTGGACAGCATGGATCTCTTGGACCTTTGGATCTCTTGGGGGAGCCCTTGGATTCTTGACATCTAGGACCTTTTGGTAACTTGGACCTCTTGGCAATCTTTTTGGATTTTTCCTAAGAAAGCTCTTGAACTCTTGATGCTTTGGAATTCTTGATAGCTTTTTGGCAGCGTTTCCTCCTAAATGGAGTTTCGGCTACTTGCCATAAATTTTATCTTTGCACAATTAGGTGACAGGACCATTTGGTGTATGTATGAGTGCCCTTGTAGGGTTGTAAACCCTTAGGGATGGGGTATGATCTAGCATGTACAAGCAACGGGGTTGCTTTCCATTGAGGTTTAGTCATGGATGATGTGCAAGTAGGATAGAAAGAACCTAGAGTTGAGCACAATTTCTTTGGCGCAAGAAAAAAGGGCACACTTGTTACAAAACACTTTCCTCTGACCTCTAGTCCTATAAGGGTATCCTTTCCTAGGCTTAGATGTTCACTCTTTGGGCTTTGCCTAGTCCTCATGGGCTCTGAGCTTAATCTAGTCCTCACGGGTTTGACATAACTAGGCCAACTGTATGCAAAGACTTAATTGGTAGGTTGTTCCTATCTTAGGGGAACTCAATCGCCATACCCCTCCCTTCATGGAAGTTGTGGGGCAAGAAGGATTGAGGGGGCCTTTTTAGCTACTCCTATCCACCCATGGACCTAGAAGTGCCTACAAAGTCTGCCCCAGATCTAACTATGGGTAACACTTTGATGTTTGTGTTTGGGCATCTGCAAATGGGGTGATGAAATCCCCAAAGAGATGTGACTACGCTAGCAGTGTGGAGCCCAAGTTCAGCTCAAAAAGGATGTATATGTCATGCAATCCTTAATGAAGGGGAAATACTTTTTCCTAACACATCATATATATATATATATATATATATGAATGTAGATAAAGGTGCAGTGGAAATTAAATTTTGCTACTCTATGTTTGCATGTGAAGGAAAGCTGTAAAGCATGTGAGGAAAGCAATAAAGCATGTGAGAAAAGCAGTAAAGCCCTATGAAAATACCTCATAGCCTCCCTTTCGGAAAAGGATTTTTTGGAAAAAGATTTTTTTGCTCTTTTGAAAATAGTATACTAGGATATAGTAAAAGCCTAATTCAAAAGGAAAGCCTCGGAAGCCAATGCCAATATCTGTGTTTTTGAAAGCCAATGTCCAAAGATTATGGTTTTGTCAAAGGCTCTAAAGGCTAAACTCTCATCGATCCCTAGTGGAGTCGCTAGTCTGTCGATGCCTGGCCTCGATCGAAAAAAAACGTCGGGCCTTCATTCGACCACCCGCGCGTGGTGACATCCCACATGCGCGAGGCCCGTTGGAGGCCCCTCTCGATAATGGTTTGGTTTGTGCAGAGCTTCGGGTGCTCTCTCTCTCATGGGAGGAAGGTAGGTCTACCTTTGGAGGTGTGGCAAGAATCTTGGCCAAATTTGAGGTGATTACCAAAGGTTAATGAAGTTGCCACCAATCATTGGGTTTTTCTTGGGTGTGATTGGTCACCTGTTTCTAGTTGATTTTATTACCAATCTTAAGCTATGAAAAAGGGAATTTTTCCTAATCCAATGTGGATCGCAAAAAATCTTAATTCTTGAGCCCGGAAGTTTGGTTACATATGGGAAAGGTGTTAGGCACCCCACAACGCCTGTCCAAGGACAGTCTTTTGTTTTGATAAAACCTTAATTTTCGGAGATTGGTAGTAAAAAACATGATTTTGGCATTGGCTTTTAGGGCTTTGCATGCATAGGGGGCTTTGAGGTTTGGCTTTTGAATGGGTGTGGTCCCAATCTATGCTTTTCTAAGGCATTCGGGTAAAGTACCAGATTTCCACATCGAAAATCCGGTGACATGTCACCTTACTTTTGCAGCGAAAATTAGGCATCGCTTTGCCTTAGGTAACATGGATCGTGACAATCACACTAGAAGGGGTGAGTATGTATATATATACATACATCATGCACAATGCAAGCACACAAAGCAGGAAAGTAAATGCCTACATCCCTAGAGCATGGCCTAAAATATAGGTGTAGGAAAGTAAATAGGGGTCGCCATACTCTAGAGATGAGGACAAATACTACATGGCATGATATATCGAATACAACCCATCTAAGAGAGAAAAGAAGGAGGAAGGAAGGGGGTTTAAAAGAGTGCATAACCAGATAGGAGAGGCTAGTCCCCTAAATCTACTAAACATAGCTGCTTGGCTTATATCCACATGCTCACATCCTCGCCCTTTTTGCTTGCGTTTGGGAGACCGTGCCCTCGATGATGCAAAGAGCATATGAAAGAGGCATAAAGTAGATAAGCATGATCGATATGGCAAGAAAAGAAACAAGAAAGCAAGCAAACAAGTGAGAAGGCAAACAAGCAAGAAAGCAAACAAAAGGTGGTGTCTACGAGGGACAAATGTAGGTTTGGATCGAATGTCTATAATTTCATTGTGTTGAAGCATGACAACGCATTAGCAAACAAGACTCATGCATAGACATGTGAGCAAGTGTGTAAAGATGCATAGAAAGCCAATGGGTGACTCGAATAGACATGGTAAGCATAGCATTGCACAAAGTGAAAGGGGAAGGGTATGTACGAAACAACCTGGTATCCGGAGATGCTTCCCAAATGGTCGCATCCAAACAAGACCTCATGGGCATCAGATGTAACCAAACAAGATCAAGCCCATAGAGGGTGTCAAGCATGGAAAAGCTTAGAACAAGAGAGGTTAGCACAAGCATAAAGCATAGAAGCAAGGAAGCATAGACATGCAAATAGAATGATCCAAACCCTTTGATGTGGGCCTTGGTGTATGGACAATGACAAAGACCATAGGGTCTAGATTGGGTCCTAATCATTGGGCCAAAACACAAGAAAATGCTATAAAATGAGCTAAAGGGCTACAATACCACATGGCATGACAAACAAGGTCTAGGCCTAAGCACATAAACATGGCATGAAACACGCTAGCACATAGATGATGGCATAAAGCATGTAGAGAACATCGATCTAAGCATGTAAACACACCGATCTACACATATAAGCATGGAAATGCACATGTAAGCATGTGGATATACATCTAAGCATGTAGATATAAACATAAAGGCATGGGAGAACGCAAACCCAAGTAGGGGTGTGTCAATTCGGTTTCGGTTGGTTTTTTGAGTGTTGGCCAACCGAAACCGAAATTTTCGGTTTGTGAAATTCTCAACCGAAACCGACCGAAATAATTTGAAATCAATCGGTTTCAGTTGGATTTCGGTTTTGGTTGGTTTCGGTCGGTTTTTTCGGTTTCCTTATCATTTATTTTCTAAGAAAGCAAACAAAGAAAAAAATTAACAAACCCATAAAATATTAACAAACCCAGAAAATCCCTTTGCTTTCCCACATTTTCTCACCACCCAAACACCAACAAACACCAAGCACCAAGCAAAGTAGCAAACACAAAACCCACAAAAAAAAAAAAAAAGAGAACGGCGAAGAAGCGTACCGGCAAAGCCAAACTCACAACCTTCTACCTTGAAACCCAGAAATCATGAAGAACAAAACCCAAACCACGAAGAACAAAGCCCAAACACCCAGAAACCTTGAAACCCAAACACGAAGAACAAAACCCAAACCACGAACCCAGAAACCTTGAAACCCAAACACGAAAAACAAAACCCAAACCACGAACCCAAAAACCTTGAAACCCAAACAGAAACCCACAAAGAACAAAACCCAAACCACGAAGATAGAGAAATCAAACCAGAGAGGCGGCGACAACGGGGTTTGTTGATGTTTTCTCTCTGGATCTTTAGGTGGGTTTCTTGATTCTTGTTCTTGATTCTCTCTGAATCTTGTTCTTGGTGTGGGTTTTTCATTTCTTGCTTCTTGATGTTCTCTCTTGATGTTGCCAACGGAGGTGAGAGAGAACAAAACCCAAACATGAGAAACAAATGCTGAAAATAGGATTAATAGGGTTATAAAAGCAAACCCTAAAACAACGTAGTTTTGGTGATAAGGAGAGGAAAAATGAAAAGGCTATTACTAAGGGTTGAACCTAGGCTGACTGGAGACAAGCGCGTGTCCTTGCCGCTAGGATACCAGGTACTTTGTTAAAATATTTTGTACAAATTATTATTTAATATATTTTGGTTCGGTTCTGTCGGTTTGGTGTATTAGAATTTGCCACCGAAAACTGAACTGAAATTTTTGATTTTTTATATATTAAAACTGAAATTGAATCGAACTGAAATTTTTGCATCAGTTCGGTCGGTTTAAAGCGGTTTTTTCAGTTCGTCGGTTTTTTGTACACCCCTAAACCCAAGCATATTGGCATGTGACCGACATGGACTAAGGCATAGAAGCCTAGAACATGCATACAAACATGTAAATCTAAGCAAGGCATAGCTAGAGACATAATATCAAGCATGTGAGCATGTAGACCCAAACATCAGTACATGGGAAAGAAAAGATCTAAGCATCTAAAGCATGGCATAAATCATAAAACATGTAGAAGAGGCAACTAACACATGAACAACATGGAAGCATATGGAAATAAGCTAAAAAGCATGCTAAAAGCAAGATAAAGCAATAATCATGCTAGATAAAGCAATAAATCATGTTATTAAGGCAAAAAGAGCAAGATAAATACTAGAAAAAGATTTAGAAAGTTAGGGGTGTGGATAGTAGCTAAAAAGCTACATCCACACCCCTAAACCCCAAATCCAAGGTGTAGAACCAAGGAAAAGAAGATTGGGTATAAGGACAATACCTTGTATTTTTGATGAAAAGAATAATCAAGAGGCATTGATTTGTTTTGTGAGTGTTTTTGTGTGTAAAAATTTGTTTGGAAGAGAGGGGAAATGTGTAGAAAATGTCCAGGTAGAGAGCAGGACCCAGGAAAGTCTTTTTTTTGGTCTAGAGGTGCCTAGGGCTTTTTATAGCCCTGACACGCTTTACGAGGTGGCGCACCTTATAGGGCCGCCACCTGTGAATCTCCTCAAATGGGGTTGATCTTGACACCCCTGGAAATATCTTGACTTCCAGTTTCTAGAAAGGTATGGAACTCAAAAATTCAACGATGGATCAAAAGTTATGGCTCCGGGAAGTTAGCGGTGCATCGATTGGTGTGTTAACTGATTTTCGTGATATCTCGACCGTTTTAATTTCGATTTTGACTCATGAGTAGTTGTTGGACTGAGAATTTGATCATCTTCACAATGATGTTGGGTTCAACCCATTCTGACGGCCGGATCAAAATTAGGGTTTTTGGGGCCCCATTAGGAGTCAACTCTAGGTCAAACTTGCCAAAAATCTCTAAGAAACTCGGGTTTGATGTAAAACTATGAAAAGTGATATTTTGCGGGGATTTTGACCTTGCTTGACTTTTGGCCAACCTAGGGTTGATCAGGGGCATTTTGGCTGAAAGAGGTACTTTGAGTGCTCCGGTGTCCAAATGGGTTGTGTCATGTCATTCTAGATGTTCTCGCGGCCCCATGGAGAGAAGACGATATTTTTTTATTTTTCAGGGTTTGGCACGCAAATCGAGAGCAGACAAAATATAGTATCAATAGGTAGGCTGATAATATTAGAAGATTCTATTGTTAAGTGAAGTTGCAATAATACCTTTGATACATTAGACTAATGCTATGCTTTAAAAAGTAATTTATTCTTGTTAAACAATAACTTTATATTGAGATAGTGTTTCTTTTATCTACAAATATTTTATAGTTATTAATATCTACTAGAAAATATCAATATGAAGAAGAAAGAAAAAGAAGAATACAAAAATAATTTGAATCTCAATTAGGAATCCATGATAAATTTGTTACTATCAATATAAAAATATAACAAAATGAAAATATAAAAAATGAATAACAGACAAAAAATGAGTTAGAAGATATAATACAACAAAAAGATAATAATGAAAAATAATTATAATGATGTTCAAATGTACTATAACAATTATTCATTATATAAAAGGACTAGATGCTTATCTAATTGCATATATAGCTTAAAATTTTTTATAGATAATAATTGTTAAAATTGCTTTGTAGAAAGAATTTTTCAAAATTCAAAATAGATAGAATTTTACATAAGTTCAAATCTTTAAGAAGTTCTTTATTATTCATCACATTCTTCTAGGCAATAATAAATAACAGAAAAAGAAAAATTATTGATAAAACATTGTCATAGAGCATAGAAAAAGAATAATTGTTTATAAAGCTTTGTATTTCATTTAGGTAATAAATTTTGAGTTTTTGGCAATCATTTTCTCACTCAAAGCAAAGCTTTCTCTCTCTCTAAAATAAGATTTATCTCTTTGTCCTCCCTATTTAATGGCTACCAAAATTGCTTTATGAACAAGCTTTAGGAGAAGCAAGTAGGTTTATCAACAATTTACCCCCCTTTTTTTTTCTTTACTCCATTACTGCATAAATAACCATATATGAATAACGTAGATGAAGAAGTGCTTCAAATTGAAATTGTTTCATAAGTTTGAGACTTTATTATTTTGAGGACATAAGTTTGAGACTTTAGTTACTAAAATTAAAGACCCATAACTTAATTCGAAGTATGGTATAAACTTTGAACCTTTGATTTAATTGCCTCATAATTATTAATATAAAAGTTAATAAAGTTGTTACCTTAAGGCTCGTAGTCTCAAATTGTATTAAGTTGACTCTATACAAGAGATAGATTGGGTTAAGTTGGTTTTAAAGCTACTATAAGTTGGTTCAAGTTGGGTTAATAAATTCTCTTTGTTTTTGTTAGGTTTATAAAACTTGGGGTTTAAAACAACAAAATTGAAAAATTAGGATATAGAGAATACCTCTCTCTTAAAAATGATAACTAGACTATGAACTCAATAGGGCAATAAAGCTTCAATTCATGACTCATGAATCGTAGTAGCTTAAATGTTAGTAGTATAAAATTTGAACAAGTCACTGTAGTTTTTTCAAGGCTTGGCAAACTTTGGACCACTAGCTTGACCCGAAGGAGTATACTCGACCAAACTTGGGATTTTTGGACTTAAAGCAAAAACAAGTCAACCTAACTTGACTTGGAAGTTACCTGACCCATATTTTTAAAGAAACTTCAAAAAAAAAAAAGTTGATCATACGTATATGAAGGTAATTTAATTCATTTATAGAATAGTCATAGTTATAAAAATTTAATTATTTAATGACTTGCTTTTATTATATACTTAAAGATATATTAAAATTTTGTATTATAGATGAAAATACTGATGGAATCACTTGCCAGCTTGAGGTACAATTCTCAAGTATGAATATTTTCAGTGCTAGATCTACTATCAAAGTTGAGTAGATTGAGGTAGAATTCATATTAAATATTTTTGTATTCTTCTTTACCTAATTTTAGTTATATTTTTTATGTAATTTAACTTCATTCTTATTTTACATGTGATGGGAATGAATGCATCTAAGGAGATTGATAACTTAACATGTTCCATAACATTTATTTATTTATTTTTGGTGATGATGGTACTAGTGAACTTTGAATGATGTAAATTTAAGAATTTATGTATTATTTAAATTTTATTTTTGAGTATTTTGTTATTTGTTTTGAAAGGGAAAAAAGACAATGTGAATATTTTTAGCATTATTATTATATCTATTTTACCCATTTACTCAACTTGCTTGCAACTCGTTTATGAGATGACATGAATGGAAGCCAGTCCGATCCAACCCAACTTGTTTGTTAGGTCTAGTGGTTTATTTGTTCTGTTTTTAAAGATAATTTGATAACTGGAAGAGGGGATTTGAACATAGAGTGTTGATAAGCAATTGGCAGCTATAAAGGAATTTTTAAATACAGTAGTGATGAGCAGAGTTAGAAATAGTAATTAAAGGTAACTAGTTCACAACAACAACAACAACAACAACAACACAGGGAAAAAAAAAAAAAAAATTTACTGTGAGTGAATCCCAAAGAGAGAGAGAGACAAAAAAGAGGGACAAAAAGAGAGAGACCTTTACCTGACCGTTGGTGCGACGACGCTTTGGGAAGACCTACAAAACCAGCGTCGCCTTTAGACAACCACCTTCTTCATTCACACCCCCAAAATCAAAATTACCCATTCAATATTTTTAATTATAAATATATTCTTATTCAATTTCATAACCTTTCTCTCTATCAATATATGTATGTATATATTTGAATGAATGTTAGCTTTATAGCTCTTCAAGTTGTAGATCTCTTTCAACAACCCTATTCTTCTTTCAGGTTAGTTTTTATTTTTATTTTTTATATTTTATAAAATAGACCTTTTTCTTTGTTCCTATGTTTTCATTGTTCCATTATTGATCTTGATTGTTGTTCATGTGAGGTGGGTTTGGTTTTATTAGATTAGATTAGATTCAAGGATCTTCTTGGTTTGGTCCTCTTGGGACATTGTCTATATAGACAGACAGACTACACTTATATTCTTGAATTGTCCCTTCCTTTGTTGATCATGCATTCCTCTTTCTCTTTCTCTTTCAATGGATTTTGGCAATGGCGGCAGCTTATCATCAATTTCTTTACCCTTCCCTCAATTGAATGCCGTTTTTTAAATCACCATGTGTTTTTTTTTTTTCCTTATCTTTCTAAAAAAAATTACTAGTTTGAAATCCGGGTAGTTGTTGAATTTAAATTTTAGTTTGGATAATCAGTATTCTGTTGATGTACATAATCTGTATCTTTCCACAATTACGATTTTGATTTTTTTCCAATTATTAGTTGGGATCGTGGAGTCCTCCCCTCCTTTTTTGCTTCTATTATTATTATTATTATTATTGACATAATTGCTCTTTTTGTAATGACGAGGAAAACATTTTCTTCTCTAAATACTGTTTGATCAGGTCTTTGCAAGTTAGTTTTCATATATAATAATGTTAACCAAAAGAATTATCTTAATATTGTACTGTACCTTTTTACGTGTTATATACAGATGGCAGTTCAATTGATGATTCATGCAAGACTTTGGACTGGCATTTGAGGTCCTCTCAAAAATAGGGCCTTTCACAATCTGTAGAATCAATTAGCAAATTTTTATTTATTTATTTTTTTTAATTTATAAAATTTGTTTAAGGCTTATACGACCCTTAGATTCTGTTCTACCTTGGTTAAGAACAATATCTCATGATGTGATGTGCTTTATCTGGTTCTGTGCAATTTTTATGCATTTAAGATTAGTACATCTATCGCGGGCATCAACATCCCATTGTGGATTTCCATAGTAGATGCGTAAGTGATTTTGAGCATATCTTTGGACTTCAATGGGACTGCTAGATGGAATCTCAAATCTTGATATAAGTTTTCATTTTTTAATTTTTTGAAAATGGCATGAGGAGTACTTTTAGAAATGTGACCATGCACTTGAATTTATGTTCTGTATGAAGATGCATTTTATTCAATTGAATTTCTTAATGCTTCAAATATTTTTAACTTACAACCGATTACTTTTGAAAGATTTAGGTCATGTTCATAATACTTGCAATTCGTTGAGAGGCATAAACTGTGAAATAGTAATCTGTCGTTCTTGAGTTTCTTCTCTATACACTAACTATGTCCTTGTTTTTGTGGTAAATTCCTATCTAAACTATATCATATGATGGGTATTTTTGAAATCATTACTTATCTGTGTTTGCCAAAATTTTCAGTGCTCATACATCAAAGCTCGATATGCATGGTACTGCAAAGAAATTAACCTTCCAAGAATCTAGCAGATCTTGTTATTCCAAGACAGAATCTGGGTCTAAGCTGATTGCATCATTCAAGTTAAAAAAGGGTTGCAAAATATCCCATGGCAAGAAACACAAACCAAAATCAAAATCTCATGTAAACACAGTTGGTTCAAATCTTTCAAAGAGGACAGTTACTGAGTCTGTAAGCAGGGGGCCCAAGAATGATTCCATAAGTAGAAAATTTGTGAGTAAAAAAATTCTGCATAAAGCCCTTGATACAAAGTCTTCCAAGAAGCAGTCTTCATTGAAGCTTCAAGGTGGAAAACCCTCACTTAATAGCTCTGAGGGAAATGGAAAAAATGCTGATGGGGAGGTCAAAATTACTAATCTTAAGAAGAGGAAGAAGAGGAGAAGGCAAAAGGATACTGCAGAGCTGGATGAAGCTTCTCGTTTGAAGAGGAGAACAAGGTACCTGTTGATTAAAATGAAGCTGGAGCAGAACCTTATTGATGCTTACTCTGGGGAAGGTTGGAAAGGTCAGAGGTATGAAAACCTTATCTCACATATCTTTCCATTAAGAAGAAAATTTCATCTTTCTCATTCATCCTTAATGTCCCATGAAAATCAAGGATAAATTTGGCAACAAACATGGTTATAGCCAGGCTACAATATATATATATATATATATATATATATATATATATATATATATATAATTTTTTGATAGGTAATAAAAGTTTTATTGATAAGAAAAGTACAATGTGTTTACGATAGTAAACTCACTACACTTGAGACAAATACAAACAAATCAAAGGGAAGAGCTAACAGAAATAAAGAAATCAGACGTGATAATACAATGCGTAAAACCCCAAATACAAGATCACTCAAATAAAGTCCTAGCTAGCAAAGACTTCAATAGATCAATAGGTCTCTCAATGTCCTCAAATGTTTGGGAATTACGTTCTTTCCAGATTAACAACATAAGACACACTGGTACCATATTCCAAACCTTTGAAAAATAAGTCCCCTACCAATTCCTCCATGCAAAAAGGAGAGACAACTGTATTCGGCATCACCCATTGAACCCTAAACATAAGAAAGACTTCACTCGACAATGCGTAAGCAAACTTACAATGGAGCAAAAGATGATCAACAGTTTCCTCATCACACCAACATAAGCAGCACCAATTAACAAGAGGCAAGTTCTTCTTGACTAGGTTATTGATTGTAGGAATCCCATACCTACCAGCTGTCCATAAAAGGAAAGACACCCTTTTAGGTACCTTATCACACCAAATGCTTTGCCAAGGAAAAGAAACAGAAGGAGCTTCCAATAATGAGTTATAAAAAGAGCGCACATAAAAAATGTCACTACAAGTCAATTGCCAATCCAAGATTTCATCACCCTCCTCCCTTGGTAATTTGGAGGAGATATACTCAAAGAAAAAGTAAAATCTCTCCAACTCCTAGTCTTGAAAGTCACGACGTAAGTTCCAGCTCCCACCTTCCCCATCTGGTGCAGT
Organism: Castanea sativa; assembly: GCF_040712315.1. Lineage (NCBI taxonomy): Eukaryota > Viridiplantae > Streptophyta > Magnoliopsida > Fagales > Fagaceae > Castanea > Castanea sativa. The sequence continues at coordinate 44,674,561 of NC_134013.1, forward strand.
AAAAACCAGGTCAGAAATCCAAGCTTCTTGAGCCACAACACATGCAAATAACCCCAGATACAAATCTTTCAAAGAAATAGGACCGCTCCAAGGGTCGTACTTGAACTGAATGTGAATACCCTCTCTTGCCGTATACACCACATGACCAAAGAAACTCTCTGCATCTTTCCTAATGTTCTCCCACATCCCACAACCATGAGTCCCTCTAACAACTCTAGTGCACCAAAAGGTTATTTGGTGGCTATAGCCTGACGCCATAAATGGGGTGACTTCATTCTCAAAACGCCATAGCCACTTCCTAATCAAAGCTTGGTTAAATAGCACAATCCTCCAAATTCCTAAACCGCCAGTCTTCATTGGCCAAACAACCTTTTCCCAAAGTAACAAACGGATATTTAAAAACTTTAGCAAATCTCCCACAAAGGAAATTACTTTGAATTCTCTCTAATCTGTTCACCTCATGTTGTGGAATAGTAAATAAAGAAAGATAATAAGTGGGAAGGCTCGACAGAGTCCTCTTCAATAAAGTAAGCCTACCCCCTTTTGACAAATATAACCACTTCCAACTTGAGAGCTTTCTCCATTCTTTCTATAATAGGGTTCCAAATCGAAGAATCCTTGAGCCTCAAGAGGCATACCCAAATAAGTCATGGGCAAACAACCAACCTTACAACATAAAGTATGAGCCAGAGCATCCAAATTCCCAACCTCACCAACTGGCACAATCTCACTTTTACCAAAATTTACTTTCAAGCCTGTGATAGCTTCAAAGAAAATCAACGCCATCCGAATATATAATAATTGTTTCCTTGATGCATCACAGAAAAGAATAATATCATCAACATATAGTAGATGAGAAATATGCAAACCTCCTCGCGCATTGAGCCTTGCTTGGAAACCACCAAGAAAACCTCCCTATACTGTCCTCTTCAATATCCTATCAACAACTCCACCACCAACAGGAAAAGGAGTGGAGATAAAGGGTCCCCTTGACGAAGACCAAGAGGACTATCAAAAAAAACTAGCTGGAGTCCTATTAATAAGCACTGAAAAATGTACTGTAGAAATACAAGCCTTCATCCATCACCTCCACTTCTCTCCAAAACCCATCTTCTTCATAAGGTAAAACAAAGCACCACAATTCACATTATCATAAGTCTTCTCAATATCCAACTTGACAACCACACCCCGGAATACCACTCTTCAATCTACTATCCAAGCATTTGTTTGCAATGATCTCCTCATTTTCAAACTCAGATTATTTTCTAACTCCCTTTCTAGTGAAAGTCGATTTATCATCTAGACTAGCAAACTCTAACCCATCAACAATAAGCCTCCAAGATTTAGACTCTTTGATATAAATTCTATAAAAACCCACCACTTGATCTTGAATATCTGACTTAGCCTCATACATAATGCCCTCAACCTCCACACCCTTCACAGTATTAGCTCGTCTATAGGAATTAGCAAGCCTATGAAAAAACCCAGTATTATTATTCCCCCTCTTTTAGAAACAGAGCCTTTGATTTTTGCCTCCAAGAAATCTCCTCCAAGGAGGCTAAATATGTGATAGCAGCCTTGACCTCCATTTTTCTTGTTCTATCTGTTGGAGACAAAACTTGCATCCCTTCTCTCGAATCTAGAACCAGAAGCTCAAACAACAAACATTTTTTCCTAAAAGACACGTCCCCAAAACCAAGTTTATTCCAATGCTTCAAGTCTCCTTTAAGAGCCTTATATTTACAGGTTAAAACATAACTAGGAGGCCCCCACAAAATGATATTTGTTCCACTAACCCTGAACTCGATCCACAAAACCCTTAACTAAAGGCCACATATTTTCAAATTTAAAGAAACTCTTCCCCCTCGACATACCACCTGCCTCCACAAGAAGAGGACAATGATTCGATACCACACGAGAGAGAGGCCTTTGGGTCACATCCAAGAAGTGATCATCCTAGTTAGTTGACACCAAAACTCTATCAATTCTAGACATAAGAAGGATTCTCAGAGTCTCGAAACCACGTATGCTTACCCCCCCCACCAAAGTTAGATTGACCAAAAAATTCCTCGCAATTAAGTCCAAGAAGTTGAACATGGTTGGACTAAAAGAAATACAACCAAGTCACTCTACTGGATATGTGATGATGTTGAAATCACCAAAGACACCAAGACGAACTCCACCTCTCTCTCACACTATCAAGTTCTGCCCACAAAGCATCCCTAAGACCAACAACAGTCAGACCGTACCCATACAAATCCAAACAAACCCATCTGCCACACCCTTCAACAAGATAGAAACAGAAAAACTACCAACCACGCAGTCAATTTTCTTATACAACCTATTATCCCAAGTCGAGAACTCTCCCTACTGTGTGAATATCCAAAGCTACCCAATCTACAAAAGGGCTACCCCAAAGACTTTTCGCAACAGAATAATTGGTACAGTCCAATTTGGTTTCTTGAAAACACGACATTACACTTCCACTCCCTGAGTAAATTCTTCTTAGTATCCCTTTTATGAGGATTTTTTAATTCTCTCACATTCCAAGATAAGAGTTTCAAGTTCATGGACAACGATTTGAGCCCATCCCAATGGAATTTACATTCCCTCTGGTTTGTGTAACATTGCCCAGCATAATTATCAGTAGTAACTAAGTTCCTTAATTCCCTCTTACCTTTTTTAGTTGAAGAAACGGTATGACAAAGACTACTTGCAGCAGCTTGTCTTTCCCACACTTTCTCAAGTTGTTGAAAGAAAGCAATACACTACCTCTCACAAAAATCAATAGAAAAACCCACGAATTTACTAATGCCCTTAATCATCCTTCTCACCCAACCTGAAGATTCCAAGTCATCCCCCACAAAAGTGTCATCTTCATTTGAATCAGAAACCAGCTCATAATAAGGAGAGAATTAGTTTGGTCCCAACAATTGTTGATGGCAAAGCATATCGAAGAACTCAAAAACCGATTTGTCATCAGAGAACCCACTTTTGAAGAAGCATCAAGGTCAGTGAAGTTGGAATGCTCATCGGAGCTTGAAACCAGCAAACTCACCTCAGCCCCAGTGATTGGACAGCCCTCAATTGGACTATCAATGGCTGTAGCAGCAAGAACTACCCGCCCCATCTTGGCGCCGCTGCTTGGAGGGTCCCCAGAAGAAGAGCTGCAAGCCACAGCCACATCGAGGCCCTTGTCGGACCTTGGAAATATCCCACCCACCTCGTTGTAACTTGGAGACACCATCGGTGGCTTCTCGGCTGAGTCATGGGAGCCCAATAATTCACCCATCTCCCACGAGCTTAGAAGGCTGTGTTTCTCCAAGTGGTTAAAAACAACGGGTTGGGGCTGTTGGGTTTCGGCCCGTTTGGTCATGTTGGTCTTGATTAACAGTAGGCCCGAGCCTAGATGGTTTAAAGACTTGGGCAGCCTTTGCATATTTGGGCTGGCCAAAATTGGCCCAACTAACCATACGTTGGCCTACTCCTTCTAAAGGTGCAGAAATTTTTAAAGAAAAATGGGCCTGGTCCATTTAACAGATGTTACATGCATGGGGTGGCCAAATTTGAAGTGAGTTGGAATATTTGATTTTTGAAAAAAATCAAATCCTCCAAATCTCTCCTACTGATTTAAATTGCCAGAAAGATTTGGAAATTGCTTCTCCAAACATAAATCACTTCCTGATTTCACATTCCCATTAAATTCTTTCCAAACTTTATTCCTTGGATTGACAATGGATTTTTCAAACCCACCAGCACCGGCAACCACCTCCTTCCCCGGCCTAGAAGCTGATTTTCCCAAGAAAAAATCATGTAAATTCACTTCAAGAAAAGCCCAGCCACCCTTATTAAATCCTTCTGGGACACACAAACAACCACGTCTTGCCCCATTATGGTACTCTAATATTTCCACAAAAATACCACCCTTGTTCGACCTACTAGAAAACTCCCAAGATTTTTTAATTCTCATGAAACCGTTTGAAAAAATGTTACTTTCTAAATCCCAATGGCATAACTCTACCAAGCATGCAATGATCCAATCCAAACCCTATCTACCAACCCAAATAGAACCATGATGCTTGCCTCATTTTTCAGTGATGGAATATGAATCCATACGACCACCATCAAAAGCCAAGAGGAATGCCTTTGAGTCAATAAGAAAAGATGCAGAGTTCCCCACTGTCCAATCCATCTCCAACAGTGAGTGCCGTGGAGAGGAATAGGTACTGTTGGATCATAAGCTTTCATTCTTCTTAACAAGCATGCTAAATATTGAAGCTGTAGATTAAGTATGTTACAGTAGATATAAAAAACTGATTATTGGTGAGTAAAAGTGTAAAACTAACCCAGTTAAAAATGTTGAAGATATCTCAGAAATTTATTTTCCAGAGATAGTGTATTTTTTTGGAGGATTGGGAGGATTATCATGTCAAAAACGTTGTTCTTAGTTATTTAGTCCAAAGGGTCGGAGTTGTTAGTTATGGCTTTTAGTATTCCAACCATGAGTCTATTAGACTGAGTCTACAGTCAAGTTTAAAATGGCAAGGTTCTGGTTTTTTACTAAATGTCCCAAAGAGATTTGAGCCTCTATGAAATGTGCTTGCTTGTATACATTTGATGTTGTGAATGAAATAATCATAATTTCCTTTTGGAACATTGTTATTATCTGGTTTAATTCTTGAAAATTGAAGGTTAAACTTAAACCTTTCAACAATCTCATCAGACTTTCAGTGTCATGATCTATCAAAGAACCATCTCTCTATATCCTCCCACATTTTATATTATGCCTGTTAAGTCTAAAGCCATTGATGCCATCTGTAAAGAATCTGCCTTCCTATAATGAAACTGCTCCTAGTTGATTTTTTAAGGGCTGAATATAGAACACTTGTTGAAACAAAATGATTATTGCACAAAAATTTATGAAGGGTAAATTTTAACTTTGCAAATGAAATGAAAAAGAATCATAAGAACTCATAACTGGTCATTGCCTGCCTATCACACAGTATGGGGTCACAGAAGGGAATGGAGCTGACAGTTGACTAAAATTGCACAGAAACTCATTGTCAATTATTGATTGAAGTTTAAAATTGCTTGATATCCATAAATTTTTGTACTATTAGCAGGCGCATAGCCAGAACTGGGTTTTTATTGACTATTAGAATTTTTACCATAAAATAGTATGAGATAGAAGTGAAAGAATGGTAAGGACTAGAAATTTCAAAATTCTGCTGTGCATGTGGGATGCACGAGGGTGTTATATGTACAAGATGGGCATATGATATACTATTGATAGTTTATGTTTGTGCTTATATGCTTCAACTCCTAATTGTGAATAGGGGTTTGAACCAACACCCCCTAAGAATATTAGGTAAAATAAATCTCTAATAATTAATCACTTAGTTTTGATCTCAATGTTTTAGACGCACTTAAATGTGATGATATTAGACTGTGCAAACTATTTTTTTTCATTTGATTTATATTCCTGCTCTAAATTTTGAAATGCTTTTATAAGTGTCAATCCTCCCCCTCCCCCAAACCAAAAGAAAAAAAAAAGATCACAAGTAAAGTATGATATTTGTACAGGTTCCTTCTTATATAATTTTTAGCTATTTTGTGATATACAGAACAGTGGTTTATTTTTTGTTTTGTTTTGTTTTTTAATATTTATTCTAGTCGAGAAAAGATTAAGCCAGAAAAGGAACTGCAACGAGCCAAGAAGCAGATATTGAAGTGTAAACTTGGAATACGTGATGCAATTCGCCAGCTGGATTCACTTAGTTCAGAAGGATGCATTGAAGATTCTGTCATTGCTCCAGATGGATCTGTATACCATGAACATGTAAACACACATCACCAGAGTCTGCTAATATTAGCAATACAAATCTTTCTCTCTTTTAAATAAGAAGCCCTTTAAAATTATTTTCATTTAGTGATGGGTACTAGAAGTCTTATGAAAAAATAAAAGTGATGGGTACTGGAAGGGCTGTTTGGGATTTCTTAATTCATCTCAAGCCGCTTTTGAATGAGCATGCTTGCTTAAACTGAGAAGCAAAGACTGTGTCAGAAATTTAGTGTCTGTGCACTTGGGTACAGTGTTAACTCTACATCACTTCAAATGTAAAGGTGACTCTCATTTTGGTGGATTTGGACAACAGTTTGGAAGTAATTGATCCGGTAGTTTTCTTAAATCTTTATTAGATTTTGCATTTTGAAACAGGGTAAAGTCCCAACTAATAGTATCTTTGTTCTATTGGTTTAGATGCTAGTGTGGTTAGCATGACACGTGTTTTGAACCTCAGCCTCTGGTCTGGTACCTAACCTATGAGGCTTTACCTCCAAGGCTTTTTGTTTAGAATATTTGCATGATTGTACACATGAAGACTCTGGCTACTACTACCTTTCAGATTTCATCTAGTTTTGACTTGTATTTTAATGTTTCTATTATCTGTTACATCTAGATATTCTGTGCAAAGTGCAAGTTACGCGAAGCTTTCCCAGATAATGATATTATACTTTGTGATGGGACATGTAACTGTGCTTTCCACCAAAAATGCCTTGATCCTCCATTGGATACTGACAATAGTATGTTCTACTCTTTTCTGCTTTGTGAATGTTCAGTAATCTATGGATCAGAAGGCTTCTTTAAGAAACTGATTTCTAGTGTAATTGATAACTTACAGTTCCTCCAGGTGATCAAGGTTGGTTTTGCAAATTTTGTGAGTGTAAGATGGAAATTCTAGAAGCAATGAATGCCCATCTTGGGACCCACTTCTCCATGAACAGTATTTGGCAGGTTAATTGCTGGAATATCTTGTGGAATCTTTCTTTTTGCTGCTTCAGTAAATTAATGAAGTTTTTCTTACATGGAATAGGATATATTCAAGGAAGAGGCTGCTTTCCCTGATGGTGGGAATGCATTACTAGATCCAGCAGAAGAATGGCCCTCAGATGATTCTGATGATGATGATTATAATCCGGAGAGGAGGGAAAACAGTTGCACGATCAGTGGGGCAGAAGCTGATGAAAATGCATCAGATGACACCAGCAGTTCTACTAGCCTGAGCTGGTCTTTAGATGGTGAAGTTTTTTCTGGAAAGGAGAGCATGGGCTGTGAAAACCATTTTGCTAATACCAGTTTAGATTCTGATGAATCCACAGAGGGTGAAATCATATGTGGCCCTAGGCAGCGAAGAACTGTTGACTATAAGAAGTTATATGATGTGAGTATCTCAAAATTCTTAATTTCTTTTATTATTGAAATAGCTCGCTTATAATTGAAGATATTTATAAAAGAGAAAGAACCTGAAGTTGAAGCTGTAGTGGTCCCCTATCCTCCATAGTGATACTTTACCCACAAAAAAGGTGGAAAAAGAAGAGGGGGCAGGATCATGGTGGCACATGTTTTGTTTCTGAAGCCAGTTGTAAAATTAATCCTTGTTCATACATGGGCTTTTTTGGTACGAAATGAGCCACTTCAAATAGGTTCATTGCTCCGGCCCATAATACGATTAATCCAGCATGGGCTACATGAGCTCCCAGTAATTTACCTAATAAATTGATAAGTCAGTCACTCCCGGCCCACCAAGCGAAACTTGTGGTTTCTTGGTCATTACTGATTAAGGCTAAAGTTCTATTAAAGAGCGTTTCCATGGGGCAGAACCTCCCCAGGGAATATAAGGTTTTCATAAGGCTGATCTTGAGCTGCCATCTAAGCCATTAGCCTTGATTCTAAGTTACCTGGAATGGATTGCTGTGGAATGCGAAAGTAGCATGCTGGTTATCCAGGAATATTGTATTAGGGGGTAGGTTTGCTTGTGTTATGTGGCCTTCTGTTGTCCAAAAAGTACATGTAATTCAATTCATTACCATCAGAAAGGGTAGATAAATAAGCAATATGGGGAAACTTTTCACTTTTGGGGCACCAAATTTGTTGGGATGGATATAGGGAATGCAAATGCATTTTGATGGTGTAGTAATGAGTTGTGGATACATTTCTGTGATTGAAGGCTTAAATTCAAAGGCAACTTTCATTGGCTTAAGAAAGATACCTGTTAGATTTATTCCTAACTTGTAAATTGTCCTTAACAAATTATTATTTTTAGTGATAAATCATTAATTTCTAGATATTGTAGATAAAACTGTCTTGTGGAAAATTTGCATAAAACTTCACTATATTGATGAAGCAGAAATTTTTGAGGGTGTTGAGATTATCATTGTGTAATTAGATGTAATTAAAAAAAATTTCCCTATTAGGAAATGTTTGGAAAGGATGCTCCTCCCTATGAACAAGTGAGTGAAGATGAAGACTGGGGTCCTGCTAAAAGAAAGCGGAGAGAAAAGGAATCTGATGCAGCCAGTACTCTTATGACACTGTATGAAAGTGAGAAAAAGTGTTCAAATTCTGACACCCGAGAGGTGAAAAAGAAATGTCCTCTAGAAACATCAACTAGAAGGGCATTTTTTAGAATACCTCGCAATGCAGTAGAGGTAGTAGAAGTTATCCCTTATCTTTCTCATACAAAGCTTCTAAACAGAGCTTGTTTTAAAATCTTCAGTACTGTAATCTGATATTACTATGCTAACTGTGTCCTTTTGCTTCTTCTGTACTGCATCAGAAGCTTCGTCAAGTCTTCGCTGAGAATGAGCTTCCACCTAGAGCTGTCAAGGAGGATCTTTCAAAGGAGTTGGGCCTTGATCCTGAGAAGGTAATTATTTAAGCTATCAGATTGTATTTGTAGAAAGAAAAAAGTGGAAAGTAATAATGGAAAACTACCACTATATTCGGTGCACAAGCAAATACGTGCTTTACTGAAAGCAAGGGTTATGGCTCTTCAAAGTATAAAATGTACCATTTGACCTGCAAACCTCTTATCAACTCTTCGTACTTTCGAAAAAAAATATATGAAGAGTTTTTCAAAAGTATGAAGAGTTGAAAAGAGGTTTGCAGGTCAATGGTACAATTTATGCACAATATTAGAATCATTAGATCACAATCCCTATTCCGTGTGCAATGTAAGTGGTTCTTTACCAGCATTTTTGTAAGAAAAGGTTTATAGTGCCTCTTGATTTAGTATCATGCATTATCAGCATACCATCAATGGCTACAGCAACACATTTATCACCCAATTGCATGAGATCAAATTTTTTTTTTCTTTGATAGATTTGACTTTATAATATTGTGAATGTACATTTGATGGAGAAGTAGCCAAATTATCAGACATCTATGGATCTTTGTAGTATCTGATCTGTTAGTCTAGTAACAATTGGGGAATACCAGGCATTCTTGGTAGAAATGCTGTTAATAGATTATAGCTATTTATTTCTTCCAGCTTGAAGTTATAACATTTAATCAACTTTTTTCCAGGTTAGCAAATGGTTCAAAAATGCCCGGTACTTAGCACTTAAATCCAGAAAGGTAAGGTGGTACTCCATTTATTTTTGAAATGCGTATGTTCAATACTCTTATTCTTTTACTGTTTTTGTTCTTGTTCCTTTCTTGTGTTGTCAGCTGTCACCTGCTTAGCACCCTGCACCTTGTACTGTCACCAATTTTTATCTACTCATACAAATCTCCCCACCTGTTCACCATTTGATGCTATAATAGCTTCTTTCTTGTACAAGTACTTCTGTAGATCTTTGGAACTGATGAAGCAGTGGATTCCCATCATTTTTTAATTATGCGTTCTTATCTTTGTAGTGTTGCGTATGTTGTATAGAGTCAAGAAATCATTTTTTGTTTCATATGAATCCTTGAGAGTTGAAACTTTAATCTGAACTCTTAATTATATTTAGTTTTCATTAAGACCCAGCATTGGTTGATTCTTCTGTGCAACAGGGAGAGATAGGAACACAACTTCATAGTTTTAAGGAATCCAGATTAGAAAATGTGGAGAAAAGCGCTACCAATGTTGAGGCATCGGAGGGTACCTCTGCAGAGATTATGGTTCATACGCCAAAGAACGTTAAAAACCAGAGAAAACGCTTGAAGTCATTAACCGGAACTTCAAAGAAAAAACAGCATATAAGATCTTCACTTGGGTCACCTTCAAATGGCATCGAGGTAACTGTGGCTCTAAATCCTTTATTTCTTTCTTTGAATTTTGTTTTTCAGATTGATTTAAATTTATTATTGTATAAGAAGATTAGAAGCAGCTCTCTTGACAATGGATGTTAGATTTACCGACTTTGCCATTGCTTCTGTGGCAAATTGCATAGTGGAAACTACTAAGACTTTAAAATGACAAAGCTAGGAATTCAGATAAATCCCATTTGTTTCAACAGACTGATTTATGTTCCTGTAGCAGAACTAATAATTCATATATATGTCTTGAGATCAGGTACAGATGGAACTAGGTTGGTTTTAACCAAGGTCTGGCTGACCTCACTGTTGTTATCTCGTGTTGCATTCAGGATATAGTGGAGTTCAGCGATGATGTGAGCTTGAAGAAGCTTTTAAAAGCAAGAACTAAGGAGAGGAAGAGGATCAATGTGATGGCTGGAGGTGGTGGATGTCAAGTGGCAGAGATGCAAATGGAAAGACTTTGCGAAGTCAAGGATAGACTGGAGACCATAAAGCAGAAACTACTAAGACTTCAAAATGACAAAGCTAAGAATTCAGATAGATGTCATTTGTTTCAACTGAATGTGATTTATGTTCCCGTAGCAGAACTAAGGGAAAAAGTTTGATCGTTCCCATAGCAGAACTAAGGGAAAAAGTTTGTTCCTGTGCAATGTATTGAATTTTTTTTTTTTTTTTTTGGCAGTGCCTTTAGTTTTAGTTGTAGCAAGTTGAAGTATACATCCAGAAGTCAAGTGTATACATATCTTCTTCTGGTTCACAAGTAAATATTTACTTTACATGAGAAATTCGTAGTCCAAATTTCTATTAGAATTGGCTCTCCTGAGAGTTTCTAGCTCAAAATATGAGAATTTTGCAGAACCAAACCATGATGTTTTGTTTCTCTCCCCTTCTCTTCAATTTAATCTTTACACCTCAATAAAGCGTTTATGTGCTCGAGTTGATCTCCCTCCCAAGAGAGGACATTTTTCTATGCTCGAGTGGATCTCCCTCCCAAGAGAGGTCATTTTTCTGACTTCGGATTGTGCAGCCCAATCAGTTTGGCATAGCCTTAAAATTGGGAGAAATGAAAATAACTGAACCCCTTCAAAGTTAAAATCCTTTCCTTGTATAATAAAGTTTCGGTTAATTGGTGCCTCTAGGGCATTTGTTAAGAGTATCAGTATCAGATGTTCTAAAAAATGTCATTTTAACACGTCAAAAAGACTAATTATTACTTTGACATACCATTTTACAACTCACCATACATCACATCTTCTATTATTCAATTCTTTACATTAAAATAATATATACAAATATTAAAATAAAGTGAGAGAGAGAGAAAGAGAGGTGGAGAGTGGCCAATTTGGTGGAGAAAGGCCAGACTGGCAGTAGCGGCTCCAGGAGAGATTAGTGGTAGCAGCTTGTGATCAATGGTAATGGCTTGAGGATGTAATGATCTTAGTGTTCTACAAGTTTAAGCTTAACTATGTGTTTATAAGTTCTTGGGCGCCCTCCCCTTGCAAGTCTGTTTTAAGGATGAGCTCTACCCATGAGTTTGTAACATTTGGTATTAGAGCTAACCACCACCTTGAGTAATCGGGTATAGCTCATTGAGTATGGGATCAAATGAGTTTCGATTTTGTTATCGGATCTCGGAGGGGGTGGCCTAGAGGCTAAATTAAAATCACTGATAGGTAAGTGGAGCCACCAAAAGAAAAAGGGCTACCATTGGGTCACAGAGTGTGGTGGTATGTTATGAACCTTTTGTTCCATATAGATTAAGTATAAGTTTAACCATGTGTTTATAAGTTCTTGGACACCTTCTCCTTGCAAGTTAGTTTTTAAGAGTGAGTTCTACCATTGAGTTTGTAACAGAGGATGAGAGAGGAAGAGTGTGAGAGATGCCAAAGAACGGGAGAGAGGGAGGCAGACGTGTGAGATGAAAAACAATTTAGAATGGTACTGTAGCTTGTTGCAAATTTTTTTGAGATTTGAAACACCTCATGAAGAAATGATTTTGGTGTAAGTGCCATAAATTTGGCATTTGATACACCTGACGTCAATGCTCTAATAAACCATTTTAAAAAAGTTTTGATACTATTTTTATAAAAAATATAAAAAGCTGTAAAAAAAATTAGCTGTTTTTTTCTTTTTCATAAAAAATTTCTAAAAGTATTTCCTGAATGAATGTGCTTGGGCATCCATTAACAAAATCTTAAAAATTATACACCCAAACAAAGGGGATTTAAACCTCTACCCCTTTCTCCACTCCTCTCTCCTCCCATCCAAACATATGCTTAGGTGCTATAATTATTTGAGTAAGATGCTTCAATTTTATTTGTTTTCCTTAAAACCCATAGCAAACAACTATGGGCCCCTCCAAAGATAAATAGTCGGCCGCCCCATTTGTTCCAAAGACTTCTCTCAATCCAACAAGAAACAATATTACTTGGCCTATCTAGTTACCCAAATACTTTAAACAAAATTTGAAATTTTCAATACATGGTCTATCTAATTACCTAAGGACATCAAACAAAGTGTCCATTTGGGAATAATTTATTCAGCTAAAATATATATATATATATATATATATATATATATATATTTTTAATATAAGTACTATAGATAAAAGTAAAAGTTAGCTAAATAGTAAAGTGGGACACATAAATAGTATCAAAAAGTGGGGACCCATAAATAGTAGTAAAAATAAGTAAAAATTTTCAGCTTGTCCCAAAAGGACACAAAATTTGACTTTTCACCTTTATTTTTATTCTCTAGTAAGCTACACTTTTTTTTTTCTCCTTTGTAGACTTATTGCCAACCTCAAATCTCATATTTCAATACACAACCAAACAAAACCATCAGTCCTCACAATTTGGGGGTAAAAACCAATTTGACCATCTGAGTAACTGAGGATGTGGGAGCATTTTTCTTTTAAACTGGAGCATCTTTGGAAAAGAGGACATGTCCATTTCTACTAAAAAATTATGCCCGAGGAGATGAAACTGGAAATTTTCAATTCCATATTCTATTGCAAGGATCTCCTTGAAAGTGGAGTGGTAATGAAGTTCTGAAGGGTTGAATGCACCACTTTTATATCCACAAATGTTTCTTTTTCCATCAATTTCTTCAAAAAGAGTTGCTACCCAATACTTATCACTTGCATCTATCTGTAAAATTTGTTTGCCTGGTCCTGGAATCTGTAGCAGGGAAAGCTTTTTTGCTATTCTTTTCAACTGTTGGACTGCTTTTGTGTGAACAAAATTCCACTCTAGAGGGGTTTTCTTCAGAAGTTGAGCTAAACAGTTCCTGTATTTAGAAACCTTTGGGATGAAGTCGGACATATAATTAAAAATTCCAAGAAACTATTGTATCAATTTGGTACTTGTGAGCTTATCTGGAAATTCGCTAAGAGAAACAGCTATGTGAGGCTGCAAAGTATATTTTCCATTAGAAATGCTTACTCCCAAGAAATCTATTCATTTGCTTTTCTGAAAGCATTATTCCTTTAGATTTCACTAAATTATAGAATTCAGTGAGCAACCTTTCATAGGATTTTGCATCTTTGGAGAATAGGAGGATATCATCCACATAGATTAATGCATTGACCAAGAGTGGCTGGAACAGCATTACCATTGCTTTTTGAAATTGGGATGCGGCATTTTTTAGGCCAAAGGGCATGATTTTCCATTGGTAATGGTGATCTGGAATGCAAAATGTTGTCTTGTACCTTTCTTTTGGATAGATCCCTAATTGCCAAAATCCTGCTTTAAGATCAAATTTTGTAACCAGGAGACAAGTTTCAGCAGTCACTGATACCTCTAAACCCACCTTTGACCTTTCCCATTGTACATCCACTACAAATAGGTTAGACTACTTGTATGAGATCTCTCACGTACCTGAAGATAGTAAAATTCCTATTGTAAATCCTTATACTGTGTTTAATAAACCCCAACCTTCATTTAAAAAAACCATAAAAAAATTATTGGTCCTTCTCATCCTTCTACTGTAAAAGAATATGTCCAAGCTTCCAAGTTTGACCAATTCAATATTCGAGCAATTGAAAATGATAATTTCATCACCCTTGCTCTTTCTAGAGAGTTTGTAATTCCATGGCAAAAACAAGGGTACACACATCTTCATTTTGGTACAGTAAGGCTGACACTAACCTTCCATGGAAGAAAGGGACTCCTTGTAGCCTCTAGGATTTTACTCTTTGACTCTAGATTTTTGGAATATCAAAATGCAGTTATAAGAACTGTTTAGACCACTAAAAATGCAGGAATAGTTTTTGTCACACTCTTTCCAACTTCAATATGCCTCTCAAAGATCTTTACCTTTGTGATGCTCTTAAGGTGCAAGTTCATATTACAAGAGCCTTTCAAGTACAAGACACATTTGCTGCTACACTCCACTATCAGCTTGCTTATAGGCTTCAAAAACATGCCTTTGACATGGCAGTTCCAAATATGGCCCAATCTAATGATGCGTTGTTGATCCATGAATGACCCCCATGTGTACGTTTGTCCCGAGACAACTTACCAGAGACCAAATGACTTATCTTTTTCTAGAATCATGGATTACGAAATATGAGATGCTTCACCAAGCGATTAAGCCTGTCCACTCAAACAATCCTTTCTTTATTATGAAGGAAAATGGCAAAGTCGAAACAAGGTTTTTGGTGGCCCCACTAGACAAGAAAGATGTGACAGTCTTTCCAACTCAAATTGCTATGCTTCAATCTATGTCATATGTTTTTGAAGATGACCTTAAGATTAATGCATTTCATGAAGATGGAAAGCCTTGCTATGAAGGCAAATCACCCTCTAGCCACATATGGTGGGATATTTGTGATTGTGCTGAATGCAAAAAAGAAGAAACTCTTGAAGAAGACTATTCAAGAAGAAGGAAGGAAAAATCCACTCAACAAATCCTCAAAGAAAGATATGAAGCAGGTAATCCAGAAGTTGATCTCCTCGGGAAACCCTCTGGAAAATTTGACTATTATGTTATTTATCTTAAAACCAGAAAGCAAAAAATCCCTCCTTCTTCTTCATGCAAAGCAACCAAAGCAGATCATGATCAAAACCTTAAACCTCCACTAATTCCATACTACCAGAAAGTCCTTCCCCAAATACCGAGATGCCAACCTTTTCCTACTAGTCAAATCCATTCACAAAAAACCTTATCTTGTTACATGTTTGACCATGCTTCACCTTCCTACTCACAAGATTTTCCTCCTCTTGAAAGTTTTGAACATCCTTAGACTAGTACAAAGCATGTTTGGAAAATCAAAAACTCTGTTGGAACCAACCCAAATGGAACCAGGAGACAAGTTTCGTCAGCAAAAGCAGCTTTAAATTGGCAAGCAAAAAATGCTGTGGCATAAAACCAAGCCCTTTCAAAAATCCATGATAACCAACAGAAGTTAAATGAGGTAGTTACCCATACCTTCTCATCCTCAGGATCTCTTATCAATGATTTAAAGAAAAAAATCAAGATGGTTGAACAAGAGCTTGCAACAATTGTATCCACAATTAAACATATGTCTGTTTCTTTCCGTCTCATAAGGTAGAAGGAAAAAGAAAGAAAACAATTGTTGACACAACTTCAATCCCTAGAAGGATCACAAAAGGAAGTTACCCAACCTTCCCCGATGCTTGTCTATACTCCTTACCAACCTCGACAATCATTATATAAAGACCTATCTATACCTTTAACCTCTCCATTTTCATCAACCTCTCCTGGACAAAATCTCCAACCATTAGCCATGACACATTCTGATTATTTTAAGCCAAGTGGAATTTTCCTAGCCATAACATATCCAACTCCACTAAAATTAGAACCTCAAGCTAGGCCATAGAATGAACCTTCTCCAAAGAAAAAAGACAAAGAGTCGTTATATCAACCTCCAAACCAACCATTAGTGCTTCTTCAAAACCTCCAGACATGGACATATTGTTTGTAGACCCTAACCCTCAAATCCAATTTCATCATTCCAGAAAAATCTTACCCTTGAAAATCCAAGAGAACCTTTTGTGCTCCTAGTAATTGATGCCACTAACCTAGACCTGTCTGATCTTGGTCTAGAAGAAGTGTTCATGACAGATGACCAACCAACTGTAGAAGAAGATGATGTCCTCCGCCCTAAACCACCTCCACTGCCACCGCCAATTTTTTCTCCACCACCTTTTGTCCTTGACAACCAAAAATGTTTAACCCACCCATCAACCATAGATTCAAAACATCTGTTTACCATTGATAATGCTCCTCCTTCCAAATGACATGACGAAATTTTTAACATGTATTCATGGTGCATAGCTGAACTCCAAGCCCCAAATTCTATTGTTGCTCATGTCATTGCCAAGTTTGTTGTAAGACTCACAGGAAGAATAAGAGAATTTTGACAAAGACAGGCAACCCAATTCAAAACACTAGAAGATTTTTTCACAAGTTTTCATAATGAATTTCTTGGCTCGCCAACCCATCATACAAAATTAGCAAGAGAAGAATTCTTGGCTATGAAGTGTTGCTCATTTGAAAGAAAAGATCTAGAAAAACATTTTGATAGGATGTCAAGACGATTCTATTCTTTCAATGGCATGGATGATGTCAATTCCAAGCATACCTTCCTTAACTCCCTCCCGGAACCATTGGGAGATGAAGCTCTCCACATGATGAACCTCCAAAAGATAACATTGCGACAAGCCTCCTTGGGAGAAATTTATCAACATATGCTAATTGCTCTAGAAAAGCTCTGCAACTAGAGAAAATTTCTTTTAGAAATAGAAAAAGTTCATAGTAAACTCAAAGACAGTTGTAAAAGGAAAGACTTGCAGATAAAGTGCTATGAAAAAAATTGTGACTGTTCAACAAAAAGAAGAGATCATTTCAAGAAGTATCCCTTGAAAAGGAGACACCATGCAGGACCAAAGAAGAAATTTTTCAGGAAGAAAAAATGGAAGTTTCTTAGAAGAAAGCAATTTAAAGGAAAGACTTCAAAAGTCTGTTTTGTGTGCAAAAGACCGGGCCATTTTGCAAAAAAATTCCCCAAAAAGGAGAAAGCAGCAAAGCTTCTTGAACAAGCATAAATTCATGCAGATGACACTCCTTTCTCAGGTGTAGAATCACTTTTTTCACTTAATGATGACTACTCTCCTCAAGCTCTAGTAGTCATGGCTTACTCCACATCACAAGAAGATCCAGACTTAGACAGTGATGATGCCTCAGACCTAGAAATCCAAACCAGTAATACATCCTAGCCCATCATAGCTCCTCTAACCAGCCCCACTCCCATAGCTCAAGTATATATCCTCCTAGAAACTTACTCTAGATCCATCCCAGTCATAGCCCTTTTTGATACCAGAGTTGCAGCAACAATTCTCCATCCTAAGATTTTACCTGTAGAATTTTGGTTGCCCCATAACCAAATGTTTCGTGCAGCAAATGGGGAGACATTCTTAATTAACTAGAAGAGTAAGCCTATCCTTATCAGAAATTTCCCAACCTTCATCATAAAACACCAAGTTCTTGAATCCCCTCTTATAGGCATAGACCTTCTTATAGGGCTTGATATCCTTCACCAAATACCTAGCCTTAGATGGTCTTCAAAAAGGAATTTTGAACAAACAGTACCTTCTTACTTGGACCCAGGTCCCTCGTCCCTTATCTATTTACAGTTGACCCCTTTGACTATTTGAGATTCCAAATCATCAGCGATTGTTATGCAAATAGCCATTCGAAAATTCTCCTTAAATATCCAAACCCCTTATGGAAGAACCCAAAATTTTTCATACATCTTCCCATAAAAAAGAATGAAGATGTATACCCCACAAAAGCTAGCCACCGAGGCATGAACCCAGAACATTTAGCTTAGCTAAACAAGAGTTATCTACCCTCCTCTTAGAAGGCCTCATTGAACCCACAACCTCCGTGTGGGCGTGTGAAGCTTTTTTTGTCAACAAACATGCTAAGCAAATCCGAGAAAAACTCAGATTGGTAATCAATTACTAGGATCTTAATCATTTTCTTGCAGATGACAAGTTCCCTTTGCCAAACAAGAGTGCTTTCTTCTAGCATCTTTCAAATGCAAAAGTATTTTCAAAATTTGATCTTAAAGCAAGATTTTGGCAATTAGGGATCCATCTAGAAGAAAGGTACAAGACAGCGTTTTGCATTCCAGGTCATCATTACCAATGGATAATCATGCCTTTTGGCTTAAAAAATGCCCCATCCCAAAAGCAATGGTAACGCTGTTCCAACCACTCTTGGCCAATGCATTAATCTTTGAATTTTTTTTTTTGGCTGATTGAGTTGACTCAGCTTTGAGTTGAGTTTGAGTGTGGGGGCCGAAATTTGGCCCCCTACTTTCCTTGTCTCTCTCTTTTTCTCCTTCATCTTTTCTTCCACCATTGTCACTATTCACCTTCTTCTTCCTCTTGATTTTTCTTCTTCATCTCACCATTTCTTCTCATAAAAAACACTTTTCTAAGCTTTTCAAGCTTCCCACATCCATCCCTATCAATATTTCTTTAGATCCTTGTGTTTTGAACATTTTCACCACACACCCATTTTGGTGAAAACCAATTTTTCAAATCCATTTTTCTTTGCATCAAGATGGCTTCTTCTTCCAAATGACCTTCTTTTCTTACTTTTCATGGTAACAAATATGATCCAATATTTGATTGGCATGAGGAAGATGGACATCTTCAAGACCTTACGACTCATGCCCCATATTGTCATGTAGACACCAAGGTGAGTTTTTCTTTGGTTTCTATGTTTGGAAAATGTTGTTGCATGTTTCATTAAAAGCTTCATGGTGAGATATTGTCATTTGGTTGTTTGAAATTTGAGGCATTGAGTGATTGGTTATGTTGGAAAATGTTGGCTTTGGAGCATTCTTGAAGTATTATTTTTTTTATCATGGTGCAATTTGAACAATGTTGGTGGCTTATGGAATTTTGACAATGTAGGTAGATATTGATGTTGTTGGATGAATTTTGGGAGTATTGGCATTGTGAAAAATTTGTGGTAGACTTATGTGAATGTGTTCATGATATATATGGAAAAAGTTTATTGGCATGTGTAAACTTTGTTTTATGGACATGGCAAAATTTTGTGGGTAAATTTGTAGGGGTGGAAAATTTTTGGACATGGAAAAATTTCATGGGCATGAAATTTTGAAAAGTTTTGTTGGGCATGTGATTATTTTTGTGATTATGATTTTGGCCATGTGGGAATTTACTTGTGCATGGGCATGAGTTTGTGGAATTTTGCTATGTTGGAAATGCAAGAATTTTTCTTTGCTATGGAAAAAATTTGGTAGTTGTGTGTGGATACGTGAAGAATTTTGATTGTGGTGAAATTTTGGTGGGGTGTTGGTTTTTTTTTTTGTGATGTGGGTTTGGTCATGGAAATTGATGAGCTAAACTTGTGTTGCAGAGCCTCAAGAGTCGAGGCAGTCTCCAAATGTTAATAAGTGCATAGGCAACGTTGTCTCCTAGCATCAAAAACATCATCAATGAAGCAGGCTTTGACACTTTCTTCAAAGCCTTGTTGAATCATGAGACGCATGAAGACTAAGATCTCCAGTTACTTCTCGCCTTGGCAGAACACTTCTAGGATACATTTACCTTCCACTTTCCATGTATTGGGGGGGTAATGTTGACAACTTATGACTTCTCTATTATCACCGGTATGAGGTTGGGTGGTGAGAGAATTTTTGTCAATGATTCATTTACTCCAGCTGAATTCAAGAAACTTCTAGGTATAGTGCCTTCAAGAATGAGGAGTAACAATATCCCTTTGTCTTGGCTATTTGAAAATATTCCTTATTGTGAGACTGCAGCAAAAGGTGCTCGTATGTTTATACTTCTTTTTGTTGGGACTTTCTTGTGTCTGGATTTAGGCAATACTGTGAATCTACGCTACCTAGAAAGCTTGAGAAAAATTGGACAAATCCAGAATTATGAATGGGACGGCATGGCCTATTCTACTCTGATGCACGTTATGACCCAACTCTCTAGGTGGGGTCTTTCAAGCTTGGGTGGGGCCCCATTTGTATGGCACGTGAGGTTTGGAATTTTTTGGCTATGT
Source organism: Castanea sativa (assembly GCF_040712315.1). Taxonomy (NCBI): domain Eukaryota; kingdom Viridiplantae; phylum Streptophyta; class Magnoliopsida; order Fagales; family Fagaceae; genus Castanea; species Castanea sativa. The sequence continues at coordinate 44,694,716 of NC_134013.1, forward strand.
GTAGGCTTTGGAAAATTATTTTGGGCTTTGTGGTAATGGTGTTGTGGCAATTTGCAGGTCTGGATGTATGATTATTTTGGAGTGGGTCATGAAACTCGGGAGGAAGTTACTGGCATTTTTCCTAGATCTCTCCGTTTGTTGCCCTAATATCGTTCGTCAGTGACCTCTAGGTGTCCTTTGGAAATTTGACGCTTGGTGATTAATAATTTGACTGCTGATGACATAAGTCCTTTCTTCTTCTTCACTTCTCTTTTTTGTGCAGGATCTTTGGTGCTTGATTATGGTTTGGTCATTTCTCATTTTGGGTTTCTTTGTATTTTTCAGATGTCTTTAGATCCTTGGACTGGATGTGAGGGGTATGTAGAGTGTGAAGGGGCTTTAGAGCTTAATGGTTGTTAGGCATTGTTTTAATGTGGGCATGGAAGGTATTGGTTTCTTGGTGATCAGGTGTCGCCCCAAGTTCATCATGTATATCCTCCTACAACAATTCCAATTCCTCCTTATACCTCCATTCGGTTAACTGACTTTCTGACTGATGAAGAGATTGCCTAGGCTCGTGCGGGTTTTGTTGTTCCAGGAACAGTAGGATCTTATTCTGAATTTATTGAAACTTGTCTACAAGGTTGCTTGGCTGGCCAAACAGTACTCCTTTTCCTTTTAAAGTCAAATCTTCATTGTGCAAATTCTTTCCATAATTTTGCTTGGTGACAGAATTTGCATGTTGGATTTTCAGCCTCCACCTTTTGAAGGAGAGGGAGATGAAGAGGAATAAATTCCTTCTCCTCATCATGCTAGTAGTTCTTTCATGGAGACTTATCCTCATTTTCCATCATGGCAATACGATGTGATGAATCCTGATGGAACGTATAGCATGGTTTTAAAAACCGGTACGGTGAAAGAACTAGTTGAGGAGCTAATTACTGATTTTCTGGTCAGACTAGGGTCCGACCGATAGTCGAACCGGTGACGTCATAAATAATTTAATTATTAATTATTTAAATTATATAAATAATTAATAATTTTGTAATATGCTAAAACTAACAAACTAATAGTAATAAATATGTTTCCTTAAAGAAATACAAGTATATAACATTTTTTTATTATAAAGAATTTAACATAATAGCGTTACAAAACAATCATCCTTAACATAATAAACTTTCAACAAAGTCAAATAAATAAGTTCATTAGTCATTACATTTACATCCAAATGGCAAATAGCAAACATAAACATATATTATGGAACCTTAATAAAACCACAATATAAAATATGCAACGACAACCCAATCTCATATTCAATATCCCTCAGCATAGAGTGAATATTAAATACTATGATTGATTGAGAACTATTCTCATTATTAGTGCTATCATGATAACTCTTATCAAACATTAATAATATGCCGTTTTACATTTAGTCTCTAAGTAATAATAGTAAAAACTCGGCATAAAAGATACTATAATACTTAGTCTAGTGTATACCATTGTCTAGAATCATGTGTAGCCACATTTCATCTCCCTTAACAGGTTTATTTTGTAGTACCATGATATAAAACACCCTCTGCATGAAATGCAAAGCTCAAGGCTAAGACAAGGTGTTTGATCAAACCACTATAAACCAAGTAGTTCAATCTTGTAGCACCATGAAATAAATACTCCCCGCATGGAATGCTAAGCTAGAAGCAAAGACAAAGTATATATTTTATACTACTATGAATAGACAATGAAGGCCGTGAGATCAATGCTTGTATCTCTCTCCCACTAGATATTTTAAATTAAAGGTTTTTTAAGATCAATATATATAAACATGGACTAATCTTAATATATATATATATATATATATATATATATATATATATATATATATATATATATATATTAATCAATTCATGAATACAAGCTAATCCGAAAGAGTGATACTCATATTAAAAACAAGTATCACTTCATAAGCAATAATACCTATTGGATCCCACTTGCAATATATATATATATATATATAGACACGGATTCAATATGAAATAAAGTACTTCAATCTTTAATGCATAGGAACTCCAGGAATATTAAATAGTCTTTTATAGCCAATGGTGCATAAAAAGTCCAAGCGGTGCAATAAGAAAAGTAACCCACATGACAGTTATGTCAATACAATTCAATAACTATATCTCCTTAGCAATTACTATTAGAACACGACCAACCATATATCCTTGGCAAACCGAGATGTCCATTGACAACAATAATCAAAAGTTATTGAATGAAATTCAATAACTACTCCCAATTGCCAATAATATCCAAGCCGTGCATAACAAAAGTAAACCCATTCGCAAGATGTGAAGATGGTGTCCTTGATGAATACAAACACCAAAAACATACGGCACAAAACAAAAGTTACAGCTATGTCCAGTTGGAATCATGCAAAACAATATATTGCATATATTCATTAATACACACAGGGTTCATGGAACAATAACTTTATGTAGAAATTTGAAAACACAAAGATAATAGTTTTCTTAAATTCTAAAACTCAATCACATGTTATACAAATATGATATGAAAACCTGGCTCTGATACCAATTGTTGAAAAAACTGGTTTTGTATCTCATACAAAACACAGCGAAAGCAACAAACATGGATCTATTTCATTCATGATTGATAACATGCACTATGTAAATTTCAGAATTTAAGAACAAGATAGCGCACCTTGGTGTGGTGAAATCCAAAACAAAAGATTATAAGTACTTGGAAACACTTTTAATCTTCACTCCAATTCCATTTTACGCCCAAGAAGTGTGGTCTCTCAATCAGTTTCCAATGGAGAATAATCAAGCAACTTCACTCACACATACAAACCATTTCACAATGATGTCTCTCTTTTTCTAATAAAAAATTTTGTATATTTCTCCTTTTATATCTAACTGATTATCTAATTGGGCTTAAGTGTGTGGCTTAGAGTGGGACCAAAAGGGACCAATAAGACACTAGCTCCAATGGGCCTTAGGCTTTTCTGTTAACTCTTGACAAGTCCAAAGTTACCATTAATTATATTTAATACCACTATATAAACATAATTGCACTCTAAGCCTTATTAATAAATTATATCTCAAGACTTTATTATACATGCAACCCCTTTATAAAATATTCATAGTAATACAAAGTCATGAATGTAGACTGCCACTTTGAAGATTACTACATCTAAATCCTTGAGTACCCAGTTTAATCCTTTAAGTTATTCATCATATATTTATGAAATCCAATTTTATAAATATATACTTTAGTAATTCCTTACTAAAGTGGTTCGGCCTAACACTCTGAATAACCAAACCCATTAAACTTATCTCAATGGAATATTTTGTATCTCCGTTCAGAGACTATAAATTCCATCTTGAGAATATATAATCCATCAACACTAAATGTGGCTGCCCAACATACTGAGGTTTTGATCGTATCTATAGATCTCACTCTTGATATATTAAAGCAACCTACATTTCATGATCAGGTCTATTATCCTCTCAGGATTAAGAGTTCATGTAAATAGAAGTCATGAGTTTATTATTCATTTGACAGTCGTTAGGAGAATAATAAATCTCAAAGTGGTCCAGTTCAATATGTTTTAACTCTTAAAACATATCAACATACCAACTAGAAATCTCTATTTCCATGATCAAGACAAATCATCTTAGTTGACATGTTATAGTCTTCGCAGATGAAATGCCCAATTTCATCACTGACTATGAACTAAAATTCTGAGTTTACAAAGAACTTGTGATTTATATCTTTTATGACTAAATCACATAAATCACATATTATGCATCTCATGGACTATATGATAATGTCCCACTATTCATGTTACTATTATTTTAGATAATAATAAAACAACTTTTATTAAACACAACATTAAGTCATACATAATGTCATACATAGCATCATACAATAGGATTTAAGAGCACACATCCTAACAATCTCCCACTTGCCATAAAGACTATTGTGCACTAATCTAACTCCCATGTCCTTCAAATGTGACTCGAAAGTCCTTTGGGGCAAGGCTTTGGTAAAGGGATCTGCTAGATTCTTTGTACTATCAATTTTTGTTACTACTACATCTCCACAAGCAACAATGTCTCGAATGATGTGGTACTTTCTTTCTATGTGCTTTCCGTTCTTATGATTCCTTGGATCCTTGGATTGTACAACTGTTCCACTGTTACCGTAGAACAATGTAATAGGAACTTGCTCAATTCTTATAACACCAAGATTAGAAAAAAATTTCTTGAGCCAAACATCTTCCTTTGCTGCTTCACAAGCAACAACATATTCAGCTTCCATGGTGGAGTCGGCAATACAAGATTGCTTAACACTCCTCTAACTCATGGCTCCACCTCCCAAGGTGAACACACAACCTGATGTGGACTTTTTACAAGCAAGATCTGATTGAAAATCTGAATCTTTATAGTCAATGGGAATCAAATCCTCACAACGGTAAACAAGCATGTAATCACTCGTTCTCCTTAGATACTTGAGAATATGCTTTACAGCTTGCCAATGTTTAGGTCCTGGATTTGATTGATACCGACTGACTATGCCTACTGAATAATAAATATCTAGTCTAGTACAAAGCATACCATACGTGAGACTTCCCACCGCAGAAGCATAGGGAACTTGTCTCATCATATCTACTTCCTTTTGAGTCTTAAACCTTTGGTCATCAGACAGAAAAACTCCATGTCTAAAATGAAGTAATCATTTCTTGGACTTTTGCATGCTAAACCGTTCTAGAACATTATCTATATATCCAGCTTGTGACAAACCTAATATCCTATTCTTTCGATCTCGCCAAAGCTTGATCTCTAGAATATAGTTAGCTTTGCCTAAGTTCTTCATATCAAATTGGCTTGACAATCAAACTTTAACCAATGACATTACCCCTACATCATTTCCAACAAGTAGAATATCATCAACATAAAGCACTAGGAACATATCTACTTTGTCTGGATGTCTTTTAGACACACATGATTCATCAAGATTTTGTTCAAAACCAAATGACTTGATTGCTTGATCAAATCTGATGTTCCATGACCTAGATGCTTGTTTATGTCCATAAATGGACCTTTTCAACTTGCATGTAATATGCTCTTGGTTTTTTGCTATGAAACCTTCCAGTGGCAACACGTAGATTTCTTCTTCAATATTTCCATTAAGAAATACAGTCTTGACATCCATTTGCCAAATATCATAATCATAATGAGTAGTAATGGATAAGAGAATTTTGATAGACTTGAGCATGGCTACTGGCAAAAAAGTTTCATCATAGTCAATACCTTCTTTTTTGTGTATACCCTTTCGTCACTAGTCTTGCTTTAAAGGTTTCAACCTTTCCATCTATCCCTCTCTTCCTCTTGTAAACTCATTTGCAACGAACAGGTTTAATGCTGTTAAGCGCCTTTACAAGATCCCACACATGATTGGAATACATAGAATCCAATTCAGATTTCATAGCTTTGACCCAATGATGTGCATCTATATCATTCATTGCTTCCTCATAATTGTAAGGATCTGATTCAGCCTCCTTAGAGATAGCTTCATAAGCTTCTCCCAAACTTATAAATCTTATAGGTGGCCGAACAATCCTCCCACTACGACGAGGTACCTCTGTACTAGACATCTCATAAGTAGTATCTTGTGGTGTATCTAATACAACCACATCATCCCTAGTTTCATCCATTAGTTGTTCAACTACAGGTTCATCTATTTCAGCCAAAACAACTTTGCTTCTAGGATTAAAATTATTCACATAATCATCTTTCCAAAATTTGGCATGGGTACTAACAAACACTTTGTTATTCTTATGATTATAGAATAAATAACCCTTAGTTTCCTTTGAATATCCCAAAAACATGCATACTTCTGTTTTTGCTTCCAACTTATCAAACTTCCCTTTCAATACATGTGCTGGACATCCCCAAATGTGGAGATATTTCATAACCATTGTCTTCTTGTAGGAAATGGTAAAGATGAAGGCCCTTTAGGCTAGATGTGAGGCCAAAGAGGCGTGGTCTGTCGCTAGCGTACCCATCTGGAGTACGAAGCAGACCAACTAAATCAATATAATGAAGTTGCTCGTATTCTTACCGTTGAGATGACGGAGAAGAATGCTTTGTTGGAGAAGGCTACCCGTCATTGTGAAGAGTTGGCCAAGGTGAACACCAACATGACAACGAAGCTGGCCGCCCTTCGTGAGTAGATGGAGCAGGCTAAGGTAGATGTTGTGGCAAGGTTTCATACCTCTCAACCATAATTTGACGAGTGCAGGGCTTCTTGTTAGGATGTGTGTCCTTAAATCCTATTGTATAATGCTATGTATGACATTATGTATGACTTAATGTTATGATTAATAAAGTTGTTTTATTATTATCTAAAATAATGGTAACATGAACATTTGGACATTATCATATAGTCCATGAGATGCATAGTATGTGATTTATGTGAAAAGTCACAGAAGATATAAATCACAAGTTCTTTGTAAACTCAGAATTATAGTTCGTAGTCAGTGATGAAATTAGGCATTTCATCTATGAAGACTATAATGTATCAATTAAGATGATTTGTTTTGATCATGGAAGTGGAGACTTCTAGTTGGTGTGTTGATATGTTTTAAGAGTTAAGACATATTGAACTGGACCGCTATGAGATTTATTACTCTCCTAATGACTGTCAAATGAATAATAAATCTCACGACTTATATTTGGATGAACTCTTAATTCTGAGAGAATAATGGACCTGATCATAAAATGTAGGTTGCTTTGATATATCAGGAGTGAGATCTAAAGTCACGATCAAAATCTCAGCATGTTAGGCAGCCACATTTAGTGTTGATGGAACATATATTCTCAAGATGAAATTCATAATCTCTTAACGGAGATATAAAATATTCCTTTGAGATAAGTCTAATGGGTTTGGTTATTCAGAATGTTAGGCCTAACCACATTAGTAAGGAGATACTAAAGTATAAATTTATAAAATTGGATTTCATAAATATATGATGAATAACTTAAAGGATAAGGTCGGGTACTCAAGGATTAAGATGTAGTAATCTTCAAAATGGCAGTCTACATTCATGACTTTGTATTACTACGAATATTTTATGAAGTGGTTGCATGTATGATAAAGTCTTGGGATATAATTTATTAATAAGACCTAAAGTACAATTTTATATATATAGTGGAATTAAATATAGTTAATGGTAACTTTGGACTTATCAAGTGTTAACAGAAAAGCCCAAGGCCCATTAGAACTAGTGTCTTATTGGTCACTTTTAGTCTCACTCCAAGCCACACACTAAAAGCCCAATTGGAAAGGCCCAATAGGCCAGCCAAATTAGATAATCAGTTAGTTATAAAGGGAGAAACATACAGAATTTGTTATTAGAGAAAAAGAGAGACATCATTGTGAAATGGTGTATATGTGTGAGTGAAACCACTCGATTATTCTCCTTTAGAAACTGATTAAGAGACCACACTTCTTGGGCGTAACGTGGAATTGGAGTGAAGATTAAAAGTGTTCCCAAGTACTTCTAATCTTTTTTTTTTGAATTTCACCACACCAAGGTACGCTATCTTGTTCTTAAATTCTGAAATTTACATAGTGCACGTTATCAATTATGAATGAAATAGGTCCATGTTTGTTGCTTCCGCTGTGTGTTTTGTATGAGATACAGAATCAAATTTTCCAACAATTGGCATCAAAGCCAAGTTTTCATATCATGTTTGTATAAAATGTGATTGAGTTTTAGAATTTAAGAAAACCGTTATCTTTGTGTTTTTAAATTTCTGCAAAACTGTTATGTCCTTGGCCATAAAGATTTGTTATATGTTTGGTCAACAATAAATAACAAGGATTCAAGAGAATCCTTAAAGAGAACAAAATGTAACCGTGGGCCATGATTATTACTTGATAAGCCATTGAATGCTTGAATAGCCAAGGATATATAATGGTGTCGTGTTCTAATAGTTGTTGTCAATGATATTTTGTTATTCAATTGGTTTTGAAATAACTGTCATGCACATATATTTAGTTATTGCACTGCTTGGACTATTTTTGCACTGCTTGGCCATTTTATAAGCATTAGACAATTTAATGTTAATTTTTTATACAGATTGGATGACACATGCAATTGAATTATGTTTTGCACCGTTTGGCTATAGAAAGACAATTTAATATCAATTGCCTTGATAGCCTTCTTGCACATGTTAAGTGTTTATAAGCAATTGATCTTTACGTGTTCATCAAATGACATATATATACGTGACAATGTTGATTTACTTTTCTTTTTTTTGAATAGTATTGTACACCGTCCATGATTCTATATGATTTATGGCCTGATTACACATGGATTAGATTGTATCCTTTGTGTGATAAAATATGCATGATCTAACTTTGAGAAAGTTAAACTGGAAATTATCTTTTATCGGTATTTCATCAAGATTGCTGATATACATGCTATCATGTTAATGCTAGGATTGTGAAATTTATTCTTAATGAGATTAGGATTATTTTTTCAAGGTGTCTAGCATTATTATGGTTCTTGATGTTAAAAACCTTTAATTTAAAATATCTATTGGGAGAGAGAACAAGGGTTGCATCTCACAGCCTTCATTGTCTGTTCATAGTAGTATGAAATATATACTTTGTCTTTGCTTTAAGTTTAGCATTCCATGCAGAGAGTATTTATTTTATGGTGCTACAAGATTGAACTACCTAGTTTATAGTGGTTTGATAAAACACCTTGTCTTAGCCTTGAGCTTTGCATTCCATGCAAAGGGTGTTTTGTATCATGGTACTACAAAATAAACCTGTTAAGAGAGATGAAATGTGGCTACACATGATTCTAGACAATGGTATACACTAGACTAAGTATTATAGTAACCTCTATGCTAAGTTCTTACTATTATTACTTAGAGGCTAAATGTAAAATGGCATATTATTAGTGTTTGATAAGAGTTATTATGATAACACTAATAATGAGAATAATTCTCAATCAATTATAATATTTAATATTCACTCTATGCTGAGGGATATTGAATATGGGATTGCGTTGTCGTTGCATATTTTATATTATGGTTTTATTAAGGTTCTATACTATATGTTTATATGCTAAATTGATAATGTTTATTTTACTAATTATATTCATGTTTGTTATTTTCAGACTTAAAATCATGGCATCATTTAGCCCACATGTTGCTATTCTTAATCAAAACAAACTGACTGGATCCAATTATGTTGACTGGAAAAGAAATTTGGACATTGTTCTTACTCCTGAAGAGCATAAATTTGTGCTTACTCAACCATGTCCTAGTTTTCCATCATTAGATGCTCCTCTTGAGGAAAAACAACGATATGATCATTGGCAGAAATCTAATAAGATGGCTAAGTGCTATATCCTAGCATCTATTTCAAAAGTTCTACAACATCAAATGCAGGATGTAGAACTAGCTTTGGACATTATGATAAGTCAGAAGGAGATGTTTGGTGAGCAAGGCCGTTTTGCAAGGCAAGAAACTATGAGACGAATTTATAATACCAAAATAGCTTAAGGTACTTCAGTGAGGGAGCATTGTCTTAGGATGATCACTAATCTGAATACATTGGAAGTTTTAGGTGCCGATATTGATGGAAAATCCCAAGTGGATATCATTCAAGGAATTCAGAGTTAACTATAATATGAACAAAAGGGTTTATTCATTTCTGAATTGATGAATGAGTTGGTAGCGGCGGAAGGCATCCTTGGTACTTCTAGTGTTGATGCCAATATGGCTGAAGCTTCTACTTCTCAACCTAAGTCAAAAGGCAAAGGTAAAAAGAAGAAGAAGAAAAAGGACTTCACCAAGAAAGATGGTAAACAAGTTGCCTTAGGAGTTGCCAACAAAGGAAAGAAAACCAAAGGTGAGTGTTTCCATTGTGGTGAGAAAGGACATTGGAAGAGGAATTGTCCAATATTTAAGGCTGCCAAGAATAAAGGTATGAAAAGTACATTCCTTCTTGAAACATGTTTAGTATAGAATCCCACAAATTCCTAGTGTGTGGATTCAGGTTGTACTAATCATATTTGCAAATCTTTGCAGGGGTTTTAGGAGACCAGAAAGCTGAATGAAGGGGAAATGTTTCTTACCTTGGCTGATGGGAGCAAGGACTTCGAATATTTGTGATCAGGTACCCATCAGTATCTTCGGTTGTCCATTCATCTCGTAGGTAGGACTTAGGTTTTTTGTGACCAACTACCCGTTAGTATCCTTAATCGTCCGTTCATCCCGTAGGTAGGACTTAGGTTTTTTGTGGCTAGGTACCCATCGATATCCTTGGTCGTCCATCCATCCCGTAGGTAAGACTTAGGTCTTTTAACCAGGTACTTGTTGGTATCCTTGGTCACTTGTCCACCCCGTAGGTAGGACTTAGAATTTTTGTGGACAACCTCTTAAAGGGTAGATCTTTAAAAAGCATGGATAATGTAGAAAAATGTAGATAATGTGTCTAATAATCCTCAAGAGTCTTATTTCAATAATTGAAAAACTTAATATACTACTTGAACAACATAAAGAAGAGAAAAGAAATAACATAGTCTGTAGCTGTCCATTACCAGTAATATCTCCATAGGAGCTCAGTGTTCCATGGGTGGTGGAGTCTTCGCCCGTCGAGGGTCTCTAGGTGGTAGGTCCCCTTTCTATGGCAGTCGATGATTCTGTAGGGTCCTTCCTAGTTAGGGGCCTAACTTGCCCTGTGTGAGGTCTTTGGTAGCTATCGTTACCTTTCTTAGGACTAGGTCCCTGACTTGAAAGTGTCAAGGTTTGAAGTGCTTTGTCATTAGGTCCTGATAACGCGCAATCTATTGTTAGGTCATCATCCTAACTTCATCCAAAAGGTCTAACTATAGTTGCATTCCTTCTTCGTTCCTTTGCTCATCATGGTGGGCCACCCTATAGCTGGTTAATCCAATTTCTGCCAAGATGATATCTTCACCTCCTAATACAAGGCAGAAGGGTGTTTCGTGTATAGGTGTGCAAGCTGTCATTTGAAATGCCCATAATACACTTGGTAGTTTGTTCAGACATATCCCCTTTGCCCCCTCAAGTCGAGTCTTGATCATCTTAAGCAAAGATCGATTTGTAACCTCAACTTGACCATTGGCTTGTGGGTGGGCAGGGGATGAATAGTGGTTTTTGATTCCCAGCTATTGGCAAAATTCTTTGAATGCATCCTTGTCAAATTGTTTGCCATTGTCCGAAACGAAGACTCTAGGGATACCAAAGTGGCAAATAATGCTTTTCCAAACAAAGTCTCGGGCATGTTTCCCTATGATGGGGCCAAGGGTTCAGCCTCGACCCACTTAATGAAGTAATCGATCTCTACGACGAGGAACTTGAGTTGCCGCATTGTCGTGGGGAAGGGTCCCATTATGTCAAGCCCCTCCTAAGTGAATTGCCAAGGAGCGCTCATTGGGGTCAGTTGTTCTGACAGCTGCCATGTGATATTGCTAAATTGTTGGCATTTGTCACATGCATTTATGTAGGACTGGGTATTCTTCTGCATCATGGGCCAATAGTATCTTGCTTATATAAGCTTATGAACTAACGAGCGTGCTCCCAAGTGGTTTTCGCATACTTTCTCGTGAACTTCCCTCATGACGTAGTTTGCTTCGTCAAGAACCAAGCATCTTAGGTATGAATGAGAGAAACCCCTTTTATAAAGGACATCCCCAATTAATACAAAATGTGACGACTTCACCTTTAGCCTGCAAGAAGAATTAGGGTCTTCCAAGAGCGTCCTGTCCTTAAGGTAGGAAGTGATTGGAGTTGTCCAGTCGGCTCCCATGGGAATCAATTATACATCTATTTTGTCAATGGCAGGGGAGTATTGGACAAAGGATAATACTTGACTGGTGATGACCATGTGCTTCACGATGCAGCCTTGCTCATTCTCTTCCCTCGGGATTTGCACAAATCCAACCAAGAGCTTCTGGCTCACCCTTCCTTTGAACATGCTTAGATATTCCTTCATTCGTTCTCCTTTGGCCTCGTAGTCTCCATTGATATGCCTAATGATGACTTGTGAGTCACTACGTATGACTACTGACAAGGCCCCTACTGCTTTAGCTAGGTCGAGACCAGAAAGGACCACTTCATACTCAACTTCATTGTTTGTTGTCAGGAACTGGAAACGGACCATACATTCTACTAAATCTCCTTCTAGCAACTGTAGGACAACCCCGACTCCTCTAGCACGTTGGTTGGATGAACTATCTGTCCATATCATCCATGTCCCTAGTCCTACATCCTCATCATCTTTTGCTATGAATTCGGCAACGAAGTCAGTCAAGGCCCGAGCCTTGATTGCAGTTCTTGGTCAGTACAGTATATCAAACTTGCCAAGTTCTATCACCCACAAGACCAATCATTTGGCTGCCTCCAGATTTTTCATTGCCCATCGTAATTGCTTGTCGATCTAGACCACTATAGTGTGTGCTTAGAAGTATGGCTTGAGATTCCAGGCGGCTGTGACCAAGGCAAAGGCCAACTTTTCCATAGAGGGATATTTTCCTTCCGCCCCTCAGAGTGCTCGGCTGGTGTAGTAGACTTGTAACTGTATGCAATCTTCTTCTCGAACAAATGCTAAATTGACAATTGTTAGGGATACAGCTAAGTAAAGGGAGAGCTCTTCATCAGGTTTGGACAAACTGAGTAGTGGTGGGGATGCAAGGTACGCCTTTAGTTCCTCAAAGGAATTCTAGAATTTATCGGTCCATTCAAAGGCCTTCTTTACTGTTTTGAAGAATGGTAAGCACTTGTCCATCGCTCTGGAGACGAACCTGTTGAAATTTGCAACCCTACCATTCAAGATTTGCACCTCTTTGATGTTCTTTGGAAGCATCATCTCTAATATGGTTTGAATCTTGTCGGGGTTGGCCTCAACACCTTGTCGTAACACCATAAAGCCTAGAAACTTTCCCGATGATACCCCGAGTATGCATTTGCTGGGATCGAGTTTCATGTCATAAAGGCGTAGGGTTACAAATGTCACTAGAAGGTCGTCCAGTTGACGACCCTCCTTCGTGCTCTTTACAAGCATATCATCCACATATACCTTAATGTTCCAACCAATCTGTTGGACGAACATTTTATTTACAAGTCTTTGGTATGTTGCCCCTACGTTCTTTAATCCGAACGATATGAGCTTGTAACAAAAGAGCCCTTGGCTCATGACGAATGAGGTCTTCCCCTAGTCTGCTTCGTCCAACCTAATCTGGTTGTACCAGGAGAAAACGTCCATGAAACTCAATAGCTGGTATCTAGCTATCGAGTTTATGACGAGGTCGATACAAGGGAGTGGATAGCTATCCTTCAGGCAGGCTTTGTTTAGGTCAGTGAAGTCCTCACACATCCTCCACTTGTTGTTCGCCTTTTTGGCCATCACCACGTTGGTCAACCATTCAAGGTAATACACCTCCCTGATGAAGTCTGCTTCCAGTAGCTTGCGGACTTCTTTTGCTGTAGTTTTGCCCCTTTCTTAGGCAAAGACTCTATTCTTCTATCAGATGGGAAGGAAGGATGGGCACACATTAAGCTTGTGGACCACGACACTTGGATTAATCCCCAACATGTCCTCATGGCTCATTGCAGACTAAAGGATCGATCTGCGTACCGACACGGGTGATCTGACCCTGGATGTTGTTAGTACATATGTGATTCATGTTAGGAACATATGTCATCATCTATTGGCTAATCCTTTGACAAAACACAATTTACTTGTAATTGGGTAGATCTAGGATGTATTTTATTCTTCAAGGGACAAGGTTTCAAGTTCAAGAGTTAAAGCCATGCAAATATGTACAAGAAACAAGTGAAGGAGTGTTGGTTTTTAAAGCTCGACAGCTAACTCAACTGCTAGTATCTATCGAGGTTTAAAAATAAGCTATTTAAGCCCGATGCTTGACAGTTGCTCGATAGGTGGGGTATCTATTGAGATTTATGAAAAAAGGATTTTCAGCTCTGATTTTCATTCCAATCCGTGAATAGATGTTTGAGCTTTCTTTTCTCACAACCCTAAACATGTTAGGATGTGTGCCTTTAAATCCTATTGTATGATGCTATGTATGTTATTATGTATGACATTATGTATGACTTAATGTTGTGTTTAATAAAGTTATTTTATTATTATCTAAAATAATGGTAACATGAATATTAGGACATTATCATATAGTCCATGAGATGCATTGTATGTGATTTAGTCACAGAAGATGTAAATCACAAGTTCCTTGTAAACTCAAAATGTAGTTCGTAGTCGGTGATGAAATTGGGTATTTCATTTGCGAAGACTATAACATATCAACTAAGATGATTTGTCTTGATCATGGAAATGGAGATTTCTAGTTGGTATGTTGATATGTCTTAAGAGTTAAGACATATTAAACTGGATCGCTGTGAGATTTATTATTCTTTTAATGACTGTTAAATGAATAATAAACTCACGACTTATATTTGCATGAACTTCTTAATCTTGAGAGGATAATGGACCTGATCATGAAGTGTAGGTTGCTTTGATATATCAGGAGAGACATCTATAGTTACGGTTAAAACCTCAGTATGTTGGGCAACCACATTTAGTGTTGATGGAACATATATTCTCAAGATGAAATTTATAGTCTCTTAACGGAGATACAAAATATTCCCTTGAAATAAGTTTAATGGGTTTGTTATTCAGAGAGTTAGGCCTAACCACTTTAGTAAAGAGTTACTAAAGTATATGTTTATGGAATTAGATTTTATAAATATATGATGAATAACTTAAATGATTAAGCTGGGTACTCAAGGATAAGATGTAGTAATCTACAAAGTGCAGTCTACATTCATGACTTTGTATTATTACGAATATTTTATGAAGGGGTTGCATGTACAATAAAGTCTTGGGATATAATTTATAAATAAGGCCTAGAGTGCAATTATATTTATATAGTGGTATTAAATATAATTAATGGTAACTTTGGATTTGTCAAAAGTTGACAGAAAAGCCCCATTGGAGCTAGTGTCTTATTGGTCCCACTCCAAACCATACACTTAAGCCCAATTGAAAAGGCCCAAAAAGGCAGCCCAATTAGATAATCAGTTAGATACAAAGGGAGAAACATACAGAATTTTCTGAAGAGAATTGTAAGAACACTATTGCAGAGTGGTGTATGAAACTGTTAGACACTTTGACATTCTCCCTTTGTAAACTGATTGAGAGACCACACATCTTGGGCGTTAGTGGAATTGAAGTGAAGATTGAAAGTGTTCCCATGTGCTTCTGATCTTCGATTTTGAAATTCACCGCTCCAAGGTACATTCTCTTGTTCTCAAATTCTGAAACTTACATAGTGCATGTTAACATTTATGAATGAAGTAGATCCGTTATTTTTCCACTGCGTATGTTTTGTATGCGATACAAACATGTATTTTTCCATCAAAAAATATATAAGGATTGTTTTAAGGGCCGTCAGAGCTAATGCACATCAATGCAAAAGTTATTCACAAGCATATTGTGAACCAGAGACATATGCCCTAGTTCATCTTTCTCTTGAAAAAGCTGTAGTGTTTGTACACTGTAGGGTTTTGTGATCAAGGAGATTCATGATCTTCATCGTGTGATGAACTGAAGAACTTTGCAGCCAACATCCTTTTTAAGTTAGTGATTAAGTTGCGTCCTGGGATCCACACATCTAATGGTTAGTCACGTACTGGGAGCCGTGCATTAAAAGGAGAGATTGTCACTACAGAATAAGTCCAATTAGGTATTGGAGTAAGGTTCAACTGTAAGTTGGTATAAGGTACTGGGATTTCTTTACTTGTAACCGATTGTTGTGATAATAGTGAATTTTCGGGAGTGGTGACCTTAAAATCACCCGGTAGAGTTTTTGCCTTGGAGATTTTCTCCATTTGTAAACAAATCACCGTGTCAACTTTAATTTTCGCTGCATTTTATTTAGTTTGTGATTTGTTTATGCTACCATGTGTATTGCATGTTAATTTGATTAATTAATAAATTTGGCTAATTAATCAATTAATTCATCACAAAGGGTCAATATATTCTTGGCCTATCAAATGTTGTCATCTAGGGAGATCTCCTCTAAGTCTTCCATCAATTCTACTACAACCCGTTGCTCCTCAATGCTTAATGCCTGCAAATGATTGTCCATTTTTAACATGACTATGTAGCATTCATAAGCGAGCATCTGGTCTCCATGTGCTTCTCTTATCCAGTGCTCCGTTGGGAACTTTACCAATAAATGGTATGTAGACATGGTTGCTCTCCATGTGTTGAGCGTAGGTTGCCTAATGATGGCGTTATAGGCAAGGGAGCAAATGACAACTTGGAAGCTGACCTCCCTAGGGAGCTAATAAAGGTATTTTCCAATGGTCACTGGTAAGGTGATAGTCCCGACGGGAAAGACCTTGGTACTACCAAATCTGACTAGCGATGTGTTCAAGGGTAGGAGACGCTCTTTATCGATCCTCATCTGTTGGAATGTAGGGTAGTAAAGAATGTCTGCTAAACTCCTATTGTCCACTAGCACCTGTCAGGTGTTGAAGTCTGCTATCAACAGGTTGATGACTAGGGCATCGTCATGAGGGTGGTGGAGTCATCGGGCGTCCTCTTCTGTAAAGCTGATGGCTGAGTTATCAACCCCAGTCATTTTAGGCGGTTGGCTAGAAATCTGGACACTTTGCACCATTCGTAACTATGTCTTCCTCGCCTTCTTAGAGGAGTCAGCCATTGTACTTCCTCATACGATCACCCTTATCTCTCCAAGCAGGGCCCTCGATCTTTCTTCAACCCGTCGATTAGGTTTGAAGTCCCTTGGCAGGTTCTCTCTACCCCTAATGAACCGTTGTAACTTTCCTTGCTTTATAAGGGCTTCAATCTGTTGCTTTAGGTCGTAACACTCGGAAGTGTCGTGCCCATGGTCTTAGTGGAAGTGATAGTACTTGTTTCTAGGCCTTTTATTTGGATCGCCCTTCAGCTTGTTCGGCCAGGTTAGTGATGCGTCGTCCCTTATCTGCTTGATGACTTAATCCAGCGAGGTACCAAGCGGAGGTCTCAATCTCCTATCGTCCCTTCGATCACTTGTTTAGGCAAACTTTCTTTCGTTTTTGGCCTGCCCCCTCGGGCAATCATGGCATCTTCAGCATTCATATACTTCGTGGCCTTATACAGCATATCGGCCATTATCTTTGGGTCATTCTTGTAGATGGAGAAGAGGAACTCTTCGGATTACAGCTCGTTGGTGAACACAGTGACCAAAACTTTGTTGTTGTCTTCATTGATCAAAAAGGCCTCCTTGTTGAAGCGTGTCATGTTTGATCTCTGGCTCTCATCTTTTCATTGCTTAATGTTTAACAAGATTGTTGAGGACCTTTTGTACCTTTGCCCTCCAATAAAGTGGGTGACAAAGTGTCTACTTAATTCCTTGCAAATGGAGACGGTATTGAGGGCCAGTTTGCTGAACCACACCCTCACTGGTCCCTTGAGTGTAGTGGGGAATGCCTTGCACATGATCTCATCCGGAACCCCTTGTAGGTACATGAGGGTTTTGAATGACTCCAGATGGTCAAGCGTGTCCTGCGACCCATCGTATGTTTCTACTTGTGGCATCCAGAACTTGGCAGGGAGGGAGAAAGAAGTCACCTACGTTGTGAAAGATGAGTCTGTCCGCTGAAATAATTTGCCCAAGTTGGTGGATACCCATCCTCTCATGGTGTTCATCATCATGTTCATCTTCTCCTTCATCATCTACATGTCCTGGGCCATACCTATTGCGCTGATTTCCAATTCCGAAGGGCGGTTGGAGTCCTCCGGTTTGACTCGCCTACTAGGGACGTTGATTTTTTCTTAGTCCTCCCTCTCCTATCAGTCCCCCGTCGAGATATGGCTACCATTCTGTTCGTCGTTGTCCCATTCGTCACTTTGATTTTCGAAATGTTGCTCATTCCTTTAGTTTAGCTTTTGCCCTAACTCCTGGTTGCGTTGGGCGAGTCGTTCAATTGCTGCTGCCAGGGTTTGCACTTATCTCTTCAAGGCGTTGGAGGGTTTCCCTATCTCCTAGTTGATGGTAGCCATCGATCATGTTTGGACCATGCGACTCTTTTTCTTAAAAGCAGTGATATTGCTTATCACTTAATTCCCATAAACGATGCCAACTGATGATGCACGAAAATCGTTAGTGAGTTAATGGCTCCTGATCACACCAATAGGTACCTGAAGAATAAGAAAACAAGAATCAAATAAGAGGTACCGGCCAAAGACCCTCTGAATATTCAGTCAGTGAATGAAAAATCTCTAAGAACTCTATAGTGAGAGAGTTAGGAATTTTCTACATACCTAGGAAAGGAGGGGACCTGTTGCTTACGTAATGATATGAAGGAGACCTGGATCCTGGAAATACAGGGATTTTCCTTATAGGGTGAAGGTCGAGTTAATGCTATCAAGATCTTGAGGATACTCTCCATTCTAGGAAGGTGAAAATCGTGTGGTAGGGTCTTTGTGCTAGTGCGCAAGATGTTCCATATAAGAATATGCGTGTAGAGTACGTAAGGCCACGTAGGACCCATCAGTATGCTTCTTTATCTGTCATGGTCAGCCATTGGCCTAGTAGGGAGATGTACGTATTAATTTTACATGGATTTGTCCGTGTAGCCATCGGCCTCTTGTCGGTGTAAGGTACAAGGTTTCAGACGAATTCTTTTGAGACTGACGGTTCCTTTGGGATCGATGGTTCTCTTGAGGCCGTCGACCTTTTGCCAGTAAAATACATTTTTCTTGATTGTCTCTGCTGTTTAAGAATCATGATCTTATTACAAAAATACCATTATTAATAATAATTTGGGATTGCCACATTTTTTTAATCATTGAAAATGTTAATAGTTTACATTCATCATAATTGAGGATTACTACATTTTTCAATCATAAAAATACTTAAGAGTATGATGAGTGTTATGCATTTGTGGGTGAAATAAAATTTTACATATAACATATATATTTTCTATGCATAATTGGAATTGAACACTTATTTGTCTAATTTCCATTATTTTCAAAATTACTCATAAAATATACTTAACAGTTTACGCTACTCATAGTGCCAGGAAAATTATAAAAATGTCCATTAAATAAATTCAAAATGTGTAACAAATTCAAACGTGCCTGGAAAAATTCATCCACTACTCAAATTTTATATAAATCCTAAAATTTCAATTACGTTATTTATGCCTTGAATAGTTTCAAAATCATTTTCATTTGTCTTAATTTCTTTGGAGGCCAAAACATAAAAATAATAATAACTAGTCATTGACCCATGTGATGCACGGAAGAGTCAAACAAAATTGTAAATTTTCACTTATAAAAGTTACAATTTAAGAGAAAAAAAAAATACAAAGACCAATAGTGATAACTCCAACACCAATAATGTTATATAGTCTCAACTTTCAGATGAATAAAATGACTTTGTTGGAGAGTGAAGAAAAATAAATGTACTGAATATTAAGTAAAGGTTGCTTTAGTCATCTGGCTTAAATAGTTACAGTAGAATTATTATAAATAAAAAAATTCATTTGAACACTTTTAAGCCAATAAATAAAACAAACTCTCGTCACGCACACAAATGAGAGAAATTTTGAAAGAATAGAATTTGAAATATCTAAATGTAAAAAAAGAATAAAAAATACCAGTTGAAAGACAAAAGAGCGTTAACTGAGTTAAAAGGAAAAATGGATCATATATATCATATATATAAATAAAAACAAAGAACGTAATTCATAATTCTTAAACCACCTTAACTCAAATAGTTAGGCAATGTTCTAACTTAGGCAATCATGCGTTGGATTGTGATACCCTCATTATCTATCTTCTCTTTTCCTTCCCCCCATTGCTTATTTGTCTCATCAATTCAAGGTTTTTTTTTTTTTTAACATTTAAGAAAAGCAATTTTGTATAATTTAAAATTTACCAATTAACAATTCAACTTTGTTTTAAACTTTAACTTTACTAAAGCTATTAGAAATCCAAATCCTGAAACCAATAATTCAATATTTTTTTTAATTTAATTTTTAATAAAGCGTAATGCAACGAATACAAGCTGAATTTGGAAATTATCACAAAAATTCAACCATAAAACTAAATATATGAGTATTTAGTTCTCAAAGCATTGTTTTGTTTGGAAAGAATCACAACAATAGAGATTAGATTATACTTCATATGTTCAAAGAATAGTGCATATACCTTAATTGGTGTTGTAAAAGGAATTTTTTATAATCGCACTCCAATGAGAATATTAATCCATCGAAAAAGAGTGGCAAAACTTCATGGGTTTATATTTGTTGAAATTTTTGTTATAGAATTTTAGTTAAGGTAAAATTTCAAGCCCTTGAAACATATATCTAATAAAGTTTTAATTAAACTAAATTATTGTAACACTTGATAAGATAATTACACATTAAAGAGAAATAATAAATATATAATATATAAAACCTAAAATAAAAAGAATCTAAAATAAAAAGAAAAAGAAAATAGTAGTAACATGAAAAATTATAAGAGCTTCAGAGGTTTCGATTATATATATATATATATATAAACAACAACAACAATAATAATTAGTCTTTTAGCATGCACTCACACGCGTGCTTAGACTATTTTATTTTTATTTTTATTTTTTGTAAATATTAATACTTTGCATTTATAATAATTTGTGATTATTATATTTTTCTAATCACAAAAATATGTAAGAGATAATGAGTAAATTATTTCACCCACAAACACATAATACTCATCATACCCATAAATATTATTATAATTGAAAAATGTAATAATAAAATAAAATAGCCTATGATAGGATAGGACATTCTAAAAAAAAAAAGAAGAAAAAGAAGATAGGACATTCTAAAAAAAAAGAAAAAGAAAAAGAAAAAGAAAAAGAAGATAGGAATTAGGAAGGGAAGGGAAGGGAAGAGCAGGCCACGTGAGAGGCAGACTAACACCTCTAAAATCAAATCTATAAAATGCAAATTGCAATTGCACTTGCACTTGCACTTGCACTTGCACACCCCTCCGTTAAGTTATGTGATGGCCCGAATCCTAACTCAAACCCTACTACAACAACTCTGCATTCGCAATTGCAAACAATCTCCAGCTCTGATTCTCAAATCCTCAACAAACACAAACACAAACACACATAGCTGGTTGTTTTTCTCTAGCAGCATCGAGATCGACCACCTAGGCGGTGCTGCGTCGTCATCATCATCATCATCCGACGGTGAATTCGAGGCCTTGGCTCTGAAGAGGCTTGACGACTTGATCCACGGTATCATTGTCCAGAAGTCTACTCCCGATTGGCTCCCCTTCGTCCCTGGCTCCTCTTTCTGGGTCCCACCCAGACCCAACTTCCTTGATTTGGTTACCAAGCTCTCCCATCCTCATCCTCATCCTCATGCTCATCCTCACTCTCTCTCCTTCTCCACTTCCCGTGGTTGGCCTTGCTCCTCCACTTTCTTCCTCCTCAATCATCATGGTAATGCTTTGCTGTTATTTTTCTTTATGTCATACTTGCTCTTATCCTTTCCTCATTATTTTAAAATAATCAAATCACAATTTGGGTATTTACACTAAATAAATAAGTTGACCTGATCTGGACTTAGAAAGAGATGGAGATGAGCTTTTAATGATTAGGAGTTGGGGAATGTATGAATTGAAAATTTGCTTTTTTAAAAATGTTTAAATAAAATGCTATGTCTAATTTTTATGTGCCAACAACTAAAACAACACATTGCTAACTAGTAGTAATTATTATATAGAAAGATAACCAACCCATCATCTAATAAATTATTAATATTGTCTCTCCAATAATTTACTTTACTCTGTGTACGGGAGTGTAATGAGGATTGCTAAAAATGCTTAACTTTGAATTTTTCTGGAGATGATCAAGTTGGGTTGTTGTATTGATACACTTGGCTCCTGCTGCATTCGTGAAAAAACGTTCTTGTAGATGATATTATAAGCATTTACTACCTAGATGATTTTGTAACGATTGATTCTGTAATACATGTTAGATGCTACTACTGAAATTAAATGCACTTAGAATCTTTTGGAAAATTATCAAATTCAATGAGCTTTAAAGGCTTACATTATGTAAAGCCCTGATAATTTTGCAGTTGCAGTTGGCAGTGGCAGAGGCCTCAACAAGCTACACTTCTTCATTGAGATTGTATGTGATATATATATATATATCAGTTGAAGAATAAGAATCAAACTTTGTTCGATGTGTAAAATGTCATTGTTACTCTTTAATCTGGTTTGGAGATCTAAGATATGTGACAATTTTTCTACATTTATTACATCATCAGAGAACAGTTCCAAATGTTATTGGTGAACTTATATGGTACAGTCTTTGAGCTTTGATATATTATGACATCTGTTCTTCTTTCTTTTCTTTTCTTTTGTTTTTTGGGATGAAAAGACGATGAATCCGCTCAACCAAATGAGGATTTGGAGAGCAAGGAATCAGCAGAGACAGAGATGGGGGTAGACATAGAGGTGAAGGTTTCAGATGACCCATTACGATCTGAGAATGAGGAAGATTGAGCAGCTCATCACTTGATATATTGGTGACTGTGGTAAGTACGTTCCCTGGCTGTTGCCAGTGCTGTTTTTCTTCATCTATGTGACTTATTGTATGTTATAAGTTTTAAAAGAAGTTTCAAAATTTTTTTTTTCCTTAAGTCTTGTTCAATATATATATCCTTTCCGTTGATTTGAGTCGAAACTCAGTTTTTAGCTATGGTTGTTGCATGATAACTTTTAGCAGTGGTAATATAAATATATAATCATATTTTCTCCATGCTGTGATTTGAAATAGGAATCCTTCCAAAAAGAAGAAAAGAAAAAAGTTAAAATAGTAATGACACTTTAATGTTCATAAGCAAAATGTTTGCATGATCATGACTACATACATTTGGGGAGAAAATCTCTCTATTTTTTTTTCCTTGGCAAATTTACTTGTGCACCCAAGTGGTTTCAAAACACTAAGTTCAGTCATCACCCACGCAAAGGCATAGAGATGCCATTTGGCCCAAATGCTGTTGTGAAAAAAGTTCAAATAGTAATAATGACAGTTATTTTCTTATGCATACCTTTGTGTGTTCATAGCTTGATCTATTTGAGCAAAATCTTTGTTTTCATATGGGGCATATACATGTGCTTGCATGTGTGTATGCTTGTCTTTTGAGGTCAAATTTCTTCATACAAGGTGTAAAATTTTGCTACTGGTTGTCTGCCACAATCTACTATTTGCTTATGCAAATAGTCTCTTTTTCACTATTTATGTTTGGAACTTGCAGGCTTGCTAACCATTGTAGATTCAGAAAAAGGAGCAGCTTGGCTGATAAAAGTTTTTCAGTGAATGGAATATTGTACAGATGCAATTATGGTAGTTTTGGGGTCGGGACTTGCTTTTTGGCTCCAATTGTCAACCCACCCCTTTACTTATGTTTTTACTTTTCTGCTGTTTGTGGCTCTATTGACGAAATTAGTGTATCTTGAACATTCAGATAGAATCTTCTCATAAGAATTCTTAACAATTTGTACCTCTCTCTCTTTCTCTCTCTCTCTCTCTCACTGGAAAAACTTAGATATGGTGTAGAAGGGTTCAAGAATAATTTTCCAGCAATAAGAGAAGATTACAGCTAGGAGAAGAAATTCAATGAAGTTGGAACACCAAAACATCAATCTTTAGGTTCAAAGAGTTTAAAAAAAATATTCAAATTTGAAATTTCATGTATTAGACTATGATTGCTCATATACCCGTATATCCTGACCTACCCGATTGACTCTTTCCAACCTGCTCTTATACCCGTATATCCTGACCCACCCGGTTGACTCTTTCCGACTTGAAGGGTCGAGAACAGGTTCTGAGTTTGTGGGAAGGTGTTAGGCTTAAAAACATTTCTCCCGGCCGCTTGACTTGATTGAGCATTTACACTAGTAGGCTCCCCCCGTTGACAGTTAAGACTACGTGTTATCCTATTAGATTTATCTCTTGTTATGCTTCATTTTGCCAGTTATGGACTTCTTTTCTCTGTCTGTCAGTGTATTGTGTCTCTGTTCTCTACTTGAGAGTCCCAAAGATTCCGTCATCACAACTTGTGGAGGACAAGATCAAACAATTGCAATGCTCTGTGGTGGCCGGTTCTTGCTCTCATGATCAAAGTGCCAATCTGTCAAATACATCGGACGAGATGACAGTGAGTAGGAAGAATTCCACACTCGAAGGCTGAGTCAAGTGATGAGTATACATCAACAACTCAACCTATGAACACCCTCAGTTTAGGCAAGAATAATATTGTTTATAATCACCCTTAGTGACAATAGAATCATATGCTTTCATCAAATATATTACAACTAAATTTTAAGCATTCAGTTTTATTGAAAGTCACATGTTAGTCACATCGCCATTTAAAATACTCAATACATAATAATAAATCAAACATAACATAGAAAAATTAACAAATAGACTTTATAATAACTATAGGCTTGTCAAATAATCTATTGCCCCTTCTTACATTTGGGCTTACGTGTTCCTACATCAATCCCTCTAGGTAGGGGAAAAATTCAGCTCTGACGAGAAGAATTCAGCTCTAAGGATTAGCTTTTCTCAATTCCTCTTCAGGAATCCGTGAGCTTTTTGCAGTAGGCTTATCCAACCACTCCATTAAGAGGACGTTTGGATAGCACGTCCACGTTTAGCCCAGTTTTTTTTTTTTTTTTCCAAGCGCATTTATCACTGTTCATTGGCCATGAACAGTGATTTTAGGCCAATGAACAGTATTTTTTGGCATGAACAGTACTTTTTACACATTAAAAAATTATTTTGGTACAGTATTTTCAGTTTTCAGTTTTTAGCAATAAGTTCTATCCAAACAGATCCTAAGTATTACCTATATTTGTATGCGTTTCCTTGATATAACCTTTTTGATATCAAACATATCTTCAAACATTTTGCTGCAGTTTAGAAAGTTGTTCCATTTGTTTGTCAACATCTTCCCATCTCTCCATCAAGTCCTTCAAATGATTACAAATCTTGTGGTAATTCAAGCAAATAAGCAGTCAATCAAATATTCTTCAACACTTCACACGGTCCAAACTTCCTTGACTTGAGCTTGTGGTAGGTCCTATTATGAAACTTTTCACCTTTCAAATGCACTAACACCATTTCACATTCTTCAAAATCCTTAACCCATAAATGCTGGTTTGTTGCATGAGCTTCATTACTAGCCTTGAGAACGATCTTTATTTCCTCATGAACTCTTAAAATATGGTTAGCAAAGGCATCTCTGTCGTTACTAACTTGAGCTTAGTGACACTAAATCTAAAATGTGTTAGGGATTGGGTCCATAAGCAGATTCAAATGGTGTCTTCTTTATGGTTCTATTTACAGAATAATTGTAAGCAAATTTAGCTTGAGGTATAACAAAATCATGTCTTTACATGATTCCTAACAAGGCACCATAACATGTTACCAAGCTTCAGTTGAACACTTCGGTTTGCCATCAATTTGTGTGTGGCACGTCCTAGAATAATGCAATTCAGTCTCAGGCTTTTGCCACAAATTACTTCAAAAAATAACCTACGAACTTGACATCTCTACAAGAAAAACTAGATGATGAAATGTCGTGTATCACTGCTCGTTGAAAAATAACTCAACAATGTGTAGAAACAGAAGTTTTCGAGCAAGGGATGAAATTATTATTTTGGAATAATGATCAACCACAACAAAGATAGTCATGTCACTTTGCAATCTTTGGGAGTCCTTGTTAGGATTAGTACCCTTAAATCCTATTGAATGATGTTATGTATGACATTGTGTATGACTTAATATTGTGTTTAATAAAGTTGTTTTATTATTATCTGAAATAATAGTAACATGAATATTGAGACATTATCAAATAGTCCATGAGATGCATTGTATGTGATTTATGTGATTTAGTCACAGAAGATATAAATCACAAGTTCCTTGTAAACTCAAAATGTAGTTCGTAGTCGGTGATGAGATTGGGCATTTCATCTGCGAAGACTATAACATATCAACTAAGATGATTTGTCTTGATCATGGAAATTGAGATTTCTAGTTGGTATGTTGATATATTTTAAAAGTTAAGACATATTGAATTGGACCGCTGTGAGTTTTATTATTCTCCTAACGGCTGTCAATTGAATAATAAACTCACGACTTGTATTTGCATGAACTCTTAATACTGAGAGAATAATGGACCTGATCATGAGGTGAAGGTTACTTTGATATATCAAGAGTGAGATCTAAAGTAACGGTTAAAACCTAAGTATGTTGAGCAACAACATTTAATGTTGATGGAACATATATTCTCAAGATGGAATTCATAATCTCTTAACAGAGATATAAAATATTCCCTTGAGATAAGTTTAATAGGTTTGGTTATTCAAAGTGTTAGGCTTAACCACTTTAGTAAGAAGTTACTAAAGTATATATTTATGAAATTGAATTTCATAAATATATGATGAATAATCTTAAAGGATTAAACAAGGTACTCAAGGATAAGATGTAGTAATTTACAAAGTGACAGTCTATATTCATGACTTTGTGTTACTACGAATGTTTTAATGAAGGGGTTGCATGTATAATAAAGTCTTGGGATATAATTTATAAATAAGGCCTAGAGTGCAATTATATTTGTATAGTGGTATTAAATATAATTAATGGTAACTTTGAACTTGTCAAGAGTTGACAGAAAAGCCCAAGGCCCATTGGAGCTAGTGTCTTATTGGTTCCTTTTAGTCCCACTCCAAACCACACACTTAAGCCCAATTGGAAAGGCCCAAAAGGTCAGCCCAATTAGATAATCAGTTAGATACAAATGGAGAGACATACAGAATTTTCGGTAGAGATTTTGTAAGAACACTATTTGTGAAGTGTTGCATGTAAGTGTTAGACATTTTTGATATTCTTCCTTTGGAACTGATTGAGAGATCACACATCTTGAGTGTTAATGGAATTGGAGTGAAGATTAAAAGTGTTCCCAAGTGATTTTGATCTTCGGTTTTAAAATTCATCGCTCCAAGGTACACTCTCTAGTTCTCAAATTCTAAAACTTATATAGTACATGTTAACTTTTATGAATAAAGTAGATCCGTTATTTTCCGTTGCGTTCATGCATTTTTCCATCAGTCCTGACATGAAATCCGTACTCAAATGAGCAATGTGCTTAACATTTTCTGATATATCTCTTTATAATGAGCTATAGTCAGCCTATAACTTCTTATAGTACAAGTCCCTCCCAATTCTGTTACAACAATAATAATAACTACTAACTAATCCTAACTTACCAATGCCAACTCAGTAGCCAAGGCTAACTGCCAATGCCAACTCAATAGCCAATGCAACTAACTTCCATGGCTTATCACTTCCACAAGCACAGCTCCTATCAATCTCTTTCCAATCATTCCCCTCTAAAAGGCCTTATCCACAAGGTCCCCTTATCTCTTCCCCTCTTTAAAGAACCTTGTGCATAAGGAAGGGAAACTGGTGTTGAAGCTTAAAAAGAGATTCTCAAATAGCATCCACCATAGCATGACCTTGCCATTGAATAAGAACTTCAATAATGGTACGATTCCTCAGCTGCTTGAACCTCTCCTGCAAAACTTCAATAAGTTCAGGATGAATAAGGCTAACAGAATCAACAAGTGGAAGAGTGGAGAATGGAACAATTTGAGCACCCAATTTCTGCTTCAGACAAGATATGTAAAACATTGGATGATTTGGACAATTAGAAGGTAAAGCTAGCTTGTAACCACCTCACTAATTCTCTACAAAATATGAAAAGGGCCAAAATATCAAGGAGAGAGTTTATTGTAGGCTTGTAGCCTTTAAGTTTGAGAGAGTGTTGCCTATAAGGCTGAAGCCTAAGATAGACCCAATCACCAACCTCAAAACACCTATCATACCTGTGTTGGTCAGTCTAAAGCTTCATCCTAGCTTGAGCTTACACTAACTTTTGTTTAAGGAAAGCAATGACATCTTGTCTATTGTGCAACAAGACACCCGACTTGACACTAGAAAGAAGACCTCTCGGTATGATAGGAAGAGAGATGACAGGAAAGTGAGGCCTCCATCTGGGCGAATCATCAACTTCACTCCACTGAATACTCCACGGGATCAAGTATTGATGTAGATCAGGGACGACTCTGCACTCAATTGGCCAAAAAAGTTGAAAGGAGACCAAGACAAGCGATCCAAGGAAAAATATTGCCACTTCCATCGTGACCATGGACATGATACCTTTAACTGCTACGAGTTGAAAAGTCAAATCGAAGCCATTATTAGAAAAGGACAGTTGCAGCGATTTGTCAAAGTTGGACCTGGGATACAACCTCCACAAGGACCAAAGCAACCCAACAGAGCGGAAGAGCGACCTAGAGCACCCC
This sequence comes from Castanea sativa, assembly GCF_040712315.1. Lineage (NCBI taxonomy): Eukaryota > Viridiplantae > Streptophyta > Magnoliopsida > Fagales > Fagaceae > Castanea > Castanea sativa. The sequence continues at coordinate 44,723,225 of NC_134013.1, forward strand.
TTGGAGAAATAAATGTGATCGCAAGAGGCACTGCAAGATTGATGGCATAACGGAAGAGTGACTTAGAGCACCCTTTTAAAGATCGAAGATTGATGGTAGAACCAATGGAGGAACTGGAAGATGTCTCTTTGGATGACAACCACCCGACAAGAGACACTTGATGGGTGGAAGCTACCTCACCCTTGGAGTGCCAAACACTTGAGAAAGTACTACCCCTACAACCATGTTTACATTTACTTAGCTTGCATTTTCTTTTCATACTTTGCTTATAAGAGTCATGTTTTGAAGCAACTTATAGTTTGATGTCATTTGCTTATTTGAGACTTAACTTATTTTGCATATAAGCTTACCATTTGAATAAAAGCATTTTCTCCACTTATGATGCATTGGATAGAAGGAGCCGAATGACCAAAGTCACCCCTAAGGGTGGATGGATGACCAAAGTCGCCTACGGGTGGACGATCTAAACACAAAGTTGCCTACAAGTGGATGGACAACTAAAGTCACATACGAGTTTGAATAGTCTAAACACAAAGTCGTCTAAGGGTGGAGGGACAACCAAAGTCACCAATGGGTGGACGGTCTAAACACAAAGTTGCTTAAGGGTGGACAACCAAAGTCGTCTATGAGTGGACGGTCTAAACACAAAGTCACCTAAGGGTGGATGAATGACCAAAGTCACCTATGGGTAGATGGTCTAAATACAAAATCGCCTAAGGGTGGACGGATGAACAAAGTTGCCTACAGGTGGACAGTCTAAATATAAAGTTGCCTAAAGGTGGATGGACAATCAAAGTCACCTACAGGTGGATGATCTAAACATAAGTCTCCTAGGGGTGGACAAACAACCAAAGTCACCTATGAGTGGATGGTCTAAACATAAAGTTGTCTAAGGGTGGACGGACGACCAAAGTCGCCTACGGGTGGACGATCTAAACATAAAGTTGCCTAAGGGTGGACAGACAACCAAAGTCGGTGTTGTTGGACGACCAAAGTGCCATAAATACACAGTTAATGCATAAGTAGTTACCAATGGACACACGGGTATACATGACCGTTGATAAGATAATCAATTACCTCATAAAGCCACTAGAGGCATTACAAGAGCCATTAAGAACACCATTGAAGGCCTCCAACAGTTAGAGAAGTTAGAAATCTATAAACCACCTTAAAACCTAAGCAAAGGCTTATTGGCTAGCACCATGCCAATGACCAAAAGGAGAGAAACAACGTTGTTATTCTCTTATAGGTCTTAGACTCATTCACGTCGGATTCTACTTGGACAAACCTATCGACTGACGAATTTGGCTTCATCACCTTTCATATTCCAACCGCATCCATAAAGACAACGACAAGAATAGGGGGCAACTGAAAAGGAGAAAAATCACTCTCATCCATCATATAGCAAAAGAAGAGAAATTTAGCATTGCCCATCAAGCCAACATTGTCCATGTGATGAACGACTACAACATACATAAAATGGGTTTCCCATAAATGACATGAGTAACAATTAATGTGTTAGGATTAGTGCCCTTAAATCCTATTGTATGATGCTATGTATGTTATTATTTATGACATTATGTATGACTTAATTTTTTGTTTAATAAAGTTGTTTTATTATTATCTAAAAATAATGGTAACATGAATATTAGGACATTATCATATAGTCCTTGAAATGCATTGTATGTGATTTAGTCACAGAAAATGTAAATCACAAGTTCCTTGTAAACTCAAAATATAGTTCATAGTCGGTGATGAAAATTGGGCATTTCATCTACGAAGACTATAACATATCAACTAAGATGATTTGTCTTAATAATGGAAATGAATATTTCTAGTTGGTATGTTGATATGTTTTAAGAGTTAAAACATATTGAACTGGACCGTGTGAGATTTATTATTCTTCTACCGACTGTCAAATAAATAATAAACTCACGACTTATATTTGTATGAAATCTTAATCCTGAGAGAATAATGGACTTGATCATAAGGTGTAGGTTGCCTTGATATATCAGAAGTGAGATCTAGAGTAACGATCAAAACCTCAGTATGTTGGGCAACCACATTTAGTGATGATGGAACATATATTCTCAAGATGGAATTCATAGTCTCTTAACGAAGATACAAAATATTCCCTTGAGATAAGTTTAATAGGATTGTTATTCAGAGAGTTAGGCCTAACCACTTTAGTAAAGAGTTACTAAAGTATATATATATTTATGGAATTGGATTTCATATATATATATATATATATATATATATATATATATATATATATATATAATGAATAATTTTAAAGGATTAAACTAGGTACTCAAGGAATTAAGATGTAATAATCTACAAAGTGACAGTCTTCTTTCATGACTTTGTATTATTACGAATATTTTAATGAAGGTGTTACATGTACAATAAAGTCTTGGAATATAATTTATAGATAAGGCCTAGAGTGCAACTATATTTATATAGTGGTATTAAATATAGTTAATGATAACTTTGGACTTGTGAAGAGTTGACAGAAAAGCCCAAGGCCCATTGGAGCTAGTGTCTTATTGGTCTCACTCCAAGCCACACACTTAAGCCCAATTGGAAAGGCCCAAAAGGCTAGCCCAATTAGATAATCGGCTAGACACAAAGGAAAAAACATACAAAATTTTCTGTAGAGATTTTTGTATGAACAAAAAATTGTGAAGTGGTGCAAGAAGTGTTAGACACTCTTTGACCTTCTCCCTTTGGAACTGATTGAGAGACCACGCATCTTAGGTGTTAGGGGAATTAGAGTGAAGATTGAAAGTGTTCCCAAGCGATTTTGATCTTCAGTTTTTGAAATTCACTGCTCCAAGGTACACTCTCTTGTTCTTAAATTCTGAAACTTATATAGTACATGTTAACTTTTATGAATAAAGTAGATCCGTTATTTTTTCGCTGCGCACTTGCAAATTTCCTTCATAAGGCACCAGACAGGCAAAAACTTAACTGACGGACCAATGGGCAAAAGACCATTGAAGTCTACAACGCCTCCACATTCATCACTAATGAGTATTAATTTATCAAGATCGCCCATCTCTCGATGGACGAATTAAATGCTATTCAATGCAAGGTGTAATGTACAGACATCAATGATAGACAAAGCCATATAAGACATTCAATGCCCAAGACAGCTAAGGAGTAATGTACTGGCACCAACGACTTTATATCCCATAAATGCAGATATTCCTTCCAATGAAGACAAGGGCTATAAAAACCAACACAAACCAAAAGGATGGAGGTAGACAATTCTCATCCCAAAAAGTATTTCCAAGTTGAATTCTTTTGCGATATACTTCAATTGAATTCCATTCTAACTTAATCATTGGAGGCCTTTTGGCACACACCACACCGATGTATTTCTTTTTCTCTATTTCATATCTTATTGCAGGTTCGTCTCTAGACAAATCCAACACCTTTGTCCATTTTTATTGACGAGAAGTTCAACTGACGATTTTCTACTTCATCATCTACCAACAAAAACTACTCTACGAACCTAAGATCTATTCGAGAGCTAGGTTATAAGATGGGAAGGTGTTAGGCACCCATTTTGCTTGGACAAAATCTGGTCTTCTAGACTATAATGATCATTTAAGTACTCGTTAATATATAGTGATGAAATGCAACATGTATTTAAATGATAATTTTAAGATTAATTCAAGAAGTGAGCTTTATGAATCTACCCTCTTTGAAACAAGAGGAAATTTTGAAAAAGGTATTCAAGATCTATTTTTATTTATTAGAACATAAGAGATTTGTGGAAAAAAATTTAGATCTATTTTATTTAGAAGAAAAAAAACAGTAGATTTTAAGAAGAAAATTTATATCTGTTTTTATTTGTTAAGAAAACAGTAATTTAAGATGAAAATTCATATCTATTTTTTATTTGTTGAGAAAAATAGTAATTTAAAGAAGAAAATGCAGATCCCTTTTTTTATTGTCTGAAACATGAGATTTGATAGACGAATTCAGAGATTCATAATGGAAAGTTCATAAATCATCTTAGATCTATTATGCATGAATCATGTGAACATATGCATATAATAATCATAAAATATGAACGAAAGACATGAATAATCATGGACATATATGAAAACAAACATGTGAATCAATAAAGTATAGAAAGAAAAGAACTTACAAACTAAGTACTTGCTTGCATGAATTAACTCTATGAGAAGGGATTACTTTAAAGATCAGAGAGAATGAATCTCTCTGAGATTTAAAGTATGGTCGCTTAATAGGCAAAAAAAGAAAAAAAAAATCCTGAAGCAAAACTTCCATAATTTCTTTTATGTTAAGGGGAAGAGGGGTGCTAAATTTTGGGTTTTCTCCTCTATTTATAGAAGTGTATCTGCTTAAAAAATAAGTTAGAGTTGTTTTGGAAGTTAGAAGACAAGAATTTGGTCAGATGTTATCCCTAAAAAATCGAATTTGATGAGTTTTGGCCTAAATAAAACATATCTAAGCCTATTCTACATTTTGTGCCTATCGGCACTGTTGAAGTGCCAATTGGCACTCCTTATAGCTTCACCTGGTTTTGTTTTCTTACACGTTTTGGACTCTTTTTTGGATATTTTTCTAAGATGAGAATTGTACTTAGACGTGTCTTGGGCTCATATTTATGATAAAATTCACCTTACATTGATAATTAAATGTTTAAAATAACTATCTCAAAGATAATCACCCTAAAAATTTAATTATCAGTTTAATTTTAACATTATCAGATTATTTCTTTTATTCCCATGCAACCAAACTTATTTTAATCAAGATCAACAACCAATCAAGGAAATTCGTTTAATTAGTTTTAATTGTTAACCAATCAAAATTAATTTTAATTAATCACGTGTGATCAGTTCCACCCGAATGAATGCATGTAGACCGTTAAAACTTAATCTTGTGATATCTTCAAATCCGACCATCCGATTTGGAAACTGAGCATATCGTCGCAATCGTTAGAATCTAGATATCATTTTTATGATATGTGATGAATGACTTAATGCATTAAATGCAATCCTGATTTTTTAGTACTTAAAATGATTATTTTGGTCATCTTCCAAGGTTAAAAAGTATGAGTGTGAAATTGACTGTCTGCACTCTCTCTCTTAAATCATTTTTAAACCTAAAATAAAGCACAATATGGGTATATCTCATATGAATGGTTGATAGTTTAGAACTTCCATTTCTTTATCATAAAGCACCCATAAGGCTTGAAAGAGATTAAAATTTATTTAAGATAGACATAAAAAACATTTTTTCAATAAACCTTAACAATATTTCTGCACTTTCTTTTAATGTCATTTAAATTTCTGCACTTTAAATTTCAGCTTTTTACTTTTATTTCGTTTATTTTTCTGCTCTTTACTTTATTATCATTTAAATTTCAGCACTTTACTTACTTTATTATTTATTTTTCTGCACCTTATTATTGTTCCTTCACCTTTCTCACCAATAATTTTGCCATAAAATAGAGTTGCTTGGGTAAAAACAAATCATTTACATAATTTTCTGAGGAAATGCCCTTTTTGAAAAACAGAAATAAAGTTTCTTTTTCCTCCCTTTAAAAAGAAAAAAAAAAAGAGCTTTCAAAACAAAACGTTTTCTCATTTCCTTTTAAAAATCTGAAAATAACAAAAATAAAAAGAAATGCTTTCTTCAAAAATATAATACTTTTACCACGTTGGAATAATGTTTTTTTACCACATTAGAAAATGTTCTTTTCAAATTTGAAAATTCTTTATCCAAATAATAAGAACATTTTTTCAAAAAAAAAAAAAAAAATCTTTTATCACGTTGAAACTTTTTTTTTTGAACAAGTAAAGTCTTTTGAATCTTGTATATGCATCAAAATCATGGGGTTTTCTCTTGAAGCTCCAAAACTCTTTTCTAAATTTTTTTTTTTTTAATCATGGCACTTTTCAAAAACCTATTTTTTCTAGAAAATAAAAAATTGTTTTGCCTTTACAATTTTGCTTGTTCAAAAGGGACTTTTCTTTAAAAAATGTTGAAACTGTCTTTCTTAAAGCTTTTGTTGAGGTCCAAATAATCACAATATTGTACCAAGGCCCAAAAAAAAAACACAAAGGATCGAAATCATAAAGTGTTTGGACTTCCAATAAAGGAAGAATGGGAGAGGCCCAATCCCGTTAAGGGTCCATAAGGAGAAACCCGGGTTCATGGATGGGCAAGTTTTGGGCCGCATGAAATAAAGGAGAGATAAGCCCAACCCAGGCTTCAAAGGTCAGTAAAATCGTTGGGGAGCTCGAGAAAATGTTTGGGCCAGGATACCTGGGAATTCCTAGAAGCCCGGGATCCTCGAGACATGCAACAAGGCTTGGTTTAGATAAAGACAGTTCAATAGGGTGCCAAGAAACGCAAGGAACAAGAGAAGATATGTCCTTATTGGTCACCCAGTGATGCAAAAAAGAATCAGAAAGCTTGGGAACCAACAATTCATGAACAAGAGGCTGGTACCTCGGGGAACTTAGAATAAGAACCATGAAGGAAGGTGGCTGGGAAACTTTCAACCTGGCAGGGAGGAATGAGCTCACTTGGGATAATGATAAAGGGAAAGGCAGCCAAAAGTTAAGTCTGAAAAGATGGGTTCTAGAAGCCTTGAAAGAAGAGAGACCCAAGGTCAGCTTTTAGGGACACCCAAAACGGAAAGATAGCAAGAGACTTTTGAGGAAGAAACCCCAAAAGAAGAAAATAAAGAGGAATAAGGAAGGGACCAGCCATCAATGTTGCTGACACAACATCGGTTCTAGTACCCAGGGGAGCAAATGAGGGGAATTAGTGGTACCCCAAAAACCCTAGAATGACTCTATAAAAGGAGAAGCAGCCAACAGTGAAAAGAGGGGGGAGCAATAGTCCATTAAAAGTGAAATCTTGGAGAAAAGGTTTTGTGAGAATTCAAAAAGAGAGAAAAGAGAGGAAAATACCGTCCGGTATCCTCAAATAGCCATTAGAGAACATACTTAGATTCAAGGGGATTCAAACTTTGCAAGTCTTAGAGGTTTGAAAAAGCCATCTAAGTCTGTGATTTTTGAACTTATTTGGACTTTGTAACATGTCCTAGTGAACGGATTGTATTATATAATCAAGAAAGTAACAAAGTATCATATATTATCTTAAGGACCCCTAGCATTTTATTTTGTGCCTTTCGATATCATTTCATTCCTTTGTTGCCTTCTTGTTGTTCAATGCATGTATTTCTTGTATGTTAGCATTATGTGTTGTAGGATTCATACTTTGTGCACCACTTAATTCGAAAATCAGCCCAATTTAGTTGCAGTGAACCAAGCCCAGTCCCTTAAAACAATAAGTATTGAGCCTAAGATCCTTGCTCACACTTAAGCTTGTGTCCTAAAAAAAATCACCCACACATCTTAGAAAATGTGTCTTTCCAAATTTTCTTTTCACAAATAAAAATAAAGTTAAGGTTGTAAATTTTGTTCATACGTTCTAATTTCAATTTTTTCCTTAGAATAGATTTGTTGTACGTGGTTCATTTTCTTGAACCATTGAACACCAAGCAAACTTACATTGTTCCTCCTGTTTCTTTAGCACTAACATATTTTACTTGTCATTTTTTTGCATAATAATAAATGAGAAAATTGTGGATGACAAAAAGGTGCTACTCTTCTAACTCTCTTTCTTCTTTTTGTGTCATAGTTTGTTTGTATAGTAGTTTAGTATTCACATGCTACCTACTTATTAAGTAATCTACTCACATGTTTGTATGCTCCTTCATATCTTACCTATGTAAATACCTCACATGCCTTAGTTGTAAATATTCATTGGATTTAATATTCACATGTTATTTTATAAGCAAATAATTACTCACATGTATATATGTATATATTGTTTGCAATACCTTTTCAAAACTAAAAATGTCAATTATTCTATTTCTTCACTAAAAAAAAATTACGTTTGAAATAAATTAAAACGAGATACTATCTTTGGACAGGCATTGTGTGGTGCCTAACATCTTCCCTACATATAACTAAACTTCCGAGTCCAAGATGTTTGGATTGAGACTTTTTGACTTGCCTTAATTAATGAACCCTTAAGATTTGGTTTAGTTAATTAGGCAACCTAAAATGAATTAGATCCCTAAAATGAAAATAAGAAAAATGGACACACATACACACACCCCACCCTAGAATCACAAGCACACAAGAGTCACATTACCAATGACCCAATGTGCAACCACCCTAAAAACTCTCCGAAAGGAGAGAAAATAAAATTCCGAAATTTATTTTGGGGCATTCATAGTTCCCGCACATGTTAGTGAATTCCACTTATTGAGTTATCTCACCCTCTCCTTATAGAGATATATCAAAAGGAACCTTGGATTTGAGGATATATTATGTATTACATTTCTTAAGGTTGTAATTGATGTATTGTGAGGATTAAATTAAGGATGTCTCTATTTTTGGGATTAAAGCTCTAGCAATTGTAATGAGTATTTTGTATTACTGGTTTTTTATTACATTTTGTTTAAATTTTGTTGTGAATTGTCTGTTTTGAGTAAATTAATATTTTGGGTTAAATAATTTTGTAAAGGTTATAGAAAATTTCATAGACATGCGTAATAAATAGTTATTTTGCACCTTTTGAGCCTTGGTCAAGTTTGGGGCGTCACACAAGTAGCAACCTATGACTTGTTGGATTGTTTGATCCTAGGGCCACTAGGCCATAATAATTTTAGATCCGTAGACTCCCCATCCGCTTTATTGGCAGCTCCATCGCCAACCTCGACTCTCACTTCCTCCAGCTGGACCAGCTCATCACAACTCTCCTTCACCTTCACCTTCACCTTCACCTATTTCTTAATCCTTAGAATTCATCCAATTCCCTTATGCATTCATTTGCGATAGGTAAACCATGAACATAGTTAGTCACTATGATGAGCCTCATCACCATTATTGCTGATAAGTAAGAGAGCATGCACACACACATATAGAGTGAGAATTGAGTTTTCTTTTTTGTTTTACTTACATGTATTTTTAAATGAAGTGACGTTGTGACATATTTGGATATTGATTTAGTGGACTCAAAACGACATAATTTAGTAATTTGTGTTCTAAAAGTTACTGCGTTTTGGAATGAATTGACAATAGATAACATTAAGAATGTGAATCAAAACTTTTTAAATGACAAAAATAAAAATAATGATTTAGTCTTATTAATATATATATTTTATTATAAAAGCTAAAAATAGCCTTATTAACAATTGACAATACAAAAAGTTAATAATTCTAGAGTTATTTTGGGTGGCTCTATTATGCAACTTGTTTACCACAATTTTAACTTTTATACAGGAGAGATGTTACGTTGATAACATTTTTATAACAAATCACAGGTAGTTAGTTGTTATTGGTTCAAATTTGAACCTGACACTAAGATTACTTTTTTGTCCTAATAATAACAATCAATAACAATCTGCCACTTAAAATTTGCTGTAAAAATATTGTAAAAATATTGTGAAAACATATCATTTTTCTTTATACATAGACCCTCCCATTTTGATTCTACTAGTTACATTGGGCCACATAGGGCTGTCCACGGGTCGGTCCGGGTCGGGTTTATGCCCAACCTGGAACCGACCTGCCCACCTCGGATTTCTCATTTCCAGACCCGCCGCCGACCGGTGATCAGAGTCGGTTCGGGTGGTCGGATTTTCTTCGGGTACAGATCGGTCCTCGGTAGGTTTCGGGTTGTGAGAAACATGCCGGATTTCGCTAAAAGCTGCCCGATCTCGGCGAGATCTCGAAGAGATCAGGCCAATCTCGGCGAGAACTGGCCTGATCTCGATGAGATCTCGATGTGATCTCGGCATATCTCGAAGATCAAATAAGTTTTGATGATTTTTCGGTCAGTGTGTTCTTGTTTTCTCGACAAATCGGACAGAAAATCGGCGACATTCCTCACAGATATGGTTGGGTTGGTTAAAATCGGTTTCTCAGCCTCAAAACCGCCAACCGACCCGCCGTTTTCGGGTTCAGGAGGCTGAGACCCGCCGCCGACCCGTCACCGACGTCGGGTCGGCCGGTTGTCGGTCCGGATCAGACGGTTTTTGCGGGTGGGTCAGGTCCCGGTTTTGCTTGGACACCCCTAGGGCCACATGTGAAGCGAAATATAGTGTATGGTCGTTTATTTAATTTAATTAATTTTATCCTCAACGCAACGATATTATTACATGTGATCCAACGTGGCATATCCCTATGGGCAAACATACGGAATTCGACGCAATGATATTATTATTATTATTATTATTATTAGTATTATTATTATTATTATTTGTATATAGTATATTCGAAAAAAAAAAGTACAAATAAAGAAGTGTCTTCACATTCACAACGACTTTTGTTTTTTTTTTTTGTTTTTCGATAAAAGCATTGAATCAGAGCTTAGCTTACAACAATCCTTGTCAATTGTCAATTGAATTGCTGATGTTGGTAATGCTAAGGCAGTTTTTGATTTTTTGAATATATAACAAATCCTCTCGAAATCGCAAATGGCGGAAGAGATTGAAACGATGTCGTCGTCTCCCTCCGAAGACACTCCCTCGCAATCTCAGGTTCTCTTCTCTTCTCTTGTACATATTCTATATTATATATATATATATAATTTCAGGGGTTTTCTCTCTCATGATTTGTTATTAATATCTGGATTTGATTTATTTATTTATTTTTACCGAATCATTGTATTCCTTTAACTTCTCATTACGAAGTTGGGTTTCATCTTTGAAATTCGAAAGAACAATTTGAGACCCTTTAGTGTTTTTTAATTTTTAATTTTTATTTAATCCCATTTAGTTTCAAAAAAATAAATAAATAAAATTCAATGCTATTTGATGTTTGAATGAATATGATGAAGGTTGGATGCGAAATTAGTAATAATAAAATTTGTTATCTTTTAACTTTACATTGGTTGAAGGACATTCAGAATAAGAGAGAGAGAGAGAGAGAGAGAGAGAGAGAGAGAGAGAGAGAGAGATGTATTAACTTTTCAATGCTATTTTTTGATAGTTGGAGTTGGGGGATTTGAACCCTGGATGGATGGATATGTCGGAAATGCAAACCAATTGAGCTACAAGTTTTTTTTTTTTTTTTTTAAGAAAAGATAAAAAATGCACATACATTATGGAATAATGCACAGCTCAGCTCAGCTCTATGGATGGGATGGTTTAAAACACTTAGTATGCACATACATTATTATTACATTGTTGGCTTTCCTATCTATCTTAAATTAAATGACTTCACTCACAGTGGGGTTTGGTTTGGTTTTGTAATCTCAGGCTCCTGCTCCTGCATTATCCAGTTTTCCAGCTTTCTCAAATGGTGATTTTCAGATGGTTCCAGTCATGTACCCCGCACTTGTTCCAGGCTTACAAAATCAGGACCATATGAATCGTGGAGCAGGCATTTATGCTGTTCCTGTTTTCTCCTGTATGGGCCCTGTTGCTGGACTTCCATCTAACACTCTTATTCCTCTTACCTACAATTTACCCACGTAAGCATCTCTGTTCAATTAATTAGTATTGCTACTCTCTTCTTACTTTTGCACTTACAAAAGCATGGATTATCTGTGGATAATGGGATATTGGTATCACCCAAAATAGATGCATTCATTCTTAATATGCTGATTTAGTGTGTCAAATTAATGTTTCATTAAATTTTGCTATTCTTTTTAACGTTTACAGTTTTAGTAATTAAATAACACAAGCATCCATAATTTAGTCTTCATTCATAATGTTTGTAACAAATCTATCCTATGTGTTTGTCAAATATTTTATTTTTTTATGTTTTAATTATGTTGGTCAGATATATTGTTTAGTGTACTCATCTTGGCTGTTATACCCTTGGAAGTTATTAATCATTATATATGATTCAGTAATGAGGAAGGGTGGTTTCATTTAGGTTTATACACTACAAGATCAATGTCAAGAACATAGATTTAAATAACAACAAAAGAAGCATGATTGCTGTTAGTATACCAGATGATTTTTTCTGAGTCTCATTAGCTGAGGCTTTGTTGGCTTCAGTGATGATGTTGTTGATTTACTCGAAGACTTAGTGAAGCCATTCTTTATGTGGCAAGTTTTGATTGCCACTGATCATACTTTATGGGAATAAACTGAAGCTTTATGTCATACCTCAGGACCATATTTAGGCTGCAAATATCGCCAATTAGCTACCAGTTAACTTGCAGAAGTGAGAAACATGGCTTTTCTCTAAATTATTCTGAACCCAGTTGGCATTAGAAAATACATGCATCTGTGATTGTTTAGTAGGCCTATGCACAAGGCAATTCCCATATAAACCTTTCTTGCATCTTAATATAGAATAAATTGCTTTTGGTCTGGCTGATATTAAATTGTTAACAATAAATGACACCACTAGAAACTGTTTTGCAAATGTAATGTAATGCTCATCACTTTAAATCCTAATCGATCTGTAAAGTACTCTGACTAGGCTTTGGAGAAGTGTGATAGCTTTGAAGTTTGGGGAAAAGAGGGGAAGGGGGGGGGGGGGGGTTGGACTTCTAAGTTAAAGAGTGGTCCTTATGGTTGTGGTTTGTGGAAAAGTATTAGGATGGGTTGGGAAGATTTTCATAGATATATTTGGTATGAGGTGGGTATGGGAAATAGGGTATGGTTCTGGCTGGATTGTGGTGTGGAGATCAATCTCTTAAGGAGGCTTTCCTGGTCTTGTATGATATTGCTACGGATCAGGAGGCTTTGGTGGAGTCTTTATTGGTGCTGTATCATGAGGAGAAGAATAGGAGTTGGGATGTGCAGTTTCATCAAATTTGAATGATTGGGAATTGGATGCAGTGATGGCTTTTGCTCACATCTTGTTGACCCATATTCCCTCCAATGAGGTTGGAGACCAAATGAGCTGGAAGTTGAGGACGGTAGGGAGTTTGAGATTCAGTCTTTTTATTGTGGGCTGAGGGCATCGTCCTTTGTTATCTTCCCTTGGAAATTAATTTGGGGGAGATCCTCACATCGGATAATTTAAGGAGGAGAGGCTTTTATTTATTGGGTTGGTGTTGCATGTGAAGATGCGATGGGAAATCAGTGGACCATCTTTTTCTTCATTGTGGGCAGGCTTGCTGGTTGTGGAATTTTGTTTGTAAATCTTTTGGAGTTGCATGAGTGATTCCTGAAAGAGTGAAGGATCTTTTGCTTGGGTGGAGGAATTGGTTGGGGAAGCAGTCTTCCGATATTTGGAATTTGACACCATTGTGTTTGATGTAGTGTATTTGGAGGGAGAGAAACAGACATACCTTTGAGGATATGGAATGCTCGAGGAGCAACTTCTCGAGTCTTTTATTGGGACTTTGTTTGATTGGTCACGAATTTAGGGACTCACTTCTAGTGAGTCCCTTCTGATGTTTTTGGATTCCCTTTCTTCTTGTACATAGCTTTATCTCTTTTGTATTTTTGTGGCTACCTCATGTTTTATCCATGTTGTAGTCTATTTTAATGATATCTTATCTTACGTATAAAAAAAATAGGTTTATTGCCCCAAATTAGTAAACTCTTAACTACTTAGTTACATTCCCCCTCTCTTTTCCATTTTCCTTTTTGGGGGCCAGGATTAGAGAGAGATAATACCACAAATTCTTGCCATTTTGTTTCCTAGACAATATTAAAAAAAGACTATCGATCTTTCTTGTACAACTCTTGTTTAAATTCATCCGTGGAAAATAATATGGAGGATTGGTGATGTTAATCACAATGACAATATCCATGGTCTGTATGGCAGATTGGATTATGTTGATATGTTGTATGTGCTGACTGATCATCCCTTTTTTCTTGTCATGGTTGCTTGGTTCCATCAACAGTAGACAAAGTCCTGAGGCCGGTGTTGGAGGTGAAGAGCATGGGCAAGGTGGGCAACAGCAGCACCAACAGCAACAGCCTGCACCTCAAAGACAAGTTGTTGTAAGGAGATTTCAAATTGCTTTTCAGCTTGATTTGTTGCTTATTCTAAAGCTGGCAGCAGTAATCTTTTTGTTCAACCAAGATGGATCGAGACAGAGGCTTGTTGTCCTCGTATTTTTTGCTTCACTTGTCTACTTGTAAGCATCTGAACCTCTTACCAATTTCAATAGATGTGCTTGGAATGCAACTTCTGCCACTTACTGGTCCATTGGATTCTTAAACATTAAAAACTGCATGGTGGAAAAAGATTTCATTTGTTTGCTTTATAAAAAAGTTTCAATGTTTAAGTTAGGATGAAAAAATGCATGGTCCATTGGATTCTTAAACATTAAAAAATGCATGGTGGAAAGAGATTTTGTTTGTTTTCTTTATAAAAAATTTTCAATATTTAAGTTAGGATGAAGCTACTTGTGTGTGTGTGTGTATTCATATGTTACATGCTTCTTTCTTATAAATTATTAATTTTTCTCGAATGATTAAGTTATATGAGTGACTTATCAGAAAATTAAGTTGTATGAGTGGAAGATGAATGTTTTAGATGTGGATGTTTCAGATACCAAACTGGAGCTCTCACACCAATAGTACGCTGGCTTTCACAAGGCATGCAGAGGGCAGCTGCGCCTCCCCATCCACCAAGACCTGCTGTCAGGGCTGAAAATGTTGCTGCTGCAAGACAGGGAGCTGAGAATGTTGCTGGGGCAGGTATATTCCGCTTTGTTTATGCAATACTTGAATTTATGAAACGCATGTTTCAGGACCTTTTTTTCAGCAGGTATTTACATAGAGAAAAATAGAGTGTACACATAGTTATCACATTACAAGTTGGACTGCAAACAACAAGCAAAGGGAAGCTGAACTTCTAGCTGATCAGCTTGGTCAAAATGGACACAGTTTGAGCTTGGAACAAGCTATAGACCTCCAGCTGACTCAGAAGTTGCTTGGTTTTGGCTTGTTTGTTGAATGAGCCTAAATTCTGGCATCTAGGTCACACATTAATAAAAACTTGGTTCATTGCAGTCTAAATATCCAGAATAAGTTGAACCTTTATACCAAAACAAAGTCTTAAACCATAGTGAGGCCTCAAGTTCCCTGTGATCAACTTACCTTTGTAAATGTGTCATGCAGATAAAAATATGGAATGAAGTACCTCTTTTTTCAGTTATTCCAATATAAATGCAATTTCTTTTTAATTTCATCTGATTATTCCATTTTTTTTATTTAGTTTTAAATTATTGTTATTGTAAAACTTTTGGGAACTATTTTTTTGACAGTTTACTAAAAATTGTCAACATTGGCATTTATGCTACCCAAAGTTGTGCACAATTCAGTTTAGGTTCATTCTTGTACAGTGAACTCAACGAGATGGAATGCTAATTGCTTTTACAGGTGATAGGACCAACATTTGCTATTATACTGTTTCTACTAGTGATAAGAAGCCACTTCTTAGTCCTTGGCCTTTCTTTCTCCTTTTAAAAAAAAAAAAAAATTATTAATAAAGTTATTTTCTTATCAATGAATCTTTTTTAAAGTAGAAAAAAAAGGTGGTGATAAGTAGCCACATTTTGGTATTTAATAAGCCCATAGGCCATAGGCCTTGAACCAAATGGTGTCTCCTCTCCCCAAATGGTTGGATGGTCTTATGGTGGGTGTGAGTTGTGCATCTGTCATTAAAAAATGCCCAAGGGTGCCTAACATTTTTTATAGGTATCTTTTAAAAGGGGTGTTTTATTTCCTCTTTGAAGTTAATGTTGTATTGTATAACCAATAGCCTTTTGATATTTCCATTGAAGGTTGATGTTTGGGTTTTAACCTTGTGGAGGCAATAGTGCTTAGTGCTAACCACTGGCAATCTATAGCACCATTTGACCAAGTCACATTCCTTTTTCTTTTTTTTTTCCCCCCAATTAGAAGTATAAGGTGGTAATTTGTTAAGAAAAGAAGTATCAGTTAGAGTTGGGAATGCACACTTATGATTAGTGACATGAATGATACTTACAAAATAACATTCTTTCATTAACTTATGGCAGAAGGTCAACCTGGGGCTCAGATTGAGAATCAGCCTGCAAATGATGGAAACCGGGCTGTTGAGAATGAAAATGAGAATTTAGCAGAACCTGGTGGTGTCAATGGTGCTAATCATTGGTGGGGAATTGTGAAGGAAATTCAGATGATTGTCTTTGGTTTCATTACTTCCCTTCTCCCGGGCTTTCACAACATAGATTAGATCAGACTTTGTTGGAGACAACCCCTTTGAACCGATTCAAAAGCTGGAAACAAAATGGTTTTTATTTTTCAAATAAATGTAAAGTATTTTATATTGCCATAGTTATAACTTGAAGCATAATGTGCAATGATAGCACCAATTTGGATAGTGTGGCTTTTAGTTATGGGTATCATATACATGTATTCAGTAAGTTCTTGTTTGTTCAGAGTTTATATTTCATGCGGAGGATTTTATTTAAGCAGTCCTATGTTTTTATCTCCCCTGTTGTGCCTATCTCTTTATTGTATCCTCGAAACAACCTTCACATCATTCCTTGTTCATCATTAGTTTTTTTGTCGAGTTTCCAATTCTTAATAAATATAAATAAATAAATGTCTGTCATGTGACTTCTGAAGTTTTTGTCAATTCTGACCAAAATGTTGAGAAATTGAAAAAGAACAATATACATTTTCTTTTATTTTTGTTAGCTTGGTTTATATATATATATATACCCCATGCCCCAGGTCTTGAACTATAAACCCCCCACAAGCCACAACCCCGGGTTACTAGATCAACATGATCATTGGCAACAATTTACTTTCTTGACTATTTAGAGAGTAGGGAAGCATGCATGAACTCTCGATATTTGTCATGTGCTCCTACTGTTACTATAGTTGCACTCATGGTTGTCAAAATGGCGATTTGGATCGTAGGATCACACGATTTTATGATTCCACTTCATCAAAACGTTTAGGATCGCACTAAAATTGTAAAAATAGTAGGATCGTATGGGATCTTACCGATCCTACCAAAACATTAATTTTTGGGTTTTTTCTTTTATGGGATAAATTTTGGTTTTGACAAAACTTTTAGGGCTTTTATTTTTCTATATTGTTATGGAATGACTTTTTATTTATTTTTATATAATTATTTTAACTTAAGCAATTTTTTTCTAGTTTTTAGTTCACTTGTAATCAAAATGAAGGAATGCTTTATCATTTCTAAAGAAGAATTTATATTGGCTTTGCTACCTTTTAAGCTATAATATTGTTAAATTTGTTTGATCAATATACTAATTTGTATTCTAATATTTCTAAAATGTTTTTCTTATATATAATTTTATTAGTATGCTTGTATATGTATATTGATTGATTGATTTTTTTTTTAGCATGTTGAATAATTGTTATTGAGTGGTATAACTTGAATAGTTAAGTGTGAAGTTTTATCTTGATCTCCTTTGCAGCTCTAATATACAAATATACAATGTTTACATAGATGATGAAATAGATGATGATAATGATAAGGACAGTGGTTATAAGAATCATAGAATAGGAGTAATTAAATGTTCACTTCACCTTAATATTCATATTGCTTTTTGATTTCATATTTTAGTAAGCTAGTTTCCATTTGATAACTTATTTTGGATTTTAAACTTAGAACTTGGAAAATATTTTCATATGTGTCGATAAAATATTTTGGTATTTGGTTGCTAATTGTGATGGGCCTTTTGCGCTGTTGGGCTTGGATTGTGATTCTGGGGTAGGAGGGTTGTGACTGGCCTAAGTGAAACACACCTTAAGCCAGCTTGTGCACAAGTTGGGCCATCTCAGTATAGACGCGCTTTGGCAGAAGTCTTGAATGTATAGCGTGCTTACGACGAGAATAACTGTTACAGATATCACAGCTACAACACAATACAGCAAGATAGCTAAAACATTTTTTACAAATATCACTAACGCCTAAATAACAACAAAGGAAAATAACAAGGTCATGGCAAAATAATGCAACCACGAAAAGCAAAATTACGGCAAATAGTTCAGCAATAAGGTAACAAATAAATCATTCATCAACCTAAAAGTAGAGCTTGTCTTCCCAAAGAAATGGGATTAGTTTTTTAGCAAATATAAATCCAAAAAGGGAATCGATCTCCAACGTGGGTAACCTCAAAAAAGGTTCCTGCCTTAAAGATTACACACTTTGGAGAAAGGACCTATGGCTTAAACTCTAAATCTTGACGTTGTTGTTCCTCCTTTCACTGTTCACAACTATGGCCCTTTATACTGCCTACCTTGACAAAGTTTACCATTTTTAACCTTCAATCGCTTTTGGCTCGTTGTGGGTGTCCTTCCAAGACTGTTCACTGGTCTACCAGTTGCCCAACCACTACCCTTACACTGTGCTGGCTGTGCCACACCTCATTCCTAGACAAAAATGGCTTATTTTGTCTCTTGCTATTCTCATCTAGATAAGGGCTATCCTCTTCCCCCACCTATCTCTATGGCATGCATTTAGTTGTTCCAGCTCATACTTACTTCTTTTGGGTGAGATGTCATTCCAACATGACATTTCTCCCCAAAGAAATTTGAGCGGGAACCCCAAAATAGACTCCCCTTTTCTCCCCACAGCTAGACCACACCCTTTCATACCCTTGACTCGTGGCCTACCTCCTATGTATTGGCTAGGTACAAGTAGGTGGTGCTTGGGTCCTATGTGTATGCTCCACTTCTACCTGAATCCCTTACTTTTCTAGCCTTCACACCTTTGCTATTGTCTCCATATTTGTTTGATTTTACTATACGTTCTAGTAAGTGTTTAACTCTTGCGGTGTGAAAGGCACATGGGCCTTTGGGTTCACGTTTTCTGCTTTCCATCTCTTCTTTGGACTGGGTATTGATTGGGTGTAGACCCTTTCCTTCCTGCCCAGCTTAGCTTCCTTCCTATGTTCATGAGCCTCTTGGTTGGGGATTCTGCCATGATCTTGTATTGTTTATGCCATATCATCACCTCTCTTTTATTCCTTTATTACCTGTAGGCATTTGGGCTGATGCTCTTGCCATTCCACTTTCTACGCCTTTACCTCTTTTGGGCTTTTTCAGGACAGCATTCCAGCCGTGCCAACCCATTTCCCACATCCTTACCTCTTTTGGGTTTTATTGGCCAACATTCCTACCATGTCAACTCATTTCAATCCTCAGGCTTCCTCAACCCATTTGCTTCTTCTTTTCCTCTTTAACTCCCATGGGCTTTTGCTAAATCTTTTGGGCTTCTTTGGCCAAATTACTACATCTTTACCTCTCATTACTTATCGGGCTTATTGGCTTTCAATTCAACCCAATGAATTTACTAATTCATATCTTAGGCTTCTCTGGCCCATTTACCTCCTCTTTACCTCTTATTGTTCTCATGGGTTTAATACTTCATTCCTTGGGCTTCCTCGGCTCATTTGCTTCTTCTTTACCACTTATTATTCTTATGGGCATGCTGACCATTTTTCCTGCCATTCTGGCCTGCTGGGCTTTACTTTACTATTCTCTTTCCCCATCTTCTTCATATTATTGGGCTTCTTTTGCTATTGGGTCTTTTGTCAAAAGTGAGCATCAACATTCAGCCCCCTGAGCATATGAATTTCTTCTGCAATTCATTTGCGAATACAAATTTTTTCTTTTCCCCCATTTCTTTCTTCTTCTTTTTTTGCGGGTTTTTTAAATAGTGGGCCCTTCCTTATTTTCTTTCTTGCCATGAATAGGGTTGTCTCTTTGAATTCCCCAGTTTAGCAGTTATTTTGGAACACAACCTATCTTCATTAATTCGATGCTTCTTTTGACAACTGATTCGTTGCCTCCTTTCACATCACTTTATTGTCTTTAGCCCTTGGACTTTTACCTTTCCTATCATTCTCTCATAACCCTTTTCTTCTTCCTTTCTCTTCATCGTCTCATCTTCCCCAAAACTTCGCTACCCATCTTCTCCGTTCAAACAACCCATCATGTCTCTAGCAAAAGGTGAAGGTTCTTCCCTCTATAAGGTGACCTACTCAGACAAATATTTTTTTTTCTTTTCCCCCATTTCTTTCTCTCTTTTTTTCGCAGGTTTTTTAAACAGTGGGCCCTTCCTTATTTTCTTTCTTGCCATGAATAGGATTGTATCTTTGAATTCCCCAGTTTAGCAGTTATTTTGGAACACAACCTATCTTCTTTAATTCAATGCTTCTTTTGACAACTAATTTGTTGCCTTTCACATCACTTTTATTGTCTTTAGCTCTTGGACTTTTACCTTTCCTATCATTCTCTCATAACCCTTTTCTTCTTCCTTTCTCTTCATCGTCTCATCTTCCCCAAAACTTCGCTACCCATCTTCTTCTTTCAAACAACCCATCATGTCACCGGCAAAAGGTGAAGGTTCTTCCCCTTGTAAGGTGACCCACTCAGAATCGGACTACTCTAAGGAGGAGGAGGGGGGTCGCAATCTGAATAGTGAATGTCCTCCCCTCATCGACCTATGGTACGATACTCACATCCATTTTTTTGTGGTGCCTAGTGACTATTCACCTCTACCGCTGGGCCGGGTGTGGCTTTCTATTTGTCGTCGTGACACAAAGGTTTCTTGGGCCCCTTTGCCTTCCACCATTCCTAATCTTGATATTTTCCAAGGAACTTCATTCTTCGTGCCCATTCTTTTCAAATTTAGGTCGGGCACTTCTTTAGGTTGGAAAGAATGGGTGGATAAGGAGTTGTCTGATGTGGGTTTCATGGTAGCGTTACAGGAGGCCGGTGTGTTGAAGGCCATCGTTTCATCCCAATGTTTATCCAACTATCGAGATTTTTTCAAACTCCACCATTTGGTCTGTCAATGGTGCAGTGCCACCCGTACCTTCTTTCTTTCTTTCTTGCTACAAGATCACCATGACCTTGGAGGATGTGGCAAACCAATTGTTGCTACCCATTCTTGGTGATACAGACTCGAATGATATCGAGCTTTCTGCCGAGGAGGAGACTATGGAGGCCGAGTTGAGGAAAGGGATGAGTGGGAACGCGAAGTTGTCTCATTGGGTTGGGGCTTTCTCCAAGGCTTCCACCGCCATCCGCCATGTAGCCTTCATTGCGTTTTGGCTTTGTAAGTTTATCTTTGGCTCTCACTCACATTATACCGGAAAACCTCTTTACTTTCAGTTAGCCATAAAGTTTTCTGCTGGGGTGAGTCTGCCATTGGTCCCTATGTTTTTGGGTCACTTGAATGTGCAGTTGGACATTCTGCAAGGTGATGAGAGCCTCTACCCACAATATCATATTGTAGCACCTACTATAGGAATGTGCCAAGCATTTGGCTAAGTGTAAGTCTATTCGTTTTGCCAAAGAGAAGTACCAGTCATGTCCAAAAGTGATTATTGATTTCTGTGGTCGTTTTGCTTCCGACTTTTTGTTGGCTTACCGCTGGGTTGGGTTGAAGCTATTTGGGCATCCTGCTGTTGAGTTCTTTGACAAGGGAGTTGGTTTTCCTTAGAGGGCCTTCAAAGATTTAGGCAGTGGGTTTACTTGTGCTTATTCGACCATAGGTCCCTTTATGGCCACTGCTGACTGCTTTTGATGAGAAAGGGATCACGTACTTGACAACCACCAATGCTGGGTGGTTGCCTTATTTGGCCGATAGGGGCATCCGCTTCGTTCATTATTCTGCCAACAAGGTGAGAAGGTAATTTATGCTAGATTAGGATATACCCAATGATTATACTGCCATCTTGGAGTTTACTACTTTTGTCTAGCCTTTCCTGTGCCCTAGTGTTTAAGTTTTGGGGCAAGCACTTCACAACAGTCACCATTCCAAGCTCACAAAGAGAAGGCCTTTGTATTGCTCCGATGTGTGGGTATTGGTAGGTCGTGATGACTTTTTTTGGCCAAGAGTTGCTAGGTGGCCGTGGGTTTTCTCTTATTCCTCCTAAGGGTCTTCATGCTATTATTTCTACCAACCCACAATTGTTGTTTCCCACCAAGTTAGTGGTGGCATATGCTAGGAAGCAAAGCAGGTCCGCCATATTTGAGTGGCCAGAGAAGGAGAAGGGGCGGTATTTGTATACTAGTGAGTATCCTCCGGGTTGGGAGAAAAAGGTGAAGGTGGTGAACCTTCTTGTGCCTGCAAAGAAGGGCTCAGTATCTCAGACCGCCAAGCCCAAGTTTGCCAAGAGAGGAGACGACTCCTCTGAGACCTGTTCTGACCTTGTTCCATATGGGGGTGGCCTTCCTCCCATCGACAACATAGTCCTTGAGAGCTCTTCTCTCCCTCCTGCTCGTACCCGTTCCAATAGGCGTTCTACTACAAGCAAGCCCAAGCCCTTCACTCCAAGGTCATCTGTGAATGCTCCTCCTTCCAGCAGGACCTATGGCTGTAAAAGGAAGACATCTCCATCAGCCCCATCTGCCACTGTTGAAAGGAGAGTATGCTATCTCTAAACTTCATTCTTTCTTTATTTTAGTAATTCATGAGGCTTCCCTGTGGCTAACTTCGTATGCATATATATATATATATATATATATATATATATATATATATATATATATATATATAAATATTTTTTTTCTTTCTTCATTGGCAGTCTAAGCACAAGGAAGACACTAGCCACTCACCCTATATTGCTAGATGAGCCCAAGTTTAAGGTATACTCCTTTCCTTTGCATGCATCTTCATTTTTTGTCACTATCACATATTGTCGTGTACTTTCCCTCTCTTCTCTTTTTATTTTTTTTTTATTTTTTTTTATTTTGCATGTTTATTATCCCTTCTCTGCCTTAACACTTTTTCCTTTAGGTTGATCCCAAACCTCTTTTTGTTTATCACCCCACGAGTAAGGAGGTTCCTGCTTCTATGGGCACGCCCATGGAGGGCTTTCTTAATGGGGTAGATGCCGTGGCTGAGGCCATGGTCTCTTCTTCTGCTACTGCTGCATAGGGAGCTCTTGCTGAAACTCAAGTTCCTTCATTTAAGCCCAATCCTGTTGAGGCGAGTACCTAAGCTGAGAGGGCTGTTAATGGCGAGTTTGCTCCTATTCCTGTTGAGATCCCCACTCCTTAGAAGGGAGTAACTCCTACAGGCACATCCTAGACTGAGAGTACTTCTCCTACTACTCCTCTAGTCATTTCTGCCAGTGATCCCTTCATTGCCCTTTCCTAGGTTGTGAAGGATAGTTCTTCCTTGGTGGTCACTCCATCTTCCATTTCTAGTTCCGCCACCTGAGAGCCTACTACAGATTTGTCTTCCGATAAGGGGTCGGAGGAGGTCCTTGAGGACTATGAGGATGAACCAATCATGAAGACAAGAGTTTCTGATTCTGATAAGGACAGCGATGGTGGTGAGAGGCTATGGGTAAGTGTCTTTCATCCTTAATAAATCTTCTTTTTCTTCTCTTCCTGCCATTTCCAATATATCCCTCTAATCACTTTTCATGTCATCCTTGCAGCTACAGATATACCCGAGGACCCTAAGACTGCAGCTAGCCCCTCGATGCCCACAGTCCCTATTTTTGCTGCACCTATAGGCCCCACTCCTATAGGTCTTGGTAATTTTCTTTCCTTCATGTTTTCTTCAATTATAGCCTTCATCATTACATTCATTTCTTCATTTTGTTTATTCCTTACAGACCTATGTTGTACCTTGTGTTCCTTTTCAGGTCCATCTCCTGCTGAGGTTACTTCGATCTCTTAGTTTGAGGTTGACAGTAGTTCTACCACCGTTCCCGAATCTGTGAGTGAGGTCATTGCCTTCTTTACCCGATTTGACCAAGCTAAGACCAATGACCTCGATCCCGTGGACTTCTGCGTGCTGGAGCTCCTTATGTTGACTTTCATGGTTTCTGGGTTCCTGAGGAGTGCATCACCCACTTAGAGGCAGTCTATAGCAGCTGTGGAGATTTCATGCAGGGATTTCTCATTGGTCGTATCGGGAGGGAACATTTCCTCAAGTTATTGGGGAGTGTGATGAATGACATTGAGCATAATTGCATTGACACCATGTTTGCGAAGAGGATTTTGCCAAGGAGGGTTGTGGTTCAAGAGTTGATCAAATTCAGGTTTGCTATGGAGTTTTGGTTAGATCACCTAAGAGTGATTGCTCGAGCCCTCTTCATGAAGAAGGTTCAGCCTGTTGTGGACACTATAAATGCCCGCATCGAGAGTTTGAAGAAGGAGGTGGCAAACTTAGAGGCACGTCGGGGGTGACTTCTTTCTGGTGTTACTGGCTCCAGCTGCTTCGAGGATCGGACTCTTATTTCTAGCCTTTGATTGGACCATTACTTGTTATGTAGCTTTACTTCCTTCCCCCATGTTTACTTCTTTCCCCTTTCTTTCTACACAGTACACTTCTAGTACTTATTTGATAAGTCTAGTATGACTTATATATTTTGGGTTTGTAATCTATTATGCTGCATTTGCTACATCCACTTCTATGTTTTATAATACAGTATATTTTGCTAATACTTCATGATCTTCATTACTTTCTGTTTTTGCTCATAATCATGAATTACAAGTAAAACGTACTACAATGCTTTTTTGTGACATTAACACTTGCAGAGGTGGTCACTTGGAGGAAAAAGAGAAAAACATGAAAGAAAGGAACAATTACATAAAATTTCTTAGGCATAATAACGTTTCAGCCACTTGCCATTAATGGGGTCCATTTAATCTTTTCCATCCACCTGGGTCAAACGGTAATGCCCACTTGTATGTGCTTCCTTTACCACGAAGGGTTCCTCCCATTTTAGAGAGAATTTAGATGGTTCTGCCATACCTTGCCTGACATGGTCTACTGTCCTCAACACGAACTGTCCTTCTACAAACATTCATTCTTTGATTGTCTAGCCATAAGCTTTGGTCATTCTTTGCCTGTATCTGTAGCTACGCTCTTGGGCTTCCTCCCTCTCTTCATCTAACCCTTCTAGGTCCTCATACCTTTTTGCAGTAAAGACTTCTTTCTCTTTTTCTTTCCTTAGTGCCTGCATAACCCTTAAAGAAGGTATCATTACTTTTGTTGGGCTCATCACCTTTGTCCCATAGACTAAGGAGAAGGGAGAGAATCCTGTGGCAGATTTGGAGGAGCTTTGGTAAGCCCAAAGCGCGTTTGTGAGATGCGTTACCCAACCTCTGGTGTACTCTTGCCTCATCTTGTTAATGATCTTGATGAGGTTTTATTTTTTACTTTCGCCTGCCCATTCCCCTAGGGGTAATAAGGCAATGACAGATGGTGCTTCACTTGATGAAATTTCAACATCTTCCTCACCTCTCTATTGACACATAGAGTACCATTATTGCTTATCATTTTGTGAGGCACCTCAAATAGGAAAATTATATTTTCTTTAATAAAATTTGCCACAACTCCTTCAATAGCTTTGCAGAGTGGTATGACCTCCGCCCATTTAGTGAAATATTCTGTAGCTACAAGGATCCATATGTACCCGTGGGAAGGTGGGTTGATTGGTACTACCAAATCAAGCCCCCAGGTGTGGAAGTACCATGGAGTGACCATGCTATATAAACCTTATGGGTGGGTATGAATCAAATTGGCTTGCACTTGGCAACTATGGAACTTTTTCATGAATTTTGTTGTATCCTTTTTCATAGTGGGTCAATAGTAGCCCATTTGCAGTATGCATCGATACAACTTTATCTTTCCTTAATGTTCTCCGCACTTTCCTGCATGCACCTCCTTTAACATCTCTTCTGCTTCTTCTAGACCCAAACTTTGCAGTGGGTCCCCAACGTATCCCTTCTTAAAAATAATTCCTTCATGTAGGAAATAGCGGGTCACCAACCTCCTGAGCTTATACCTTTTGCTATGCTTCTGTGGTAGGATACCTTCTGTCAGGTATTGTATGAAAGGACTTCTCCAATCCTCCGTGGCAAACATGACATAGCTCTCTTCCCTGTCTGCAGTCAAATGGTAGGCTTCACACTGGGTTTGGATCAGGTCTGCATCCTTGCTCATGTGTGGCCAATAAAAACCTGCTCTCTGCAGCCTTCGGTATAGGCTGATCTTGTTGTGGAACCCATAAGTTCTATTGTGCACTTCCTTCCATTTTCTTTGGACCTCTTCATGCTCCACGCATCTTGACAGAATTCCTCCTGGCATTTTGCAATACAACTCCCCTTTCATTAGGACATAGTATTTTAATGTCTTCAACTCCGCCATATCTCCGTCTCTCAACAAGGCTTCCCTGATGGGAACCTTCCAATCTTCTTCACATCCTTGCTTCTTGTGAAACTTCTCCTAGAGTATTTTAATGATGGATTTTCTTTGTTTGTTGATCTCCACTCTGGTATCATTCCCTTCAAAGGCTATCTACAAGCCCAACGTGGCCAACACATCCGTGTATCGATTCTTACTCCTTTGAGTGTGCTCTATTTCAAATATGGAAAATTTTTCCTCCATTTTCTAGGCCAGTGTTCTATACGAGTGTAGACACTCGATTTTGCACCTATAATTTAATCAAGGAAAATGGATAGAATGACCATTCATATACCCAAAATTCATGATTGCTTTACATGCATTAGTTCATTCATTGCATATCATAAAAATGATCTTGAGGTTCTAACAGTCGCGACGGTATGCCCGATTTCCAAATCGGACCGTCGGATTGAAAGATATCACATGATCAAGGTTGCACGATCTGCATGCATTTTGTTAAGTGGAACCAACCACACATGATTAATTTAAATTAATTTTGATTAGCTAGAAAATTAAAATTAATTAAATAATTTTGTGATTGGTTTTTAGTTAGTGTCAAAAATAGGCTTGCTTAAATGAGAATAAAGAGGATAATTAGATAACAACAAAATTGTGGATAATCAAGACTTTTTGGAGTGTTTATCTACAAGATAATAATTATTGTAAAGGCCTGAATCATCAAAAAAGGGGTTTAATTTTTAGAATACAGATTAAAAACGCGTCTAAGTGCAAGTCCTGACTTAAAAAAATCTCAAAAAAGGAGTCCAAAGTGGACCAAAACTCAAACACGGGTCCAACACCCAAGAGGGACATTCGACACTCTTAGAGTGTCGATCTGCACTTTTCAAGTTCCAATTGGAACAAATGCAAGACCCGACTTGAGGGCTTCTGGATTGAGATAAACGATCTTTTCGATTTTTTAAAGATAAGGACACATCCCAGTTCGTATTCTGATCATTCAGGTAATTTTTCGAAGCATCCTAGCCTCTATAAATAGAGGATGCCTCTCAAAATTCAGTACACTTTTTCACACTTTCTGATCCCCCCTCTTTCTGGCACTTCTCTTCTTTTCTTTTCTCCCTTATGTTGAAGATGTTCTAGAGGATCTTACCTTATAAATTTCTTTTCTGTAAACGAAATATTTTAGGCTTCAAAGAGTTGAATAAATTTATTTGAATCCTAAAATATCCTTTCACTAAGAAGAGCACGCTCATGCAAGAGGTAGTCTATTTCTTTTCTTTTTCTAGTCTTCTCTATTAATTTTTTTTTAATGATGCATAAATAGGTTCAAGATGTTTGGTTATTTCTGATTCTTGATATAATTGCCATGTTTTGTTTAAAATTTTTCTTTAAATATATTCTTAGATGATTTTTTTTTTTTTTGGTTGTGATTTCTTCCTTAAATATCAAAATCTGCTGACTATCAAAGATTTCTTTAAACACTTAAAAACTTATCTGAATTTTTCAGATTTGATTTTCTTGAAACTCAAAAACTAATCTGAATTTTTCAGATATGATTTTCTAAACTAAAAACTGATCTAATTTTTTCAGATCTGATTTTCTAAACTAAAAACTGAACTGAATTTTTTAGACCTGATTTTTTAAACTAAAAAACTAATCTGTATTTTCATTAAATGCAAATCTGATTTTTTTTTTTTAACTCTGAAACTGATTTGTATTTTCATTAAATCCAGATATGATTTTTTAACTCTAAAGACTTATTTGTATTTTCATTAAATGCAGATCTGATTTTTTAACTCTAAAAACTTATTTGTATTTTCATTAAATACAGATATGATTTTTTAACTCTAAAAACTTATTTTTATTTTCATTAAATACAGATCTAATTTTTTTAGAAAAAGTTTTCTTTGTGACACAATTGCAGATTTTGAAATTTAAAAGAAGAAATTAAAAATTAGGTTGAAGTCTTTTCTTTTTCTTAATATGTAATGCATGTAAAAAAAATTTATCTCATGAATGTGAATCCTCTTTCAAAAAGTCTTTTTTATTTTATGTCCAACAACAGATTTGATTTTTTTTTTTTATATAAACCAAAAATCATTTTTTTAACTGTTCAAAACAGATATGATTTTTCTTGATAAAATCACTTTTTTTTTTTTTTAACTTTACACAAAAACAGATCTAACTTTTTTCTTAACAAAAATATTGTTCTTTTCTTTATATAAAAACGATATGATTTTCTTTACAAATCTTTTTTTTTTTAATCTACATAAAAACAGATCTGATTTTTCTTTACAAAACTTAATTTTTTAATTCACAATACAGATCTAAATTTTTCTAAGAAGAGGATACATTCATAAGGTAAATTTATTTGAGTTAATCTTGGTCAAGTGTTTGTCATGTATGTTCAACATATCATTCAATATCATGCAAAAAGGGTATATAAGTCATTAGAGTTTAGAACACCAGACTCTGGCTGGGCAAAATGGGTGTCTAACACCTTCCCATTCGATAATCTAGCCCTTGAACTTAGATTTTTTGGATAGGTAGACTAGTGTCTTGTTTTCTTTTTCTTTTTTTAATTTTGGAAGATTGTAACTAGGACAAAAAGTTTTGTATTCTTTTGCATAGATTATAATTAGGACTCAAAACCTTGTAAGGTTCAATTTACCAAGATTGTATTTATTTTTATTCAATCAATGACAATGAAGTATTTTGATCACGTAATTTGTATTTATTTTTTCTTATTTTTTTTGTATAAAAAATAAATGGCGACTCCACACCACTTACCCAAAAAGAGAGGTGTCATTCAAAGCACCCAAATCTCTTTTTTGAGATCACCCCAATTTTCGCGATCTCTCACAACGGGGCCAGACATGGTTCCTTTAAAGAAAAACTCCCTTTAGCTTGGAAGACCAACAGATTGGAGTCTCTTGTCACCTTTAAATGCTTGATCCTCATCTCGAGGGCTATTCCTAACCTTGGTAGGTAGGCCTCGTATTCTGCTGTATTGTTTAAACATGGGAAATCTAATTTGAATGAGAGCGCCACGATCTCTTCATCATTGTGATAGAGAACCACCCCTGCTTCTCCTGAGTTTGCTGTAGAGGAATCATCGAACTTCATGACCCACTGTTCTTCGGCCACTTCTTTTGTAGCCACCTCTCCTGGTACCTCATCGTCTTGCGAGAATTCCTCTTCTTCTGAAAACTAAGCTAACGGGTCCGCTATGGTCTAACTTTTTATCGCCTTGGGTATTCCTACCTTTAAGTCATATTGTGACAACTGTAATAACCACTAAGATATTCTGCTGGAGAGAATGGGTTGCTGAAGAAGATCTTTAATTGCAAGGGATTTCGTCATTAAGTGTATCTTGTAAGCCAGGAAATAATGGCGTAGCCTTTGCAATGCATAGACTATTACCAGGTATACCCTTCCGTTCTGGGATACCAGGTCTCCTTTTCCCTCAGGGCACAACTTATGTAGTAAACTGACTATTCAACGCCACCTCTGTCCTCCTAGGCTATCAAAGCTCCAATGGTAGACGGGCTTGAAGTTAGGTAAAGCAGTAATGGTTTCTTGCGAACTGGAGCTTGTACCGTGGGGAGGTTCATCATGATCTGTTGTAACTTTCGAAAAGCTACCGGTTGACTTCCCCCCACTCAAAGCCTTGTCCTTTCTTTAGTAACTTCGTAAAAGCCGAAGTGATTGATGCTAAACCAAGGATGAACCTCCTGATGTTGGAAACTTTTCCCAGAAAACTCTTCAATTCCTTAACAATGGCTGGTGGCTTCATGGTCGCTATTGCCACTGCTTTGGCTGGGTCTACGTCTATCCCTCTGCTGTAGACCAGAAACCCTAGGAATTTTCCGGCAGACACTTTGAAAGCGCACTTTAGTGGATTCATTCTTAGCTTGAAAAGTCTACACCTTTCGAATACCTTTCTTAATACTTTGACATGATCTTCTTGCCTTCTTGATTTTACCACTGTATCATCC
This sequence comes from Castanea sativa, assembly GCF_040712315.1. NCBI lineage: Eukaryota > Viridiplantae > Streptophyta > Magnoliopsida > Fagales > Fagaceae > Castanea > Castanea sativa. The sequence goes on from NC_134013.1 coordinate 44,753,355, forward strand.
ACATAGTCTTCTAGTTCATGGTGCATCATGTCGTGAAATGTAGCAGTCATTGTGTGTTGGTAGGTCGCACCTGCACTTTTTAGCCCAAAGGGCATCACAGTGTAGTAGAAATTTCCTATAAGGGTCCTAAAAGTAGTTTTCTCCGCATCATATGGCGCCATTCAAATCTAGTTGCACCTACTAAACCCGTCCATGAAGGAAAACATGGCATTTCATGCGGTGGAGTCTATCAACAAGTCCATGTTGGGTAGTGGGAACTCGTCCTTGGGGCAAACTTGATTAAGATTTCTAAAATCAATACAACATTGTATCTCCCCATTTTTCTTCTTCACCAGTACAATGTTAGACAACCACCATGGGTGTTGGATGTGTTTGATGAAATTGTCCTCTAGCAAGTTTTGTACTTCCTTCACTATTTGATTTTCTATTTCGGTGTGAAATACTTTGGCAGGCTGAGCCACAGGCCTAGCCTTGGGATTCATGTTAAGAGTATGTACCACTAGCCCTGGGTCTAGCCTAGGCATCTCGTGGTAGTCTCATGCAAAGACATCTCTGAATTCTTTCAACTACAGGATTAATTCTGCCTTTTCTTATTCTAACAACTTTAAGCTTATTGAAATTGGTCTTGCCTTTTGTGGGTCCGTGCCCAAGTCAATCTATTCTAGCTAGGGCTGTCTAGAAACCCGGCCAACCCGACCAACTCGCCACTACCAACCGAACACGACCCGTCACCGACCGAACCGACTTCTACGGTGGGTTGGCAACGGGTTTGTTCCTCCAAAACCCGAGTTTGGCAGGCAGAATGTTGGTTTTCCTTCTCCAAAATCCAATCAACCCGATCCAATTGACCTACAAAACTTCCAGCGATATTTGGTAGATCCAGCACGATTTAGATTATTTTCGTCAAGATCTCAGTGAGATTTTGCCGAATCTAGCCAAGACCTTGTTGAAAATGGCCTAGATTGGGTCGGATCTAACGAGACCTCAAAGATCTTGGCCATTTTTTCTCCTTGCCGTTCTACCCTAACCGACCCCCCTCGCTTGTGACCAGTTCCAACCTGCTCAATCCGATCATCCTCTCGGTTGGTGGTGGGTTCAAATTTCGTCCACCCGATCTGGTCAAGTCGAATGCAAGTTAAACACAAACCCGATCCAACCCGACCTATAGACAAGCTTACTTCTAGCTTTTCTTTTGCCATCACTTGCGTGTCTTCTTCTACCACAATCCCTCTTTCACTTTCTGTGTTGCTTTCTTCCTCTGAACTTTCTTAGGCCACACAATGTACTAGGCTCTTATGTTGTGACCCTCCTCTAGGACCCCCTTGCATACGACAGGTGGGTCCCGTGCACCTTCATAATTTGTAAACTATCCTACCGTCAGGTGTTTGGACTTTGACACATTGTAGCATATCGCTTAGCTCTGAAGTTGGTGTTTCTTTCCTTTTCTCTTCCGCATCAGCAGCTCTCTCAAGTCAAGCTTTAGGTCATCCTGGATGTAGTCCTACTTGAGGAAAAAGGTGCCTTGTGGTTTGGATACTGAGCTTTCACTAGAAAGTGCCCATTCATCGTAGAACATGGTTTCTACTAAATAGGCTTCTGCTTGCTCGAATGGTGATGGGTTCACTGCTATCCGTATCATCCTGCCATTCAATCTCCCTTTCATACATTGGTGATAGGTAGATGGAACTAGACGATGCTTGTGCAACCATGGTCTTCCTAGTAATATAGGATAGGAAACTTCTGTCTTTATCACATGAAAACGAGCCAAAAAGGCTATTGGTCCCACCTTCAGCCATAGCTATATGTGGCCTACAGTATACTCACCTCTTCCTCTGAACCCTATTACTTCCATTGGACATCCCCAAAAATCTTGTTTTCTGAAATTCCTGCTTCTTGTATTGTATTGAGTGGGATAAGATTCACCAAAGCGCCATTATCAACCAGGGATCTCTTGATGGGGATTGGTTTATGGAGACTGCCAAGTAGAGGGGTCTCTTATGGTCTGAGTACCCTACCTCCATGTCCTCACCACTGAAAGTAATCTCATTAGTGTCTTGCAGGAAAGCTTTATCAACTCTGGTTCTGCCACGAGACATTCTACTCCTGCTTCTGAGGTAATACTTACCAAAGCCTCCATGGCAATTCTTTGTTCGTTGGCCATGAGCTCTAGTTGGTCAAACAAGTTCTTGAATAGAGAGCTTTTCTATAAGGTAGTAATAGTTGCGGCAGGCAGGGTCGGTCTCTCTTCTTCATCCTTTCCCGAATCTACACAAATAACAACTGCTGCTACTTCCTTTCCCTTCTGATTCGGGAGTGGGTTTCTCTGCACTTTTAGTTGGGACAACTCAAGAGTTCACTCTCTGATTCTGCAATGCACTAGTCTGTGAAGTGTCCAACATTATGCGGTAAGATGTTGCACATAATTATGCAGATGGCAGAAGCGTGGGTCCCTCCATTCTTCCTCAGTGGGTTCTCTAGAAACTTGGATGGGTTTGAAAACCCCATCTGCGATCCATTTGTCCAAGAGTACGTCTAGTTCCTTTAGTGTACATGGTATTGGCGGAGGGTTCTCGTACTCCATTTTATCTGACTTCCTCCTTTTCTCATCAGTGAACATGTCATGGCTTGTGGCGTGGATCTCCGTTCCTTGGGCTTGTTAGAACTAGGCCTGACTTTTTAAGTGGTCTTTCAGGCTTTTTGTAATTGCTATGCAAATTATGAGATTTCCAAGTTTTCCAGGATAGCTCTATACTCCATGATCATGTTGTCCATACACATTTCCACCAACGTTTTCTCCTCACAGTGGTCATAGAAATCGAGGTCTATGTCCTTAAACCTCTTGATGTACTCCATTAGGTCTTCACCATTTTTCTACTTAGTTCCTTGCAAAGTTGCAAGTGTTACTGTTTCCATTCTGTGGAAATACTTGGTGCAAAACACATCTACCATGTCATCCCACATCGAAATCGATCGTGGTTTCAAGCCAATGTACCAGGTGTATGCCCTGTTACATAGGATTTCAAAAACTCTTGGAGACACAAGTCCTCGTCCACTGCGTACGGACTGAGGGTGTTATTAAACTTACTTACGTACTCAACAACACTTCCCCTTTTGCCATCATACTGTGCGAAAGTTCACAGTTCATATCTCTCAGGATATAGCTTGTTGAGTATCCTTAGCGGATAGGGAGGTCTTCATGCATAGAATCTCTCCTTGGACGTCTTGGCCTTTTCCTGCTCTAAAAGTGTTGCAACTTCAGCCATCGTAATGAAACGATGTTTTTTGTTTTGCGGGCCACCACCTATAGGGGTTTCTTCCTTGTCTGCCACATGCTCGAGGTCACGTTGGCTTCCTTTCTCCTTAGTCTTATCAACCTTTAACTAGAAAATTTCTTCCATCAGCTGCTACTAGGAATGCTATACAGACTGCAACACTTCAATAAAGAAGTTAGTATTGTCAGCGGGAATCCTTTGCTGCTGCTACAGCCTAGCCTTTTCTCCATTATCACCTTTTGCTTAGTTAGGCTAGTGCAGCATGGCTGCCCTTGATTCAGCATGCAATGGCACAGTACTAATATTTCGCGTTGTCTTTGATCTTGGGGGCATAACTTGCGAGGGATCTATATGCTCTCCCTTTCATTTTCCCAACTCCCTAATAAAGTTGTCAATTTAAATGTGGTAGGCCTTTTGCATTGTTGCACTGTGGCCTGTGATTCTAGGGTAGAACAATTAGGACCAACCTAAGTGAAACACACCTTAAGCCAGCTTATGCACAAGTTGGGCCATCTCAGTATAGAAGCACCTTGACAGATGTCTTGAATCTATAACGTGCTCACGGTAGGAATAATTGTTACAGATATCACAGCAGGAACACAATACGGCAAGATAGCTAAAATATTTTTTACAAATATCACTAACGCCTAAATAACAACAAAGGAAAATAGCAAGGTTGTGGCAGAATAATGCAACCACGAATAGCAAAATTACGAAAAATAGTTTAGCTATAAGGTAACAAATAAATTATTCATCAACACAAAAGTAGAGCTCGTCTGCCTAAAGAAATGGGCTTAATTTTTTAGCAAACACAAGTCCAAAAAGGGAATCGATCTCCAACATGGGTAACCTCAGAGAAGGCTTTTGCTATAGAGATTACACACTTTGGAGAAAGGACCTAGATGGCTTAAACTCTATTTTTAACTTCAGAGAGTGGGTCTGTCAAGAGGGGGAGAAATGGGTACCCTATTGATGCATGCCTTTATTCCTATCACTCATGTTTTTCTTTGATTTCTGTGTTTTTCTTTTCTCTCTTTCTTCTTTCTTGCTCTATCTCTAATTCTTGCCATTGTTGTTCCTCCTTTCACTATTCACAACTATGGCCCTTTATACTACCTTCCATGACAGGGTTTACCATTTTACCTCTTAACCATTTTTGGCTCGTTGGGGGTGTCCTTCCAAGATTGCCCATTGGCCTTCCGGTTGTCCAGCCACTACCCTTACACTATGCTGGCTGTGCCATGCCAAACTCCTAGACAAAAATGGCTTGTTTTGTCTCTTACTATTCTCATTCGGATAAGGGCTATCCTTTCCCCCACCTACCTCTATGGCATGCATCTAGTGATTCCAGCTCATACTTATTTCCTTTGGGTAAGATGTCATCCTAGTAGGACATTTCTCCCCAAAGAAGTTTAAGTAGGAACCCCAAAATAGACTTCCCTTTTCTCCCAATCACCAGACCACACCCTTTCATACCCTTGACCCATGGCCCACCTCCCATGTATTGGCTGGGTATAAGTAGATGGTGCTTGGGTCCTATGTGTATGCTCCACTTCCGTCTTAATCCCTTCCTTTTTTGGTCTTCACGCCTTTGCTATTGCCTCCATATTTGTCTGATTCTACTATATGTTCTAGTAAGGGTTTAACTCTTGCAGCGTGAAAGGTACATAGGCCTTTGGGTTCACATTTTCTGCTTTCCATCTCTTCTTTGGACTGGGTATTGCTTGGGTGCAGGCCATTTCCTTCCTGCCTAGCCCAGCTTCCTTCCTGTGTTTGTGGGCCTCTTGGCTAGGGATCCTGTCATGACGCTACATTGTTCCTGTCATATCATCATCTCTCTTTCATTCCTTTGTTACCTGTGGGATTTTGGGCTAATGCTCTTGCCAGTCTACTTTCTATGCCTTTACCTCTTTTGGGCTTTTCTAGCCAGCATTCCTACTGTACCAGCCTATTTCCCACATCCTTACCTCTTTTGGGCTTTATTGGCCAACATTCCTACTGTGCCAACCCATTTCATTCCTCGAACTTCCTCGACCCATTTGCTTCTTCTTTACCTCTTTTACCCATGAGCTTTTGCTAAATCCTTTGGGCTTCCTCAGCCCAATTACTACATCTTTACCTCTCATTTCTTTTCAGGGCTTATTAGCTTTCAAGCCAACCCAATGAATTTACAAATTCATATCTTGGGCTTCCTCGGCCAGTTCACTTCCTCTTTACCTCTTATTATTCCCATGAGTTTAATACTTTATTCCTTGAGCTTCCTCAGTTCATTTGCTTCTTCTTTACTGCTTATTATTCTTGTGAGTCTATTGACCATTATTCCTGCCATTCCAGCCTACTGGGCCTTACTTTACTATTTTCTCTCCCCATCTTGTTCATATTGTTGAGCTTCGTCTACTATTGGGCCTTTTGTCAAAAGTGGGGCATCAACACTAATTAAACATTTATTGAACTTTTTAGATACATTGGGTCAAAACTTAAATTTATTTGTTTCAATAATATAAGCGTAGCGATGTATGACATGCAAATTGCATCATATGATGCAAAACTATTTGTTTTTTTATGGATAAGTTCACAATTTACATGATTATTCAACATAAAAAGTCATTATCAATGTGTTTTTTGCCTTAAATCTGAAAATTTGTAGGATTTTACAATCCACAATCCGATTCTTCGATTTACGATCCCACTTACCTCCCACAAATTACGTAGAATCCCGATTTTGACAACCTTAGTTGCACTAGAAGTAAAAATCTTAGCTTCTTATGAAAATGTTATGAAATTTTGTTGTATCCATAGAACCCTTTGTCCCTACTCACATTCAATAAAAGTGGAACTGTAACTCTTGAATATTATTTTGTATACTTTACAAATCAGGCAACCAGCTACTAATATTTTCAAAAATCAAAGAAACAATGCACAAGTGTGAGGATTAGAATCCTCTGCAACTTTGAATAATAACTCTTCTAAAACGTTTTTAAAATCTTATTCATCTATCTCAAAGAAATAGATTTTGATTTTGTTAAAAATTATTTTAGAAAATATTAAAGATTGTACAAATAGTAATGATGTGGTACATCAATATGGATAGGATTTTAAAAATTATGTGCTAGAGTAACTCTAAAAATTCTAAAGATGCAGGAGAGGGGATTTGAATGCTGTATTTCTTTGTTAGAATCTTCTAAAGATTTTGATTGAACTACGAGGCTCTTGGGCAATCCAGTGAGAGATCTAACTCCTACACTCAAGGAAGTATTCCTAAGCTTTTACCTAATGAAATAAAACTCTAAATATTTTATTAATCCGGTTAGACTTCTTAACTAAATTCAATCATATTACTGTATTGATTAATGTAGTATGAACAATATTATCATTTTCAACAAGAAGGATAAATTCAACCATATGATTTCTTTGTCAAATTGTACTCACGTTTTGCTGTACAATTTATTTGCCTCGCTTCCTTTTACTTCAATGGTCAGTTCCCTCCTATCTTGATACAATCTATAAGAATTGTATTCAAAATCCGTTTGAAATCTAAGAAGTGAAACAGTTCCATGTTTATAACATGTTAGATATACATTTGCCATGTTTGAAGCCAAAGATTTGTACCATGCTATATCATAGTATATATATTTTTAATAATCCGATAGCTTGAGGGAGGGGACTTGAACTGTCAACGTTTCTGTTGAAAAACACCATGAAGTACTAATTAAAAAGCTATGAATATCTCCTCCCCTGGTCCCATGTGGGCATTCGGGTCAGTATGTTTACCATTTGATCGGCTTTGAAGAACTCAACTCCGGTTTGAGAAAAAAAATAAAATAAAAAAGAAATAAAGAATTTAGGATCAAGTCCTTTCTTGCCAAAGATATATTACGTTTTACAAAAGAATCATGTCCCATCGTCCCAGTTAGCACCATATTTTGTAGCTGATGGTTGAACAGATGTAACACCTGTAAAACAATGTGTAGTGTGTACCTCACAAGTCACAACTATTTCTTTTTTCTTTTTTGGATGAATAAAGTGAAGGATCAAGTGATCTCGACTGGCACAAAATCTTCAATGACATTTAACCTGCAAATTGTAATTAGTTGGGTGCCGTGGCTCTACTGCAGTTTTACTCTCGCTCTCTCTCTCTCTCTCTCTCTCTCAGAAAAGTGCATCTTATAAAATAGCCAGATATGTGGGCGCCAACATTATCATGGCATACTAAAGAAGAATAAGAAAATGTTAAGAAACATATTTTACTAGAACTCAGGTCCTTAAACAACTGAGAATCATAAGACAATTTAATCTATGAAATTATTACAAAAGCACTATATATACATATTGGTCTCTCAAGAACCCGCCAAAATTCAGATTTATCAGGGGATGTGGAAGAAAGAAGCTGAAGGAACTCATTTTATTTTAGCTCTAAAGAATAGTAATTACAAAAGGTATATACAGCTCAATGTAAATAAAACCAACCTCACATCTCAGATAAAAGATTGCTGATTTTCCGTAACTCCTTGAGAGCTGCCATGGCTGTAACTTGTCCTTTTCCAACTAAACCATTTTTAGATAAGTTCTCCAATGATCCCACTTGACCCCGATCTTGCTGGAAAACAGTCTCAATTACCTGACACACAAACTAATCAGTTTACCACACCGAGAGAGAGAGAGAGAGAGAGAGTAATATTTTAATGGTGTAGAAAAATCTTCAAGCCACAATATTTCTAAAGGCACCTAAAAAATGTGGGAAGCAATTGGGGAATGAAACCATGAAACTCCATAAGTTTAGAAGTGACCCATATATTCATTTGATTCAGTATGTATCCTGTAATGAAAATAAAAAACAATGATCTAATATGTACCCTACATTGATTCCCATTTGTTTAATGAGAAATTATAAGATATATTCCGAAGGCATCCCAACTAGCCCACAGAGAATCATTACCCTCAAAATTTAAAGCAGTTCCCTTTAAATATTTCTAGGATAACAGAAGTCATAATGTTACCTGAATATGGTCAAGCATAGACTGTCCAAGATTCCTCAAAGTACCCATCACGTTCTGGTCTGTAGCGTCTCCTTTGCCACTAATAGAAGAGTTACAAGAAGCATTAGCAACTAGAAAGCCAGCAGTATTGTTCTGGTCATCACAGTTGGCAGATTTTGTAGCCTCAAAGGTACCTCCTCCTTTCTCAGACATACCCTCACCAGCAGCATTACGCCCAAACTTCCAAAACCACTGGAATTTACCTGAAAGAAGCTTTCGCTCTTTTGGAACCGTCAAAGAATTTCCCATGGAATCATTATTCAATCCAGATTTTGGGAAGACATCCTCGGGTTTATCAGAAACTGGAAGAGGTGATTCATCTGGGATGGTACTGGAATGATCATCACTTTCCTCAAGGGATGAAGTTGATGCAACACTACTTTTTTCGGAGTCATTTTCTTGTTCATTAGCCCCATTAAGAGAACTTGTTGGGTCTGAATATACAGACAAGTTTTCTTCACTTCCAGCATTCCCACTCAAACTCCCCTCAGCAGTGCAAGTAATTTCCTTCTTGCCACCATCTTGTCCCTCCACCTCAACTTCTACACACACACTGTTTTTCTGGCTTAAAACTTCATCACAGTGTGCTTTCTCAGTGTCTTCATCTGAGCCAAGTTCTCGAGAAAGATCTTCTAACAAACTTCGTTTAACAGATGAATTGCTATCCTTTTTGCCACTCTCAACCTTTGCAGGAGATGATCCTGTTCGGGAGAGACTCAATCTTACTTTTTCTGTCCAACCTCTTTTTGGAGTTTGAACTTGTTTTGTTGAATCACTTTTCTCAAGTTCTTCAGCCTTGTGTAGAACTCTCCACTTCTCTTCCCAGTAGCTCTCAGGTACCAGATTTAAAGGAGTTTTTGGAGAAACAGAATCGAATGATAGGCTATGACCTCTTACAGCTGCTGATTTACTCTGGTTTAAAGCCCCACCAAGTGAAGAAGATGAGGATGACATATTAGCACTCAGTGCAAGAGCCTGCAAGGATTTTGCCTTTTCTATCAGTTTCTTTAAATTTACAGCCTCTGGAAAGTTTAGCAATCTCTGAAGGCAAGAAGTAGCATGTTCAGTTGCAAGTAGGGAAGATCTCAAATAAAGTAACATTGAAACTGCCATGGCTGAAATAAATGCTCCACGAGGTGAATTAAGGACCCCAAAGCTGGACATGGTGTCATCCTCAGCAACTTTGTCTAATATACTATTATCTGATGCAAATATCTCGTCCCAAATTATCAACAAGTCTTCAAGTGAAAATTCACGTCCAAATAAAACCCGTAACCAGCGAAGTGCAAAGTACTGCGGTTCAACCCCAAGCTCAACAAGGTGGCTGTGTAGAGAGGAGTCAACAAGAGATAGCAGGTGGTATAATGCCGCAGATGCTTCAAGGACAGGAGGTAAACCAGTGTAAGACCCACCTGCAGGAGTGGGAGAGAAGAAATCTGCCATTGCAACTGAGCCATGGGCCCCACTCATCAAAGCATCCAACATGCAAAATGCATCATGCTCCATAAATTTCTCAGATAAGACAATACCCAGTTCACCTTCAGCCCCATAAGCATCACTCAGTAACACAATGGTCTGTATCTCAGGATCAAGCTCATCAAGACTCCTAACTTTTGTCACATTTCCATGTGACCCATTCTCATCTTCCATAATATCTGGAGACTTTTTAAAATCAAAATTATATGTAAGATCGTTATCAAGAAATGATAGGTCATCAAATTTGTCAGTGAACTGATCTTCGTAAAGCTTTCTAACTTGAGAAAGATGTTCCACATCAACTTGAAGAACGTACAACAGGGGAGCCAATAGTTCATGCATTCCTATAAAGAACACCAGAAAGAAGGATGATATTAAAAAATTTCTGAAAATAAACTTCCACATAATTTGGGCCTTAGAGGGCATAGTGAGTGCAGAATAAAATCTCACTTGGGCTTTACTTATCACCAAAAAAGACACTCCAAGAAAACCTTACGGCATTTGAGTTGGACATCATAAAACAAATGAATGCCAAGTCTAAATAATTAATGGCCCAACCATTTTTCATTGATAATATTTCTAAATCTACATCCAGAATAAGTTGTTTCATGGATGCAAATGGAAAAGAATATATATATATATATTCTAGTAATATTTAGGTTTTTCCCCCTTTTCTCTTTCCTTTTTGAAGAGGATCAAGTAGCACCTTACAAGAAAAAATTAACAAGAAAAAAAAAACACACACACACACATCGAGGTTCACAGGCATACAATTTTCTCCATACTGATCAAAATATTCAAGGAAAACCAGACCACCAGTACAAATATGTTGATGGAAAGGTTAATGGATTTGCCAGGTAAAAAGAAAATAATGAAAGATATTTTCTTATTTATAGAAAGGAAAATATCGTATATGAGCTCTTTTGGTCCTACCGGTACTTCAATGCATATCATTGAGGGACATCACAAAGTCAGAAACCACAAACTTTTCCCACTTGATAGGTGGCATCTTATTCCAAGTGCTTTACAACGGCAGAGTGTGTGAACCTGTATCAATTGCATTTGTGGTAGTGATTTGTCGCCGAATTATATGCATGCCATGCACTGTAGAGTGGGGTTTAAACTTTGAAGGACCATATCCCCCTAGATTTTTTCACCTTGCCTATTGTGCAACCTCCTTCCCTCAGCATTTAAATTTTCAGGGGAAAAAAAACAGAGGGCTGCATACGGCTAGGTACTTCCAAATAAAAAATGCATTCTTGATAATATTGTAGTTGCAAATCGTATCATAATTCCTGTACACGACTTCTTTTTATGGCTACAATGGGGGAGAGAGAGTTGAACCCTAGATGTCTCCGTTGGAAACTCCAGAAGGTGTCAGTTGAGTTATAAGGGTCTTAGCATAATATACGACCTCTTGGAACACACTATCTATCACACAACTCAATTAGGACATAATGAAATATAAAACTATTTCCAATAAAGATTGCTTTGACATGAGCAATTTACCTTGTCTGTAACCATACTCAGGATGTCTAAGGCACCACAAGAGCAAGATTCGTCTTAACATGCCTTGGCATCCTGGTGTCTGGAAATAGCTCCCATGTTCCGGATATAAACGTGACAAATCCTGGTCAACCATTTTCTCTAGCTCAGCATTTCGAAAGAAGCGACCCCAAGTGCTATCTGCACAGAATTAATGACATAATCCAACATAAATTAGTGATAGCATCAAGCACTTCAGAACTAGCTAGCTTACCCAAGAACTCATTGACCCATCTTACAGAATAATATATTGTTCTTTATATTTTATTACCGGTCAAACTGAACCACAAGGAGCTAGCCAGCTCACCAAGGAATCTGTTTGGGCGACATCTATACAAAAACCCAAGAGATTGCTATTTCTTATTCTTTTACCATTTGCTCTATCTTCTCAGGGGCTGCATTCTAAAATTTATTTAAAAAGAAGAAGAAGAAAAAGGCAATTCCTTCCATGAATGACCAAGAAGCAAAATAAGATGCAAGCATAGAAAATTTGGCTTCTTAACATAAATTATGTACTAGATATATAACAATGATAAATAAACACCAGAACTATCCATGTGGCTAAGAGCCCTCACAACCTAGGCACAACGATGCAATTATCACAGGTGCGCTCTGCCACTGAGCTAACTCAGGGAGAAAGCGATATTCTGATATTCAAAACTGAACTAAGGCAAAAATTCAGGAAAAAAATTGCTTTAACAATGCATGGATTTATAACTAATTCCCAAGGTACAAGTACAAATTATATATCAAACATGGATGGGTGCCAAAAAGAGAGAAGAAAGTTTACCTGGGTTTAACGAAAGTGGATTGTCCATGACAAGGTTAGGAGAATTACTTCCATCCTTGGGAATATGTGGATCAACTAGAAGGCGCCTTCTCATACCAGCATATCTGACCAAGCACAATGAAATATTAAAAAAAATCCAATTTTTACAACTAAGACGGACATCACTGAAACATCTCTGTCCAAATAAATTTTGGTCCAAGATGGCTACTATCATTGTACTATGAAGCAAGCAAACAATATTTTCAATTCCAGCTTTGCCATTGACTTATAACTTGAATAAAATGAAAACAACATTAAGAAAATTGTTTGCTTGACGTATCCAAAACTTTAAAATGGTCGCGTCAATTCTCAAAAGCATTCACTTAAAATGGCTGGATAACAAACCAAAGTTTAGATTTTGTGAAAACTGACCTTCCGAGATTCATAGCTTTACAAACCTTAGTTTAATCAAACCAAACTTGAAGTTCTGTCAAAATTGAGTGCTTCTGACATTCATAGATCAAAGCAGACCTTGTTTTGATCAACTAAGTTATTCAAACTACAGCCAATCCTAGTTAACAAAGGACAAATTGCAGAACCTATATACAAATCAAGTTTAAAAGGATTGTCAAGAACAAGGCATTTCTATCAATTGGACTCAAGATTACAACTATCCATTAGCATTAGGCAGGCATCAGAATTTTCCTTGTTAAACCACCAAACCGCATGTCTAAGAAAACAAAATATCAAACCATTAACCTTGTGGATGGTAGAGCCCTCTAAAAGACTGAATGTGTTTTCCACGAATCATCTCTAACCATCTATGTAACTACAAGTGCTAGCTTATAAACAAATCTCTGAAAGCAAAAACCACCCTCCCCCTAAAAAAAAAATAAATAAATAAAAACCCAACGAAGAAAATTAATCATAAGACAAAGTAAAACGAAGTAGCACTGTTTTAAGAAATACAAAACAAAGACAACCAGAAGCTATTGTAAAACATAATCTCTGAATTCTCGATCCTGAATCAAACTGGAACCCTGCCTAACTAACTCTTCAGTCTAAAACCAAAAAAAAAAAAAAAACCCATATCCATATGCTTCTTCTATCCCTCAATTGAAATTCATCAACCCTTTCTTTCTTATAATATTAGGGTTTTTTTTTTTTTTTTTTTAATCCTTTAATACCCGCGCGTGTGTGTGTTTTTACATACATCAATTATTGAAATCAAAATTTGGTAACCATGAAAACAAAGTAACAAGTTTCAACACAAAAAAAAAAAAAAAAAAAAAAAAAATATATATATATATATATATATATATATATATATAAGCTAAACCCAATCAAAAAAAAATCCAGAAGGGGGGGGGGGGTTAGAAATTCAGAAGAAATCTTGGAAATTGATAATGATTGAGCAAAAGTTACCTCCTCCGAGAATCAGCGGTAACCCTTCGAAGATCATCTATGGAAGAAGAAGGCAAAATCCCAAGATTGATACGCCACTGCACACCTCTGAGATGCGCGAATTGTCGGTTCTGCTCCACAGAGCTTGAAGACGATGATTCCGGCAATGCTGCCTCGATCGGAGCTTCTGTCATAGTTTTCCGGCAATTCTTCAAATACCCAGTTGCAGAAATTTCATATAATTGAAGAAAAACACAAGCTTTTGCAGCAATTTTCTCGAGCAGAAACTTGCACAATGTTAGAGCAGAGACAGAGGAAAACGCTAGAATTCAATTGAATCGAATAGCTTTTCAGAAAAAAGAGTTTATGGGATTTGAAGAATGAGAATTTATGGGAGAGAAGAAAGCTATGGAAGAAAGAAACAAAAGGCGAAATTAAAGAAACAGAGAATGTTGTGTTTTTTGGAAAACTGAGAATGACAGGCCTGAGGCGTCAATTTAACTAGGAACTAGGAAGGAAATCGAGACTAGCAAGTTACAACAAACAAGCAATCCTTCTCTTCTTTTACTTCTTTGAAAATTAAGAAATAGAGAAACATAATTAATTCCTCTTTCTGTTTTTTCTTTTTAAGAGAGAGAATAAAGGAACAAAACAAAAAAGATTGGAAGCTATTTAGGAGTTCTTGACATACTGGACTGGAAGGTGAGGTGAGTTGTCCTTTTCTACAAATACCTCCACATTTAACAAAAACCCTCTCTTTTTGGCTATTCCTACTTCCAAGTACTACTTCCCAATTTTATTTACCGCAACAACAACAACAACAAATAATTATATTAATTATTATAGTTTCTCTTTGTTAATTTTGTTTTTGCTATTATACAATAGCATTTGATTTACAATCTCCAAATAACAAACTTGTTAATTCCATCTCAGCATTTTTTTTTTTGAGAATATTCAATTTTACTGCTCTTCTCTTACTTGTTAGGATTTGTATATACATCATAATTCGGTTTTTTATTCTACGGTTTTACTTTTTTTGTCTAATTATTATTATTATTATTATTATTTTATCAAGAAACATAGCTCTTGTAAAAGTTAAGACATGTATAATCATTTTTTTCTTAGAGATTTATACAATCATGACCCTACATGATAAATAACAAACCAATGATTATAGAACTTTTTTATACACCATTCATTTATAGAAGATAAGATGTTTGAACGGTCTTATACATTGATATATAATATTCTCGAATCAAAATTTTGAAAAATGCATAAATTTAGTATGTGGTTATTTTATATTATATATATAAGAAATATGATATACTGTGAGCAAGAGTCTGATAGTTTAAGTGTTCAACTCACAATTATTTGGTGTCTTTGATAAAAATATCCAGGGTTCAAATTCTTCATCTTTCGACTATCAAATTGTTGCTAACAATCTTCAATTAATATTTTATAGCATTTTCAATGGAAACATTTAATTTCAAATTAAAAGAGGTCAATTCTTGCTGCACGCAATTAAGATGGGAAACAGGATTATAGAATCTTTTGTATTCTCCTTATTTTGTTGTAAACAAGTTTTTGATGGCCAGCTTGGGCACTACTTTTTCTGAACTAATTTATACTTAATTGTGAATTCTGTTCTAATTGAAATTCTCTTTTAACAAAATAATTATATTATAAATTAAGAAAAATTATAGAATACTTCAAAATTATAATAAATATATACCATTTCTACTCACATAAATGATAAGTCATATCTTGAATTTAATTAATTAATATTGTAACAACTAGTTAAAAGGTTATACGGAACAATAAAGTTATTTTCTACTATAATATTTTGAATCAGAACTTAATAAAGTTGTTGGTTTCACATCAAAAAAAAAAAAAAAGAACTGACTTCAGGTGATTTTGCACCATTGTTCAAATAATATTCATATTTTATATTGCAAGTTGGATAGATTACTATTATCAGATGACATTAACTTTTCATTTAACAAATCAACCAAGAGGCCATCCATACATATATTTTAGCGGGGGTCGTTGCAAAAAAATATGTAGTTGTTTTTTAAAGATTTTTAAATTCAATTTACCTTCTCCCAAATAAATAAATAAAAACCTAACTTACAGTATACTAAAAATAAGAGTAATTTATCAAAAATAATACTCCATTATCACAAACTTCAAAACGGGATATACACTTTCTGAATACTGTATAGGATTTTTGTGTCAATTAGGGCAAAAAACCGCCACACACACACACAAAAAAAAAAAAAGAGGACAACACTATTCTTCCCCAGTACGGAGTCACCAAAATATTTTAGAATTTAATTACTACTTTTTGGATAAAATTATTACTAACTTTGTTAATTACTAAAAATAACTTTAACAGGAACAACCTAGTCTTACTACACACAATGGCAAAAATCTAGTCTTACATAAAAATTTTATATTTTTATACACTTCTACGCACAAAGGCAATTAAGTTGTAAAGCTTGTGAATCTCAAAAAAAAAATTTATATTTTTATACACTTCTACGCACAAAGGCAATTAAGTTTGTAAAGTTTGTGAATCTAAAAAAAAAAAAAAAAAATGTATAGGTTGTAATTAATGGCTAGAACACAGAATTTGTACATATGTGTGTGTGTCTATATATATATATCATGTTAGGACATACGTGATTGGATGTTAGGAACATATATCAACATTTTATGTATTGGCTAATTCTTTGACGAAATGCACTTTACTTGTAATTGAGTAGATTTAGGATGTGTTTAATACTTCAAGAAACAAGGTTTCAAGTTCAAGTGTTAAAACCATGCAAGTCTATTAAAAAAACAAGTGAAGAAGTGTTGTTTATTAAAGCTTTATAGCTAGCATCTATGAAGGTTTAAAAGAACTATTTAAGTCCGAGGCTTGACAGCTGCTCAATAGCTAGAGTATCTGTTAAGGTTTATGAAGTTCTGATTTTCATTCAATCCATGATTATGTATTTGAGCTTTCATTTCTCACAACCCTAAACATATATAATGATTCTTTTAAGAGCCGTATCAAGTTGCACAGCAGAGAGCACAATTGCACAACAGTATAATTTTTCAAGTGTGACCGGAAACCTAGTTCTTGAAGAAGCTGTTGTGTTTGTACACCGTAGAGTTTTGTGATCAAGCAACTTCGTTATCTTCATGTGTTGAAGAACAGAAGAATTTTACAGCCAACATCCTTCTCAAGTTGGTGATCATGTTGCGTACTGGGATCCGCGCATCTATTGGTTAGTCATGTACTGGGAGCCGTGCAATACAAAGAGAGATTGTCACTACAGAATAAGTCCAATTGGGTATTGGGGTAAAGGTTCAACTGTAGGTTGGTATAAGGTACTGAGATTCCTTTACTTGTAACCGCTTGTTTTGATATAATGGATTCTCGGGAGTGGTGACTTTAAAATCACCTGGTGGGGTTTTGCGGTGTAGGTTTTCCCCATTCGTAAACAAATCACCGTGTCATTTAATTCCCGCTGCATATTTAATTATTTGGTGATTTGTTTGTGCTGCCACGCTCATTGCATCTAATTGAACCTAATTAATTCACTTAACTAATCAATTGGTTAATTTATCACAAGGGGTCAATACATTTTTGGTCTATCATATCATATCATATTATATAGTATATAATAAAGTCGGGCTTAAAAGTCATGATTGAGTCAAATGGCTTTACAAAATTGCAAAATTAGTTTTAGATTTAAAAAAAAGAAAGATATATATATATATATATATATATATATATATATATATATATATATATATATATATATGTTGTTGTTATCTTCTTCTCCTATAATTTCTAAGTTGATAAAATCTTAATTTAATTACAATCCAAATTCTTCATCTAATAATCATTTTCTTATTATAATTTATAAGTTGATTAGTAGTACACTTAAAACAAAAAATTTCAGCTTCACACTTCCATGTACAAATTATACTAACATTAGACTTTTTGTTCATATCCATTTTTTCAATGTGGAGTGTATACATATTGTGAAGGGACGAGGATCCAAAGAAGTTAAACAAGCGGTCAGTGTCATTTCTGAGGAGTTAAAATCCATAAAATGATCTAGGGTGGAGATCTCACGGCTTGAAGAGAAGTTGGGGTAACTCACTTAATAAGGATTTTGAGGACATGCTCTAGACTTTGGAGGGACAAGCACTAGTGGTATAAGGGCATGGAGCTAAACTACCAAAAGGGAAAACTAACTTGGCACGGAACGCGAGAAAGATAAAGAAGGAAGGATATAGAAGCCATTCCCTCCACATTAAATGTAATACAACCACTTCTTTGGTTGCATTAATGAGAAAATGACCATGAACAATGGTGGTATAGTTAAGATTTTAGTGTAAAACTTACTGATATGCTCTTGATGGGACAAGGATTCTAGAAATATGATCCCAACCCTCGAAGTGTAGAATTTAGATGCATTCAAGCTAGATATATAAAGCAAAATAGAACATTTGAAAAAAGAGGGAGAGAAAAAAGAAAGAAAAAGAGTTCATCTGTTTTGTAACATCCTCCTCAGACTAGACCCAAGGACCATCACTTTACTTGTTTTTAAATCAATTTCTAAGTTGAATATTAATGAGACTGATACCACTTTTTTCTTACTACTATGACAATGGCCTTCTTGATTTTTTAATGAATATTCAAAAGTAGACTTGACATCTCATCTCTAAAGAAATTAATTGTGATAGCAAATATCCAACCCATCAACTAACACCTAAAACTGGTGTTTCACTTTTTTGCCCACCATAATTGGCGCCGTTTGTGGGAACGGTCTCTTTTAATACCTTTGTACGACCTCATAACTATGTCCGGTCAAGGGCGAAGCGGATCTTTGGAATCTGTTGGGTCCCAGCATAGGGACCACTTTGTTAATTTGGAGTGGAGGAGAGATCGCCACGAGGCTTACACGCATAGCTAGGGAGCATCTTCTTTTTCTTCAGGGCAAACAAGGCAACAAGAGGCTAGCCATCAATTACTTGACGAAGAAGTGCATAACTTGGAGAGGAAATTAGAACGGTTACGTAGATATCTTCGACGCAGAACTCAAGTGAGGGATGACAGGACTCCTCCTTTAGGCCAATACTCAAGTACTAGCAATGATGAAAGTTATCGGCCTAGAAGTAAGACTTCACCCAGTGAGTCATTCACATCATCATCCCGGCATACTTTAGGATGGAGGCATTATCATAAGAAATCTGGAACATCACCAAGGAGGGGTCAGGGCTTGATGCCATGGGTAAAGCTCTCCTTCAAATATCTTGCTCTCCATTTTTTCAGCGTATTAAGCAGGCTTACCTCCCTCGCCACTTCAATCATCCTACTTTCACCATTTACAATGGTAGGATTGACCCTATTGAACATGTGAGCCATTTTAACCAAAGGATGGCTATTCACTCCAAAAATAAAGCTTTGATGTGTAAGGTCTTCCCCTCAAGCCTTGGTCTAGTGGTAATGAGGTGGTTTGACAGCCTTGCCAAAGGGTCAATACATTCTTTTGAGGAGCTAACTAGGGCCTTTGGGGCAAGATTCTTGACTTGTAACCTTGTCCCCAGACCTTTGAACTCTTTACTCTCAATGTCTATAAGAGAGGGAGAAACATTGAAGACTTATTCTGTCTTATACTGGGAGATTTATAATGAAATTGACAGAGATTTTGAGGACTTTGCTGTACGGACTTTCAAAGTGGGTCTTCCTACAAACTCCAATTTGTGTAAGTCCCTTATCACGAAACCACCTTGGAATATGCACCAATTGATGGATCGGATCGAAGAGCATAAAAGGGTCGAAGACAATCAAAGCTCTGCCAGGGGTAAAACTAAGGTTTCCACCACCGATCGAAAGGATAACTCGGTAGGTTAGTTCTCGTCCTCCTGACCGAGAAGGGAGTATTATAATCAATCATCCTATAATGTTGCAGCTCCCTAGGTGGTGAATTCAGTGTTTAAGGAGCCAATATATCAGGTTCTAGAGAAGATCAAGTATGAGCCCTATTTTAGATGGCCAAATAAAATAGGAGGCGACCTTGCTAAAAGGAATCAGAGCTTGTATTGTCAGTATCACCAGGACCGAGGCCATACGACCGAGGATTGTAGAACGTTGCAAACCTTTTTAGATCAATTGGTTAAAGCTGGAAAATTGAAGTAATTTTTGCAATAGTTAAATAATTAGGCAGATCGGCTTGGGTCAGGATTACATAGTGGTGGTGCACCTCGAGCATCTTCGGGGAAAATAAATGTCATTTTTGTGACCCTAAGAGAGGAGCCTCACCCAGCTAGAGGGGTAATGTTGGTGTCATCACAAGTGGAAGGTCCTGAGGGAAAAGCCTCGCGTAAAAGTCTAGAGTTTTGGATTAGCCAATCATAGGATTTTCTATGGAAAATAAATTAGGAACCATTTAGCCATATGATGATACTTTGGTGGTGACCTTGCGGATAGCGGGGTAAGATGCCAAAAGGGTGATAATTGATCAAGGCAGTGGGGTGGAGATAATGTACCCAGACTTGTTTAAAGGTTTAGGGCTCAAACCTAAAGATTTGGACCAATATGATGCCCCGTTGATTGGGTTCAATGGGAAGACCGCTATCCCAAAGGGGAGAATCCAATTGCCAATTTTGACTGGGGATAGAATGGTGAATGTGGATTTCATAGTAGAGGATGCCTATTCGCCGTATATTGCCATCTTGGCCAGACCGTGGCTACATGCCATAGGGGCGGTTGCATCCACGTTGCATGTTAAGGTAAAATATCTCACTAGTGGAGGGGTGGCTAAATTAGTGGGATGCCAATCAACGGCTAGACAATGCATGGTGGTAGCGATTGATCATCGTGTTACTGAATTGGGTTCTTCTGAGGTGGTCCTAACGTTGTAGCAATCACAGTTTGGGTCGCCAGCATCCTCGAACAGTTCCATATCATGCGAGGAGTTGGAGAGGGTCATTATTGGGGAAGAAGTAGACAGATATTTCCAAATCGGGATTCTACTCCCAACAAAGGACAAAGTGCAACTGGTGGATTTTTTGAAGGATAATCTTGATGTTTTTGCGTGGAGTGCATACAAAGCACCTGGGATCAATCCTAAATTTATCTGCCATCATTTAAATGTTAACCCTAGTGCAACACCGAAGAAACAATTACCTTGGCGATCATTTAAAAAAAATTATGTCAAGAGGAATAATAATAAAAATTATTTTTCATGCCACATCAACTCCCAATTATACCACTATGTTAGATTTAAAAAAAAAAAAAAAAAGCTTAAAACTAGTGTTCACGTTAGAGCACTAGCATTTGAGGATGCAAACAAAAAACATATTTTTCATCATCACTACTTTATCTATTTTACCAACTTATTTTACAACTCACCAGTTTTTATTTTTACATACAACTCAATAAAATAATATAAATTATCTAATAAAATAATAAAAAGTATTTTTATCTCTGTCTTTCTTCTCACTATCTTTTTCTCTTCACACAAAACTACAAGATTAAATATTATTTTTTTCTTTACAACCTACTATTCATCGATTACAAATTTGTTTAGGTATACAAATCCGGACATAGTGGGTTTTTGCTCTCTTAGGTTCTAAAATAGCAACCGGGGGTGTTTACACCCCCAATGCTAATGCTTTTAGGGATAAAGTAGAGGAGTTCAAATTTTGCAGAGTAGTAAATAATGGCAGAGGACAAAGAAGACATAGAAGGTGGATTCCAAAATCAGAATCCTAACTCTAATAAGAAGAACAACAACAAAGAATCCAAAGGAAAGTCATGCAAGAGACATCTCTACTAATCGTCATTGCAAAGATCCAAATCCAAAAACCTCACCTGCGTTGACCTCCCCATAACCCATCTCTCTATAATCCTTTTTTTTCATTGATTCTTATGATGCTTGTGGGTTTATTTGGTTGCCGAGAAAATCCAGGAAAAGGAAAGAAAATTCTGGGTTTTCTGTTTTGTGCTGTGTTTGTTCACTCAGTTTGATTTTTTTTTATTTTATGGGTTTTTGCATTTGGATTAGAAGAGTAAGTGTTGTTATTTTGATTTGATTGTTGTTGTTGCTTGGGTATTTTCCTGGCAACTAAAGAGTAAAATAGGGATTGGTTGTGATGATTTTGATATCCTTAGCATAAAACGTGATAGGCCAAGAATGTATTGACCCATTTGGTAAATTAATCAATTAATTAGCCAAGTTAATTAATTAGATTCAATTACATGCAATAAGCATGGTAACACAAACAAATCACCAACTAAGTTAAATGCAACGGAAACTAAATGGATAGATTTGCATGACTTCAATACTAGACTTGAACTCTTGTTCCTTGAAGTACTAAACCCATCCTAAATCTACCAAATTACAAGTAAAGTGTGTTTTGTCAAAGGATTAGCCAATTTACATAACATATGTCTTTAACAATATCCATATATGTCCCAACCCTTTGACAATCCGTGACAAAACGACAAAAAACAAATGAATTATGAGAGAAGTCTTAAATCACTAAACTTATAACCACTTATTGAATACAATAAAATCTAACCCTAACACAAACTCTTGAAAAACTTTGCAAGAAGAGAGTTCATGGCATGATAGATTTTCACATCCTGTCTTTCTGAAACACTTTAAACAAAACTCATCAAGACATCTTAGTGTGAAACAGAAATAAAGGATTGCATACAAAAATAAACATGTGTATGAAGAGAGAAAAAAAACAACATATGGAGAGATAGGTAAAAAACAACATACATAATCATATATATATATATATATATATATATATATATATATATATATATATATATATATATATATATATATAAATGAACATAAATACAATGCATGTCATAAATAAATGGTCACAAGACCGGTGTGCAAGAGGATAATGTAACTAAAGATAAAGAAAAGAAAAGTACATTAAATCCTCATTACATCCCTTAAAATATAGACACTCCCCCTAAGATAAAGGGCAAGTCACTAAGAGAGCGTTATCTCAACATTACTGGAAGAGCTAGCATCTTTATCACCATCATCACTATCCTCATCTGCTGATGCCTCTGGAGAAGGAGATGGAGAAGCAGTGAAACCACCAAGGCAAGCTTGTTGCCATGCTATACGACTGACACGAGTGTTCACTTGACACAACTCATTAGAAAGAGTATCAAGGCGAGCATCCATGCGCTGAAGTTGCGCCATGATGGTTTCAAGGGTCACATCATCAATCAATGAAGAAGGAGCAGAAGTGGAAGGGCCAACAAAAGTGGCAGGATCGGAAGCCTCCACACGTGGCCACTTCAGTCAAAGTTATGCCTCGTTTCGTAGAACAAACCGTCTTTGATGGCACCCATGATGGGGAAGAGAGAAGAAGAATTAGGAATCTCGACTGAGAAGTGTCGAAGGATACACGTGATAGCAGAAGGAAAGACGAGCTTATCAAGTGTAGCCGTATCCTGATAAACATCGAGGACCGATGTGATGAAGTGGGAAGGGAAGTCTATAGTGAGGTCCTTTAAGAGGGATAGAAGAAAATAAGCACAAGGCACTATGATGGAGTTATAGTGAGACAGTGGAGTGAGAGTGAATGTCATCACTATGTTAAGGATCCTTTGATCTTTTACAAAGCCCGAGCATGGGGTGTTTAGCTTACCACCCCATGTAGAAGGTGTCTTACAGAAGTGAGACAAAAGCTCGTCTCTGGACAAAGTCCGAAGATGCTCACAACCGGGGTAGTCAGGATGCGCTACCCGTAGGACATGTAGTACCTTGGAAACAAGCTCCGGGGTAACTACGATACGTATACCTCAGAATGTCGTAGCAAAATGAGGTATAGAGGTATCGACATCGTGTATGTTGGAGTAAAACTCTTGAATAAACACGGTAGGACACCTTAAGGGTTTCTCTAATAGAGAAGCCCAACCCCGAGTCCAAATGATGGCGGGGAGAGGAGTGTTGAAAAAATTCAACAGAATGACTTGGCGTTTTGAATGAACGCCGCGTCATTGGAAGTTCCCTGAGAAGTCCTTTCGGGCCTTCTCATCATGGAGCCGGATGTGAAGAGGGGGAAGAGGATTGGAAGAAGATGATGACTAGAACCACAAAGAGGGTTCTGAGCTAGAGTGGATTTACGTTGTTTGGGTGCCATGCGCAGTCTATCCGAGAGAGAGAGAGAGAGAGAGAGAGAGAGAGAGAGAGAGAGAGAGAACATAATCACAATAGAGTACATGAAACAAAAGAAATGGTACGTATGCATAGAATATGCATGAACAAGTGACGTGCAAAAAGAAATACATCGTAGTCATAGCCCAATCCAAACCTACCAGCACATATTTCACATTTTAATCAAACACACATCTATAATGTATGAAACAAAGTTAAAATGCAATGAGAATGTAGTGCATGAGCATATAACATCAAATCAACATAACCCAACCCAAAAATTTCACAAAAACTTCAGAAACCCCAAAAGTTTTTGAAAACCCCAAAATCTAGGTCACAAATGCATGTTTGCATAAAAATGAAGAGAAATAGATCACTTACCAAGGAGTGGAGACTTGATCTAGGCTGAAATGAAGAAGGGTTGGAGGATTTTAGTGAGGGAGAGAGTGTTTGGGAGATAAAAGAAGTTTTCTATTGAGAGAGAGAGAGTGAAAAATGAAATCTGATTCATTCCTTATCTATTTAAAGAAATTGCAGCTCGATGGATCAAAGTATCTGTCGAGCACTAAATCTCGATAGATGTAATCTGTCGAGGTGCTGTTAAGAATCTGTTGATGGCAAAAATGCTTTGATGGATCGAGAAGTTGTCGAGGATCTATCAGACAGACAGAGAGCTAAGGAAAATTGGCTCGATGGATCGAGAATCTGTCTAGAAACTATCGAGACAAAATCCAGGAATCTTGATGGATCGAGTATGCGCTAACTACTGTCAAGAAAGGAAGTCCAAAAGTTGAGGAAGCTGTCGAGCTTGAAGAAAATGAGTTTTTCAAGGAGGAAAAACATATAAGGATGAATGCTATAAGCAAGCTACTCAAACATAGATCCAATCAACATATTAAGCTCTCAAAACATCTCTCAACATACATGCAAAGCATTCTGAGATTCAAAAACACACACACACACTAAACGAGTCTAACCAATTTTATATTTCAAAATAAGTTAAGACAGTTTAGTGAACATATATTAACACATGTATTTCTTGTGATGACCAAATCACATTGTACTTGCACATGTATCAAAAGTAGTAAAGAATTTGCATGTTGTGTGTGAAAAACATGGCAAGAGTGCATACATGTCTCATATTATGACGATTTGAGATATGAGAAAATCAAATACATTCACTCACAATCATAACTGCTTGATGGGGACTATCACCTTTGAGGTACATCCTATAACTCTCACATCTTCTAGAAACATGCTTGCAAGCATTTTGGCTCATTTTACTTATATTTTTCTTTGCATATTTTTCTTTTTGAACATATCATGCATGGTCATATATAAAGAGAAGAAAAACCCAATTTTGTAAGCCAAAAACATCACAATTTCGCTATGCCGAAGTACACAGATGTTATACATGATTGGCAAGCTTTAGTGGTGAGATGGTTGTTTATGCCTTTCTCTTAGGATTTTTTAGTCATTCCCGTAAAAAAGAGTGATATGAGTGTTAAGTATAAGAGATTACTTAATCGTACTCATCACAAATATTAGCCACAAAGCTCACTCTTAGTTGTGCATTTAGACGCTTATCTAAACTACAAGAGATACAAAGTTTAGAAAACTTTGTTTCAATAGCCATCCAAGGTACATAAGTACCAAAATACACAAACACACATTGTTTTTGTATTAGTCTGATTTTTCAATTTTTTTTATTAATATTTTTTTATGAAAAACAAAATAAAGTAAAACTGAAAACAAACAAACAAAAACATGTTAAACAAACAAATCATAAGACTAGACTAACTCAAAACAAGTAAGCAAAACACATAAGTAATGCATAACCATAAGGGGAGAGAGAGAAAAAAAGTGACTAAATCACTTTGAGCCTTTTTCCTTCCACACTTTGGAAGTACCTTTCCTTTGTGCAAACCTTTGATCCAGTGGTAAGGGGGAAGAATTGAAACCGTTCAAGTTTGAAAGGAATATGAGGTCCTTGAGAAGATCTCTAAGAGGAGCAAAAGAGAACAGAAACTGATTTTGGTTTCCGGACGAGAGCATATTATTGCTTTGTTGAGTGGCTAACCACTTGTAGCAATATGGACGAGTATACCCTGAAGCTCTACAATGATGAAAAAATGTGGCTTCTTTGGTTGAGACTTTTTGTTATTAACTTTCTTAGTCCTAGAGTTTCTAGTCTCTTTCTTTTCAAGCTTAGGGGGTGCTCCTAGAATAGATTTGCCCTTGTCTACGTTCTTACTAGCTATTTTAGTTTTACATTCTTTGCCCTCAGAATTAACATTGTTAGTAGGTGAGACAAACACAGTAGTACTAGAGGAGGCAATATTAGGAGAAGAAAAATCATACCCCAAACCGGTTTTATCAGAAGCAGATTTCTGAGAGCTTAGCATCTTATTAAGCTTTGCACTAGAAGTCCTCTCCAACTGAGCTTTAATTTAGAACAGTTTTGCTTTAAGCTTCTTTGTCTTTTTAGCAAGGAAGTTGTTCTTGAAACGCAAAGCTCCAATGGTTTGATTTGCTTCATCAACCTTTGTAGAGAGCTCCTCTCGATCTAGCTTCACATCGCTCAGCTTCTTGGTGGCCAGCCTATAAAGTTTCTCATACTTCTTGGAAATCTTGTACAACTTAGCATAGGCTGTATGGATGTCATCTTGTTCATCCATTTTCTTAAACTTAGACGACACCAAGTCCTCTTCTTCATCTACCTCTTTGGCAATCCCCTCAGTAGGATTCATTATGGCAGTGAAGACATTCAAGATTCCCTCATCACCATTGTCATCTGACTCATCCTCAGGCTCGGTGTTACTCAAGCTAGCAGCAAGAGCCTTGCTTTTCCCAATTTTCTTGAGATATGTTGGGCATTCTTGTTTCATGTGTCCAAAACCTTGACATTCGAAGCACTTTGGTCCGGAGGGAACAATGTACTGACTACCATCCTTAACATTCTTCTTTCCTCTATCTTGGCTCTTGAACTGTGAAGAACTGTATTACTTTCAGTCCTTGTCGAATCCTTTCGCATTGGTATTCTTCATAAACTTCTTGAATTACCTAGTGATATAGGATTTCATCTTGGAATCTTCATCATCAGAAGACTTATCGGTCTCATTTCTTTTGGCCTTCAATGCCACGCTTTTACTTTTGCTTGGTTTACCGATCCTAGTCAAACCCAAATCATTGGTTTGCAAATTGCTAACCAGCTTTGTCAAAGGAATTTTTTCATTGTCCTTTGATTCTTCAGTGGCAGTGACCTTGGCATGGAATCTCTCAAGTAGAGATCTGAGCACCTTTCTTACAACCTTGGGTTCGGGAATAGTTTCCCTAAGATTAAAGGCAGTGTTGACTATGTCCTTCAGCTTGGTATAGAACTCGTCAAACGACTCATCCTCCTCCATCTTAATCTCTTCAAAGTTCATAGCAAGCCTTTGAAGTTTTGAATCCTTGACAGCCTTAGCCTCTTCATAGGTTGTCTAAAGGATGGTCTATGCTTCCTTAGCAATTTCAGTTGAGGATATCTTCTTGAACTCCTCATTGGTGACCACACTGAATAAATCATTCAATGCTCTGCTGTTGAAGTTTGTTGCTTTAATCTTGGCATTATCCTAATCAACCGGCACTTCCTTTGGCTTAATCCAGCCAATCTCCACAGCTTGCCACACCTTCTCATCTAAGGACTGTAAGAAAGCTCTCATGCGTACTTTTCAGTATGCATAGTTAGTGCCATAAAATAAATGAGGCATAATTAGAGATTGTCCTCTATCCATGACAAACAGGGGTCAATGGATCATATAACAAAGATTAACCCTAATCAGAGTGTGCCTGCTTTGATACCACTTGATAGGCCAAGAATGTATTGACCCATTTGGTAAATTAATCAATTAATTAGCCAAGTTAATTCATTAGATTCAATTATATGCAATAAGCGTGGTAGCACAAACAAATCACCAACTAAGTTAAATGCAGCGGAAAATAAATTTGACACAGGTTATTTGTTTACGAAAAGGGAAAACCACCAAGGCAAAATCCCACCGGGTGAATTTAAGGTCACCACTCCCGAGAATCCACTATTATCAAAACAAGCGGTTACAAGTAAAAGGAATCCCAGTACCTAATATCAACCTACAGTTGAATCCTTACCCCAATACCCAATTGGACTTGTGATGCAGTGACAAACTCTCCTTCGTTGTACGGTTCCCAGTATGTGACTAACCAATTGATGCACGGATCCAAGTACGTGACTAACACACCAACTTGAGGAAGATGTTGGCAGTAAAGTTCTTCAGTTCATCCAACAATGAAGATTAAGAAGTCCCTCAGTTATAAAACCCTTAGCGCAAAGACGCAGTAGCTTATACAAAGAATATGATGAACTAGGGCAAATTGTCTCCAGTCACAATATGCATAAATAATCACCTTGCATCACCTTTGACGGCCCTTAAAATAATCCTTATATATGTCTAGGGTTGTGAGAAAAGAAACCCTACATAAACACACATGGATATGAGTGAAATCAGATTTGAAAATCTGAATTTTGTAATTCTTGATAGATATAGCTTCTGTTGAGCTGTTGTCGAGATCCATCATTAAACCTTAATAGATATGTTTCTGTCGAGATATCTATCGAGTATTAATGAACAACACTCCTTCAATTGTTTCTTGAACAGATTTGCATGGGTTCAATACTAGACTCAAACTCTTATTCCTTGAAGTACTAAACCTATCCTAGATCTACCAAATTACAAGTAAAGTACATTTTGTCAAAAAGATTAGCCAATTTATATAACATATGTCTCTAACAATATCCACATATGTCTTAACAAAACGATTTTAGGTGGTGGGCTGTTGTAAAGTTTTTTTTTTTATTTTAAATATTTTATTTTAATAACATAATACATACTGTTACTTGAATATTAATGACCATTAGTTTGGATCCAACGTTGTAATTTATGTAGAATGGCTGAAATTGTTGAGGGAGTTTAGGGATTTTAGACTCACACATCAACATTTTAATTTGGATTTAAAAAAAATAAATCTGATGTGGTGGTATAGTTGGCATTTGATGTGGTATGAAAAATATTTTTTTATTATTCTGTTTATCACATCAGTTTTTTCTATTAGTTGGCGTTAGATGTAGAGACTAAATTGACATCACAGTGAAAAGATTAGGGACCAAATTGACACCACAGTGAAAAGATTAGGGACCAAATTGACATAATTGAAAAGTTAGGGACCAAATTGACATATGATATAAAGGATAGAGACTAACTTTGTAGTTTACCCAAAAAAAGGCAATTAATATTTTCAATTTTTCATAAAAGTAATATAAATTTTTTAAAAATAATTTATTAATAATTACTTTAAAAGCACCCCTTAACTTGACCAAATTTATAATAAGGTGAGGTCTTTTTTCTAAAGGTGGTAGAACGTTTTTTTAGTAGGCCTCACGTCACTGCCTACACAAAAACAAAAACAAAAACAAAAACTTGTTAGTATTTTAATCTGATGATAAAAAACAATCATTATTGAATGAACATCATATATTAAAAACAAATATTATATTTA
Source organism: Castanea sativa (assembly GCF_040712315.1). Classification (NCBI taxonomy): domain Eukaryota; kingdom Viridiplantae; phylum Streptophyta; class Magnoliopsida; order Fagales; family Fagaceae; genus Castanea; species Castanea sativa. Next base: position 44,782,630 of record NC_134013.1, read on the forward strand.
TGTATTAAAAAAATTATATTTTTTCATTGTATTATTCTTATAAAGTATACATTATAGTTAAACAGAATTGTACACTTTTCTTTTAATTGTGTATAACTTACGTTGTACTATTCATGTAAACAAATAATTGTCCAAAATATTTATGATAAACCCAACGAAGGCATTAATTGAAATTTTCCCTACCTTATAAATATTAAATAAAAACTTAGCAGGTACCGTACCGGTGAAAATTCCACTAATAATATTCGTTGGCATATCTTGACCTGACGTGGCAAGGACGTGTCTTTCTCTTTCCAAACATATGTACTCATCTAAAAGCAACGTATGACATATTTATGGTCCGTTTGGATAGAACTTATTGCTGAAAATTGAAAACACTGTAGCAAAATAATTTTTTAATGTGTAAAAAAACAATGTTCACTTTTTTTTTTTAAATTATTTTTTATTGTTCATATGCCTTGGTGCATTGTTCATGTCCCATGAACAGTGCACTAGGCGCTGGTCTTTGAAAAAAAAAAAAAAATGCAAACACCATAGGGAAACGCAGATCCAAATGCATTCTTTTATCAATATCCCACATTTTCTATATTTTTACTTGCATTTGCATAGCTTGTTCAAACTACTTCAAAGGCCATTAACTTTTAAAAATAACCAATTTCTAAGCATGTGCTCAGCATGCTTAGAAGTTTTTCTATTTTATGTTTTTAAAAGTTAATAATTTTCATTTATCATAATTTGACGTTACTACATTTTTCAATCACAAAAAATATCTAGGCATAAATTATGTGTGTGCTTAAAGACTAGTAGGGATAACAAAAATGGCCTGACCTGCAGGTACCTGACTCGATCCGACCATAATGGGTCGGGTAAAACCCGACTTGCGAAGCAAATGGGGCGGGTTTAGGTTTGTAATTTTTATGTATTATTTCATTGTTATTTTTTTTAAAGATTATGTATTTTAGGATTTCTGTATTTGGGTTTGGATTTCGAAAGGGAAAATGAGAAATCTGAAATTAAATTATTGTAGATTTGTGTGATTTGGTTGTCAAATGCTATTGATTTTTTTTTAATGAATTGGGCCATGGTTCAAGCTCTCCAGAGACTTCAAATTGGGCCCTGAAGCCTAAATCTGGGCGGGCTCGTGGGGCCTACAGAGCCCGACGAGCTAGGTTTGGGTTTTTTTTTAAAAAAACTCATTTATTAAACAGGGCAGGTTCGAGTTTTAGGGCCGGGTCTACGGAGCGGGTTCGTGCATAAAGAAACTTGGCCCGAACCCAACTTGTTGCCATTCCTAAAGGCTAGTTAGAATTAAAGATCATCTGGGTGAACAGTGTATTCGTACTTACGGCATGGATTGTTATATTAGTTTGTATTTGAATACTTGCCACAAAAAGAAAATTGTATGTCCATATCTAGTATTAGTAAGTGAATCTTTGTTTGAGTAGATAGGCAATTCAAACAAACATTAGATTTTCACAGAGCATGGGGCTAAGCTAGTAAGCTCAGACATAAATACATAACTAGTCTCTGAGCACATGCTCACGCGTGTGCTTAGAGGCTCTTCTATTTTTTGGGTAATGGTTAATTTAGAATATTTATTATAATTTGGGATTACTACATTTTCCAATCATAAAAAAATCTAAAGGGTGTGATGAAAAATTATTTCACCACACATAATAGTCATCACACATTTTTTTTTTTGTGATTGAAAAATGTAATAATCTCAAATTATAATAAATGCTCTAAATTAACCTTTACCCAAAAAATAGAAGAGCCTTTGAGCACGTGTGTGAGCGTGTTCTCAGAGGCTAGTATTGATTACTATTTTAAGCATTGCAAAGCTGAACAGTGCTTTTAATTTCAAAAACTTAACGGTCTTAATTTTCAAAAGGTAAAAAAAAACTAATCAATCTAATGCCTCCAATAGGTAATTTGGCTAGTTGTTTATTTTTAACATTTAAAATTATTATGGCGTTAGTTCTTGCTTGAATTAGATTGATAAGATTTTTTTTTCTTTTTTTTTTTGTAAAGAAAAAAATCAGGCTAAAAAATGCAAATCAGAGCCAATTCAAACACAACCAAATGGACAAAGGCTAGTACGAATTTGGTATAAGCAACATATCATAAGCAACATGGTAATTGACAATTATTAGTAGTATACTTAGGCTTTCCAAGCATCAGTGTTATTCTGTTTCCTTATTCCCATATCTACATCAGATTGACTGAAGTCACAAACATGAATTCTGCTTGATGCAAATGCGCTGCAAACAAATATTAATGATAACTACGAAAAACAAAATGATACCATGAGGAGATACATGAAGAAAATCATTTCAATTCTTATTGAATAAACTATTATTGGCAAATTTCCAATCATATTTGGTCAAATTGATAAAGCTTACAAAGTTCATGTCAAAGGTCTTACATTCTATTCATTACCTTTAACCATACATGGATTTTTTTTTTTTTGTTTTTTGTTTTTTGTTGTTGTTGAGAAACTACCTTACATGGACCTTAATCACTCTATTCATGTTCCATCTTTTCATCTCTATTTTATTACACCATCTTGTTCTACAAAAGACCAACTTTTGAGACAGTTGAATGATTACTTCTTGAAAGCTGGAGCAAGTTCACCCAGTTGTACATGGAAAGCAGAATGTCACAATCCCAACCAATTCACCAATCACAAATCACAATGAATGAACAACTATTAATCGGATTGTGTTGGGAAACTACCAAAAAGCCTTAAATCTTCAATTATGTGAAGCTTCTCAATTGCATCATCAAAGTTCCCTTTGAAACAATCAAATTCAAACTTTTTATTTCTTGAATGTACCAATTGGCTATCAAAGAAAAAGAAGGAAAAAAAAAAAAATCTTACAGAGTATAAGAAAGACATGGCTGAGAAGGCAAGAACACCAATCTCCCCAAAGTCTCAGCATGTCAACGCTCACTTTAATTAACTGGAAATGAATTGCTCTAATACCAACAAACCTTGTTCGATTCTTCTGTAGAATGGACAAAAACAACAGTAAAACTCAGATGCAATTTACCATTTGCCGCAATGTTCTCAAAAATGATATAACGAAAATTCATAAATCTTAGTAGAAAAGAAAGAAGGCCCTTTTATCATGCAATGCCTTTTATTTTCTCCTATATGCAAAGTTGGAGAATTGGAAGCAAGGAAAACCACAATGAAAGAAGGCCCTATATATTCTCACTACTTTTGAGATCTAAGCAAAAAAGATCATTAACTTTAAAATATACATAAAATTGGTTTTAAAAATCAAATAAAAAACTAAAGAAAATAAAATATTACAACAATGAAAGAATTAAAATAGTAAAAGTTCACATACTTTTGAATTGCTTGGATATATATCTCTCATCATCCCTGTCCTTTTAAATAGTTACTTTATTCTTCTGCCTTCTCTCTTTCTTCATTTGAAACTGCAGTTATGACCCTACGATTCCTTTGTAAAATGGAAAAACCCAACAAACAAACTTAAAGGCTATTTGTCTCAAAGGATATTCCCCATATAAGATGTAAAGTTGTGATTTACAATTATTTTTATGTTGGCTTTATTCCATGACAAAAAGTGTTGTAATTGCATAAATTTGTTTCCTTGTATTTTTGTGGGATTTCATTGTATTGGGTTTAGTATTAAGTTGGTGAAGAATCAAGCTTGAAATGAAGAATCAGTGCATTTTCGCGATTGGCTCGCAAGTAGCTCACGAGAAGAGTATCCCGCAAAAAGGGCACGTGAGAAGCACATGCTGGAAGCTGAAGAGTCGTGCCAGCTTGGAGGATTTCGCAAATGTCTCGCAAGTAAGGCCTTCCCGCGAGATACTCGCGAAACTCTCTACCTGGAGGATTTTTAAGTGTGACTTTCTTACCCTTCACCCATACTATATATACTCTCATTACCCACAAATGTGTAAGGAGGCTATTTAGAGAGAAAAACCCTAGTTAGGTTTTCTACAACACACACACCCATCTTTTAGAGAGAGAGCTACTAATCCTTAGTGAGAAATAATCCTAGCCTCTTCTCCTTCCCTTTCCCATTGTCATACCTTGAGAGGAGATTTGTACCTAAACACAACCCACACCTTTTCAGAGTGTAGAGAGTGTTTTGGATTTTGGGAAGCTTTGGGGATTTGCTAAAAGAAGCCGGTGAGGCTTGGTAGATGCAATCGGGCGTATTGCGGGATCCAGAAAGCTAGAGAAGATATGACTCTGTGAAGTCCGTTGGTAGTAGGAGCTTGGAGGGCTCAAGTACATTGGGTAGACTAGGCTTGGAGGGTCTTTTGTTATTCATGTACTCCAACTTTATTCTCTAGTGGATCGATTACCGCTTGGAGGGCGGCGGAGAGGTTTTTCGCCGAGTTCTTCGGTTTCCTCTTTGATAACACATCGGCGTGTTATCTTGTGTTTGCATCTCTCTTCCCTTACTCTTTTAGCTTTCATTTTACTGTTGTGTTTTGTTGAATATGGCTTAGAGTAGTTTTATTGTTTGTTCGCTCTCATTTACTCTTGTTTCCGTACTTAGTTTAAGTAAGAGTAAAATCAACTGAGCCGTATTTTTTTTTGTTTTGGGAGTCTAAACAGTTCTTGTGTTTTTAACACAAATCCAGCTTTCATAAGAGAGAAGCAGAGAGGAGGAGAGGGGGTGGTTTTTCTAATAGGAGGGTTTTTTTTTTTTTTTTTTTTTTTTTTTTTTTTTTTTTTTTTTTTTTTTTTTTTTTTTCATTCAAGTTCAAAATAAAGAAGAAGAGATTTGAGGTGAAAAAAAACCAAACGTAGTGAGAATAGGGAGCAAGGGAAACTGAAAATAAAAAAGAAAAAGGTAAGTCTTGATAAAGCGCAAAAAAAAAAAAAAAAGAAAGAAAGAAAAGAAAGTGTGACTACATGAGTGATTGAAGGAAAATAGGAGAGTTGGAGCAATTCAATTTTTTGAATATTGAGTTTCAAAACCAATGGGGGAGTTGTCCTATTATGTAGGCTATGTTTTAGGTGAGAGTTTTGTCTTTTTACTAGTTATTATCCTCAAGTTTTATCTCGGCTTAAATCATTGTATAGATAACTTGTGATTGTGGGAGAGTGGTAGTTTTATTTGAAATTTTAGCATTTTGAATATCAGTATTTTACTTGAGTTTTTTTTTTTTTATTGAAGAGTTTTTAAACTTGTAGTTATCCACAAATTTGAAAAAAAAAAAAAAGCCAATGTAGGCTTTTTAAAAAAAAAAAATAAAAGAATGTGGGATTTTTTTTTATTTTTTCAAATTAGGAATGTGGGTAGATATTTTTTTTTAACAGGGTAGATAAATTTTTTGATAGAACATTTTTTTTTTTCATTAGGTTTCTTGTTTTTAATTTTTAAAAAGAAGTTAAAAAGAGTTTAAATTGTAATTAAACTTGTATATGTCTATTTGGATTTTTTTTTGGGATAAACTTGAGGATGTTAAATTTTTTTTTTTGATTTGGAGATAAACGTGAGGATGATTTTTCTTTTTAAGGGAAAAAAAAACAACAACAGATGTAGAGTTGCTTTGAAGAAGTGGGTTAGTGGGAGAGTGATCCTATTTAGTAGGAAATTTTTTAGGTGAGGGTTAGAGATATATTTTTATAGTGTTATCCTCAAGTTTTGCCCCTACTTAAACATAGGCTGTAGGGGTATTTTGGAAAAAAAAAAATCCGGTCCAAACCGGAGAAACCCCTTAAATAGTAGCATAGATACGGCAATTACATCGCTATAGTCACTATCATTGAAGCAATTTTTAGTGTTTCTTCTATATGTGAAATTCTAGCACAAAAAGGAATAATGATACATAATTCTTCAAGAAATTAACTAACATTTTGACAATATCAATGGAGTAGACAAAGAAAACTTAGCATATTGTTTCTAAAACAAAGGAAAAGGCAATGATTAAACAAAAAAAATAACAATAATAATATAAAATCTGGCTATCTAGAAGTATAATCAGTTTAGTCAAAATCCTAAGCTAAACGCCCATGCTACAATGCATTTCCATTGCTGTGCAATCTACTCTGTATCACAATTCACAGTAGCAAGGATACACATCACGTGTAAATATTTATGTAAAATGTAAATATTACTTAAATTCATTGAAAAATACATACCTCCTGTTCTGAGCAATACCCCTACCCACTTCACACTTTGAAAGCCCTTTCCAGAATTATCAAAATCGAAAATGAATTTAATATGGAGGTTGCGTAATAAGTGTTGTGTTTTTGGTTAACCACTTTGTAGTTTGTAGTGGATTTTTTGAATAACCATAAAGTAGTGGCTGATCTTGGGAGAGTTGTCTTAGATTTTAGGCAATGTTTTAGAGTTGTATTTTAATTGGATTGTCCTTTAGTTTTGTTTCTGCTTAAACCTAAGAAATAGAACCAATGAAATGTCTATTCCAACAAGAGAAGCACTATAAATAGTAGTATAGATAATAATGATAAATCTTAAAAGCTCTTCTTTTCTTTTATTTATTTATTTTCTGTCTTTTTGTTGTTGAGAAAATAGTTAAAATCCCATATTTTCCAAAAGAAACTTTTGAAACTTTTGCTTATTTGCACTCTCAGTTTAGGTACAATTTTAAAATATAATTATACTTTCATATGACTTTTTTTAATAAAAAATAAGTCATCTAAACACACTATAAATTTCATACATAATTTAAATTTTCTATATTTTGAATATATGGTTGTGAGTCTTGTGGCCATTTGATATAGTTATCTAAGGGTTTATTAAGTGACAAGACTAGAATTTTTTTTCAAGAAAGGCCAAGATAAATATATTAAACATTTTAAATCTAAAGAATAATATATATATATATATATATAGAGAGAGAGAGAGAGAGAGAGAGTAGTGGGTTCAAATATGATTTGGTCGATTTTTCTCTAATAAATTTGTTAATTGAAGGAAACTTTGTTGAAACTAAGTACGTTGTGAGTCATCGGGAGGGTGTCCTTGAGAAAAAAGGTATATGTGAGGGTCGAAGAGAGTGTGTACGTGAAAGGGTCAAAGAGTGTGTACTTGAGAGTGTTAAAGGGAGTCCTCAGCCTAATCCTTCTTGGCCAAAGGGAGTCTTTAGGCAAGTCTCTTGGGCCAAGTCAGAGAGTGTACATGTGAGGGTCAGAGAGAGTACTCCGGAAAGTCTCTTCAATCAAAGAGAGTCCTTGGTGATAGGCCAAGAATGTATTGACCCCTTGTGATAAATTAACCAATTAATTAGCCAAGTTAATTAATTGATTCAATTAACATGCAATACACGTGGTGGCACAAACAAATCACCAACTAAGTTAAATGCAATGGAAAATAAAGTTGACATGGTGATTTGTTTATGAATGGGGAAAACCTCCAAGGCAAAAACCCCACCGGTTGATTTTAAGGTCACCACTCCTGAGAATCCACTATAATCACAACAAACAGTTATAAGTAAAGGAATCTTAGTACCTTATACCAACCTACAGTTGAACCCTTACCCCAATACACAATTGGACTTATTCTGTAGTGAAAATTTCTCATTTTCAATGCACGGCTCCCAATACGTGACTAACCAATCGATGCGCGAATCCCAGTACGCGACTTACTCCTTTGCACGAATCCAAGTACGTGACTGACACACTAACTTGAGAAGGATGTTGGCTACAAAGTTCTTTAGTTCATCAACACGATGAAGATCACATAGCTCCTTGGTTCCAAAACCCTTCGGGGTACAAACATAGTAGCTTCTTTAAGTGAAAGATGAATTAGGGCATATGTCTCTGGTCACAATATGCTTGAACAAAACCTTTGCATCAAGTTTCATCAATTGAGATGACCCTAAAAATCATCCTTATACATGTTTAGGGTTGTGAGAAAAGAAAGCCTAAACAAGTATACATGGACATGTGTGAAATCAGATATGAAAAACTTATTTTTGTAATTCTCGATAGATAGGGTATCTGTTGAGCAACTTTCGAGCATTGGGCTAGACTACCTTTTAAACCTCGATAGATACAATCTGTCGAACTAGTTGTTGAACTTTAAAATACAACACTTCTTCACTTGTTTTTTGAACAAATTTGCATGGCTTTAACTCTTGACTTGAACACGAAGTTGTTTGAAGACTTAAATCATCCTAGATCTACCCAATTACAAGTAAAGTGCGTTTTGTCAAAGGATTAGCCATTAAATGACATATGTTCTTAACATGATTCACATATGTCCTAACACTTGGCCTAATACTCCTCGACCAAGTCAAATAATGTACCTATAATTGTTTGAAAGAGTACTCTGGAAAGTCTTATCTGCTAAAGGGAGTCCTTGACCTAATGCTCCTCGGCCAAATTGAAGAGTGTACTTATGAGGGTTGGAGATAGTACTCTAGAAAGTCTCCTTGGCCAAAGGGTGTCCTCGGCCTAATGCTCTTCAGCTAAGTTAGAAAATGTACATGTGAGGGTTAAAGAGAGTACTTCGAAATGTCTCCTCGACCAAAGGGAGTTCTCAGCCTAATGCTCCTTGGCCAAGTCAGAGAGTGTCCCCGTGAGAGCCTGAAAGAGTAGTCTAGAAAATCTCCTCAGCCAAAGAGAGTCTTCAGCCTAATGCTCCTTGGCCAAGTTAGAGTGTACTTGAAAGGGTCTGAGAGAGTACTCTAAAAAGTCTCATTGACCAAAGGGAGTCCTCGGTTAAGTCAAAAAGTGTACCTATGAGTGTCAAAAAGAGTACTTTAGAAAGTATTCTCGGCCAAAGGGAGTCCTCGACTTAATGTTTCTCGGCTAAGTCAGAGAGTGTCCCCGCGAGGGTCTGAGAGAGTACTTTGGAAAGTCTCCTCAGCCAAAGGGGAGATATCCCCTAAGAGGGTAATAGCTCTAAGAGAATTAAAAAAGTGGTTTTAGGTGCTCAAGGAAATATGTGGTGGTGGGTGAATAGATAATGTGTGGTTGTATTTATTTATTTTAATTTTTAATTTTTAAAATTAGACCCCCTACAATAGCCCTTAGTTTTCACTTGCCTGAAGTGAGAGGGGGAAGTGGATACTAGATTCATCTTGGGACTTTGGCTAGCTCGTGGCTTGGCCATACCTAGATAGTTTAGGGTTTAGAGATAATGGTGGCATAGGGCTTAGCCATACCTGGACTGGTCAGGATTTAGAGCTAATGGTGGTGTTGGGCTTGGCCATACTTGGGTAGACCAGAGTTTTGATATAATGGCGGCTATTAGGTTCTAAATATTTAGGAATAAATGTCTAGGGTTTAATTTTATGTAAGCTGGCAAAATGAGTATAAAAACATGTCTAGTTTAAGATATTTGTGTCTTAGAAAAATGTTAGACATTGCTTAAGTTGGTTCAAGTTAAGATTCAAGAATAGTCAAGCTGCAGAAAGAAGAAATCAGAAGCTACGTTGCTTAACTGATCGAGAGAACAAGTTCGACTGATTGAACTGCGTCTTTTGCAAATTTTAAGTCAGGCTTAAAAGCCCGCGGAACGTTTAGGGTTTGAGTCCAACACTGCTAGGTATAAAATGAAAACCATAAATCACATTTCAAAAGCCTAAGAAGACTTGTGAGTTATTCCTGTGAGATTTGTGAGGTTTTGTAACCTTTTACCTCAACAAGCATCAACCAGAAAGAAGATCCATATACAAGAATGGGTGGATATAAGTTGCAGCATACAAGATTAACTATTGCTGATGTCTAAAGCTTTGAGTGGGATATCAAAGTTACATACGGGGGTGTTTGTGTGCAACAAGTTCAGATAGAAGAGTCTGTGGATTCGGAGCTTTGTATGGTCACATGAGTAAGTACTACAAGAGGTAGGATTAGATTTAGGGAAAAATCTATTGTAAAAACACTTCCATTCCATATAATGAATTTTTTGCCTTGAAGATTATTTAGGTTAAATCATTCCCAAGTTTTTTACCTTGAAACTAGATGGTTTCATTATTTTTCCTGGGTGATCATATGGCTTGTCTTCTTTGCTTTTTCACACTTAGTGATATGATTGTTTGTGTTTAATCTAGATCTGAACAATAAACCTAAGTAACAACTTGGTTAATTAGTTAGGTTAAAAAATTTGAGTGTACAAGTGTAGACACCGCATTTTGTACTTCTTATGACTCGGGCCCCCGTTCCCTAATGATGCTCGAACTCTAAGGCCCAAGGCCAATTTAGTGCCCAATCAGGTATCAAATTGACTTGAGGAGTGTTAAAATGGAAAATATAACCTTTTAAATGAGCAAAAATCTATTTTTGGAAATAAAAGACCAAAGCGGCCCTTAGCCCACATACGTGGGCAGCAGCTTACATACGTGAGCCAAAGCATACGTAGGTAGGTACACTCTTGCATACGCAGCTAGGGTTTTAGAAACATAAAAAAGGCAAGTTTTTTGCAATAATGGCTGAGGTTTGGAATGCATCCCACATCGTCTGGGAATTATTCCAAACCTCATTTGTTCCACTATATAAAGCCTTACATGGTACATTTTCAAAAGACACAGAAATCCCACGGGAAAAACCTAAGATTCACTAGAAAATAGTGAATCAAAAGGGAATTTTTCACAAAACAGCCTCAAGTCAATTTTATTTGATTGGGACTTTTTTTGGCCGTAATCCTTTTAGTTTAACGTTGCTAATCACTTTCTTATTGGTTTTTGAATAGACTTGATTGAGGGGAAAGGTCAAAATAAAGCTTGGAAAGCTTTTGTGTGAGGTATCTAGTCTAAACTTTTCTTCTTTCCTTTCTTTTATTTTCTACCTTTGAATCTTTATGTTTGCTTTATATGTTTGTTGCAATGTGTTTTAATATGCTTTCCTAGATTAGGTTTATGCTTTTGTATGCTTAAAATGCATGTTAGGTTGTTAGGATTCCTGTTTTGAGGTTTTGCTCTGTTATTGTGTTTTAAAGGTTTTTTGGGCAAAAGGTTGCATATGCATAATCTTGCTTGCGTACGCAGGCTTCATTATGCTCGCACAAGCTTGTTCTTGTGTGCGTAAGCTGCTGCCCAGAAACCCTAATTTTTATTTGCTTGTTTTGCTTCTGCTTTCACATGTTGTTCTGTCTAGTTTCTTTTCAGTGTTTTTACGCCCCCAAAGTCTTTGTTTCACATGTTTGTTTTTTTATTTGCTATCATATGTTTAGATTAGGGTTTCTTAGTTTTAATGCCATGCCATTCATTCACATGTCCATGCATTGATGCCATAGGTGTTGTGTTGCTGAAAGGTAAATGAAAGTAGGTCATGCATTGGTATGAACATGCATTTGATGATGAGTATTGTTTGAATGATGTTTTATGTCTTTTAAATTCCGATTGATGCTTTATATAATTGTAACGATACCTTGTTGCCATGATTGGGTTGCTGCCTTGTTTTTTATGTATAATAGGTTATTCACATGCTAGATGAATGTTAGGGTTTTTCATGTATGTATGGGTTTGTCTCTCTTTTGTTTAAGGGTAGATATGTATATGTTTTGGGTTGAATGATGACATGTTGTATGCTTAGATGTATGCTAGTGTGTGTATGAGTATAGATGCAAGCGTTGTGTCCACAGTGGCGACTTTGCTGGGATAGTGAGTTTAATTCCTATGTGTCTTATTTCTTAACCTTAATAAAACTATTTCAATACTTGTTTGCACCCACATCACTTGTTCTCTTTTGTCCCCTAACCTCAGTTGGTGATGAGTGGAAAGATGGAAGGCTCCACTCAGGCCCAAATCTTCTGGAGTTCATCCTCCAACTCACAATCAGTGCCATTGCCTATAACAGGCTTTGAGTAGGTTAAAGGTTTCCTACCAATCCACTATGGGGTCCATTTAGGCCTTCGATTGGAATCATAGCCCACCAAGTTGTGAGTGACTTACTTATCTATTCCTTTAGCCTTAAGGAGCTTACCCACACTAGAGAGATCCTAGACCCTATCACAAAGGATACCCTTTATACCTCTTGTTTGTTTTGTTAGAATGTGTGCCCTTAAATCCTATTGTATGATGCTATGTATGACATTATATATGACTTAATGTTATGATTAATAAAGTTGTTTTATTATTATTTAAAATAATGGTAACATGAATATTTGGACATTATCATATAGTTCATGAGATGCATAGTATGTGATTTATGTGAAAAGTCACAGAAGATATAAGTCACAAGTTCTTTGTAAACTCAAAATTATAGTTCGTAGTCAGTGATGAAATTGGGTATTTCATCTGCGAAGACTATAATGTATCAACTAAGATGATTTGTCTTGATTATGAAAGTGGAGACTTCTAATTGGTATGTTGATATGTTCTAAGAGTTAAGACATATTGAACTAGACCACTGTGAGATTTATTATTCTCCTAACGACTGTCAAATGAATAATAAATCTCACAATTTCTATTTGCATAAACTCTTAAGCCTGAGAGAATAATGGACCTGATCATGCAGTGCAGGTTGCTTTGATATATCAGGAGTGAGATCTAAAGTCATGGTCAAAACCTCAATATGTTGGGCAACCACATTTAGTGTTGATGGAACATATATTCTCAAGATGGAATTCATAATCTCTTAAAGGAGATATAAAATATTCCCTTGAGATAAGTTTAATGGGTTTGGTTATTCAAAGTGTTAGACCTAACCACTTTAGTAAAGAGTTACTAAAGTATATACTTATGAAATTGGATTTCATAAATATATGATGAATAACTTAAAAAGATTAAACCAGGTACTCAAGGATTAAGATGTAGAGTAATCTTCAAAGTGATAGTTTACATTCATGACTTTGTATTACTACAAATATTTTATGAAGGGGTTGCATGTATAATAAAGTCTTGGGATATAATTTATTAATAAGGCCTAGAGTGCAATTATATTTATATAGTGGTATTAAATATAAGGTAGCTTTGGACTTGTCAAGAGTTCACAAAAAAGCCCAAGGCCTATGGGAGCTAGTGTCTTATTGGTCCCTTTTGGTCCCACTCCAAGCCACACACTAAAGCTCAATTGGAAAGGCCCAATAGGCTAGCCTAATTAGATAATCAGTTAGTTATAAAGGGAGAAACATACATAATTTTTTTCTTTAGAAAAAGAAAAAGATATACATCATTGTGAAATAGTGTGTATGTGTGAGTGAAGCCACTCAATTATTCTCCCTCAGAAACTGATTGAGAGACCACACTTCTTGGGCGTAAAGTGGAATTGGAGTGAAGATTAAAAGTGTTCTCAAGTACCTCTAATCTTTTTTTTTGAATTTCACCACACCAAGGTACGCTATCTTGTTCTTAAATTCTTAAATTTACATAATACATGTTATCAATCAGAATGAAATAGATCCATGTTTGTTGCATCCGCTGTGTGTTTTGTATGAAATTTATTCCTAATGAGATTAGGATTATGTTTTCAAAGTGTCTAGCATTATTATGATTCTTGATCTTAAAAACCTTTAATTTAAAACATCTAGTGGGAGAGAGATACAAGGGTTGGATCTCATGGCCTCCATTATCGGTTCATAGTAGTGTGGGTAAACACCTCGTCTTGGCGTATATGCCTCACGATCCCAAAGGAGGGTGTTTACTTCATAGTACTACAAGATTGAACTTACCCATTTAAAGTAGTGTGGACAAACACCTCGTCTTGGTGTATATGCCTCGCGATCCCAAATGAGGGTTTTTTTTCCATGGTACTATAAGTTTAAACATCATAAGGGAGATGAAATGTGGCTACACATGATTCTAGATAATACACTAGACTAAGTGCAATGTTAACCTCCCAAAGGACCTATGCCATTATTACTTAGAGGCTAAAGGTAATACAACATATTATTAATGTTTGATAAGAGTTATCATGATAGCACTGATAATGTGTTTATAATAAACTTGCTACCAAGGAATTATAGACATGGATTGGGTTGTCGTTGCATATATTATTTTATGATTTTATTAAGGTTCCATATTATATGCTTATATGCTAAATTGATAATGTCTAGTTTACTAATTATATTCATATTCATTATTTTCAGATTTAAATTATGGCATCATTTAGCCCACTTGTTTCTATTCTTAATTAAAAAAAAAAAAAAAAACTGACTGGATTCAACTATATTGACTGGAAGAGAAATTTGGACATTGTTCTTACAGCTGAAGAGCATAAATATGTGCTTACTCAACCATGTCCTAGCTTTCCAACATTAGATGCTCCTCTTGAGGAAAAACAGCGATATGATCGCTGGCAGAAATCCAATGAGATGGCTAAGTGCTATATCCTAGCATCTATTTCAAATGTTCTACATCATCAAATGCAGGATGTAGAACTTGCTTCGGACATAATGCTAAGTCTAAAGGAGATGTTTGGTGAGCAAGGCTATTCTGCAAGGCAAAAAACTATGAGGTAGATTTATAATACAAAAAATGGCTGAAGGTACTTTAGTGAGGGAGCATTGTCTTAGGATGATCTCTAATATGAATACATTGGAAGTTTTAGGTGCCGATATTGATGGAGAATCCCAAATGGATATGATACTCTAGTCACTACCAGAATCATTCAAGGAATTCAAACTTAACTATAATATGAACAAAAAGATTTATTTATTGTCTGAATTGATGAATGAGTTGGTAGCGGCGGAAGGCATCCTTGGTACTTCTAGTGTTGATGCCAATGTGGTTGAAGCTTCTACTTCTCAACCTAAGTCGAAAGGCAAGGGTAAAAAGAAGAAGAAGGACTTCACTAAGAAAGATGGTAAACAAGTTGCCCTAGGAGTTGCCAACAAAGGAAAGAAAACCAAAGGAAAGTGTTTCCATTGTGGTGAAAAAGGACACTGGAAGAGGAATTGTCCAATATTTAAGGCTGCTAAGAATAAAGGTATGAAAAGAACATTCCTTCTTGAAATATGTTTGGTACAGAATCTCATAGATTCTTGGTGTGTGGATTCAGGTTGTACTAATCATATCTGTAAATCTTTGCAGGGGTTTCAGGAGGCCAAAAAGCTAAATGAAGGGGAAATGTTTCTTACCTTGGCTGATGGGAGCAAGATTCCGGTTGTAGCTGTTGGAGTGTTTAATTTTTGTTTTGAGTCTAGAGTTTTAACATTGGAAGACTGTTTGTATGTACCTAATGTTCATAGGAATTTAATTTCTGCAACTTGCTTCGGTAAACATGGATATTGTGTTATCCTCAAAGACAATGTTGTAATAAAGAAGGATAAAATGTTTATCCATTGTGGCAATATTGTGGATGGTCTTTATATTTTAACTCCTGATAAGCATGAATTATACAATTCTGAATTAGTTAGTAGCTCTCATGTAAAATAATTAAAGAGAAAGTTTCCTTCTACTAGTGATGCATATTTATGGCACTTGCGTTTGGGTCATATTAATTCAAATAGGATTCAAAGAATAATCAAAGATGGACTTTTATAGCCCATGGAATTTGATGGATTTTCAGTTTACGAATCTAGTTTGGAAGGTAAAATGACCAAACAACCTTTTAATGCAAAAGGTAGAAGAGTCCAAGAGTTGCTTGAATTAGTTCATACAGATGTATGTGGTCTTATGTCAACTCAAGAAAAAGGAGGTTATGAGTACTTCATCACTTTTACGTATGATTACTCACGATATAGTTATGTGTACCTAATGAGACGGAAGTCCGAAACCTTTGAAAAGTTCAAAGAGTTTAGAGCTGAAGTTGAAAATCAATTGGGTAAATGTATAAAGGAAATTCAATCTAATCAAGGTGGTAAATACCTTCTTGGGGATTTCAAGGATTACCTAATTCAAAATTGGATTGTCTCCCAATTGACTTCACTTGAAACTCCCCAACAAAATGGTGTAGCGGAAAGAAGGAATATGACTCTTTTGGAAATGGTTAGGTCTATGATGAGTTATTCAACTTTACCAATTTCCTTTTGGGGATATGCACTAAAAACTGCAATGCATATTTTAAATTTAGTTCCATCAAAATCTATTCCTAACACACCTAAGGCATTGTGGAGTGGGTGCAAGCCTAGTATGAAATATCTCCACATTTGGGGATGTCCAGCACGTGTTGAAAGGGAAGTTTGATAAGTTGGAAGCTAAAACAAAAGTATGCATGTTTTTAGGATATTCAAAGGAAACCAAGGGTTATTTATTCTATAATCATAAGGATAACAAAGTGTTTGTTAGCACCCATGCCAAATTTTTCGAAGACGATTATGTGAATAATTTTAATCCTAGAAGTAAAGTTGTATTGACTGAATTAGATGAACCTGTAATTGAACAACCAATGGATGAAACTAGGGATGATGTAGCTGTATTGGATACACCACAAGATACTACTCGTGATATGTCTAGTACACAGATGCCTCGTCGTAGTGGGAGGATTGTTAGGCCACCTATAAGATTTATAGGTCTGGGAGAAACTTATGAAGCTATCTCAGAAGAGGCTGAAATTGATCCTTACACTTATGAAGAAGCAATGAATGATATAGATGCACATCATTGGGTTAAAGCCATGAAATCTGAATTGGATTCTATGTATTCCAATCAAGTATGAAATCTTGTAAAGGCGCCAACGGCATTAAACCTATTGGCTGCAAATGGGTTTAAAAAAGGAAGAGAGGGATAGATGGAAAGGTTGGAATCTTTAAAGCAAGACTAGTGGCGAAAGGGTATACACAAAAAGAAGGTATTGACTATGATGAAACTTTTTCGCCAGTAGCCATTCTTAAATCTATCAGAATTCTCTTATCCATTGCTACTCATTATGATGATGAGATTTGGCAAATGGATGTCAAGACTGCACTTCTTAATGGCAATCTTGAAGAAGAAATCTATATGATGCAATCGGAAGGTTTCATAACAAGGAACCAAGACCATATGGTATGCAAGTTGAAAAGGTCCATTTATGGACTTAAGCAAGCATCTAGGTCATGGAACATCAGATTTGATCAAGCAATCAAATCATTTGGTTTTGAACAAAATCTTGATGAACCATGTGTGTACAAAAGACATTGAGACAAAGTAGTAATGTTCCTAGTGCTTTATGTTGATGATATTCTACTTATTGGAAATGATGTAGGGGTAATGTCATCGGTAAAGGTTTGGTTGTCAAGCCATGAACAAAGTGAGCTGACTTAAGAAGACATCAACCGCATGATGATGGAAGGAAAGGTCCACCTACTTCTACCCAACTTTATGCCACAACTGAAAAGTGCTCTTGGACCATGGAATTTCAAGAGGGCCTATATCAACGACTTCTCTAAATTGGGAGACACAAGATCGTGGGAAGATCATGATTGGCCAGAATGGACCCTGAAGGTGGGAACAACCCAAGTCAACCCAACTTGCTTCATGCTTGAATGTGACATGGACCCTTCCTTTGACAACAACCAATACCTTGTGCTGACTCAAATTGAAGGAAAAGAGGGAGACGATGAAATGATTAGCTGTTGGAGTGGGGATGACAGAGACTGGTTCTTTAACGATGTGGGGAGATACTTCCCCAATAAGGGCAAGGATCTGTATGACATAACTGAAGCTCTGCATGTATGGGAACCTCTGAAGAAGGAGGACTGGCCCGCCAAGCTGAAGAAGGGGAAGAGAAGAGTGGCAAGCCTTGAAGAAGAAAGAAGATAGAATTCATCATGCTTATTATAGGGCCCATTAATAATTGGACTTGGGTTGGGTTTTCTGAAAACATGGGGAAAAGGTTTTGTAATGCAAGTTCCAATGTACTTTTCAATAAGATGAATTTTGATTTTGTAGACACTCGATTTTGCATCAATGATTTAATCAAGGAAGTGGACTAGAGTGACCATCCATGTACCCCAAAAAATCATGATTGCATTACATGCATTAATTCATTCATTGCATATCATAAAAACGATCTTGAGGTTCCAACGGTCGCGACGGTGTGTCTAGTTTCTTAAGACCATTGGATCGAAAGATATCATGATCAAGTTTGCATGCATTATGTCTAGGTAGAGTTGACCTTGCATGATTAATTTAAATTAATTCTGATTGGTTAAAAAATTAAAATTAATTAAATAATTTTGTGTTTGGTTGATAATTAGTGTTTAAAATAGGATTGCTTGCATAGGATTAAAAGGGATAATTGGATAACAATAAAATTGTGGATAATTTGAACTTTATCAAGATTTATTTTAGAGTGTTTATCTACAAGATAATTGTTACTGAAAAGACCAAAATTGTCCTGAAAAGAGTTCAAAAAATTGGAATTCGGATTGGAAACACATCTAAGTGCATGGCTAGACGTAGGAAAACCCTAAAAAGGGAGTCCAAAATGCACCCGAACACAAAAGTGCGATCAACACTCAAGAGTGCCATTCAGCACTTTTGGAGTGCCAAACGACACTTTTAAGGTGCCGAATGGCACTCTTTTGGGCTTTGGCCTAACTTCCTTTGGGTGACAATAAGGCACATCCTTTTTGACCTTTTCGCAGAAGGATGCGTTCGGATTCGCATTTTAAGCGGGATTAGGTCTCAGAATTCTACACACTTTTTTTTTATGCTCTAAAAGGGGATACGTTTTTACACTCTTAGAATACCCATATTTCTAACTCCCCTTTCTGATTTTTTTTTCCCTAAAAGATAAAGTTTTTAGTTTTCAAAGATAATTGCAAAAATTTCTTTGAACCCTAAAACATCCTCTCAAGAAGAAGAACGCTCCATGCAAAAGGTTGTTTTCTGATTACTCTTTTTTATTTTTTTTATTATTATTTTTTTTTTATGTTTCTTTTGTTGTGATAATGCATGTTTGTATATTTCTTTCAATTTAATTGTTTCAAGAATCCATAACATGAATGGTTAATCTATATTGTTAAAGCATGTTCTTGATTTTCTTTGTTATTATAGTGTCGAAATCTGCATGTTATCAATTATTTTTTAAAAAATAAAATGGATTTACATCTTCATTAGGTGTAGATTTGATTTTTTCTTAAAAACAAAATGGATAATCTTCATCAAGTGTAGATCTGAATTTTTCTTAAAATAAAAATGGATCTGCATCTTTATTAGATGCAAATCTAATTTTTTTTTAACATAACAAATTTTGAAAATAAAAAAGGGATCATGAATAATTATGTTTGTTGTGTTTATCTTATTTAATGCATTGTAGCGTAAATTTATTTCATGGATAAGGTCCCCTTCTAAAAAAAAACTTTTTCTTATTTTGGTACACATGAAAATAGATCTGATTTCTTTTAACATAAAAATCTGATTTTTTTTTAATCACAAAACAGATCTGATTTTTTTTTTTATACTAATCAAAAACCAAATTCTCTCATAATCACAAAAACAGATCTGGTTTTTTTACAAACTCAAAAACCAATTTTTCTCATTCCCAAAAAACAAATCTGACATTTTTTTAATCAAAAGATTTTGTTTTACTTTATCCCAAAAATAGATCTGATTTTTCTTTCACCAAAAAAACTAATTTTTTTTACACAAACATAAACTGATCTGATTTATCTTTAAAACCAAAAATCAATTTACTCACAAAAATAGATTTGAATTTTTGATAAAGAAGGGGATGCATTCATAAAATAGATTCATATGATTTAATTTTATTCATGTGTTCAACTTATCATTCATGTCATACATAAAAATGGTACATTGGTCGCAAGAGTTTAGAAGACCAGACTCTGTTTGGGTGGAATGGGTGCCTAACACCTTCCTATTCCGTAACTTAGCCTCCGAATCTAGTTCCTTTAGATAGGTAGACCTAGGTCTTATCTTTGTTTTTTATTTTGGGTAGATTGTAGCTAGGACAAAAAGCCATGTAATTATTTGGTAATTTGTATCTAGGACCCAAAGCCATGTAATTTTCAATTTTCCAAATATGTATCCTTTTTATTCAATCAATGAAATGAAGCAATTCAATCATGTATTTTTTTTATTTAGTTTTTTATTTATTTATTTTTACATAAAAAATAAGTGGCGACTCCACACCACTTACCCAAAAAGAAAGGTGTCTTGAAAAAGCACCCAAATCTTTTTTTTTTTTAGGGTACCCCTTTTGGGCGGTCTCTTATAGTGGCTCAGCTTTGTATTAGATTTAAGTGACCAAATGTGTACCCTTCTTTTTCATGGTCATGCATGATATTGTTGTTTGTTTGTTTATGTCTTGAGATGTTGTATGATATATTGTTGATTATTGAGATGTTGTATGATATTTTGTTGAATGAATTGTTTGTTGAAAGCTTTCCCTAACTGTCATAGTGTGTGCCATCCAAAGAACAAAGTATGCACCCCTTTTCAACAACATGTGGTGGTAGTAACCATGGATCACTAGTCTTCATTAGATTTGGGTACCCACTGGTGAACTCACCAACTTATAGCCCAAAGTCACTGGATCATTTCCTGTTGACTGTAAAGGACAAACCATGTTGTTTGGACCAACACAATGTTCATTACATTACAAGTTGGGAGGTGTAATGTCTTAGCTATGGGAAACAATGAAACAACAAACCCACCCTCCAACATAATGACTTAGAACCTACCTTTAGGTCGGTCCTTATTAAATTTGCATTACATGTTGTGTGTGTTTGTTTTGATTGATTGATGGGAGTTTTTGGTCAAGATCTGAAGGAAGGTTACAAAGAGAACTTAAGCCCAACACTCAAGCCAGTAGCTCTAGTTCCAAGCCAGTCACTCCCATCACAGTATTGAAGCCCGTGAGCATAGAGGACACTACGCTGCTACAACATCACAATCCCATCTTCGACTTACAAGACTGTTCAAGCCACAAGAAGTCTGGACCTCCCAACACTATGGCAGAAGAGGGAGAACACCCAAACACCGAGGAACCCATGAACACTTAAGAGCTACTCAACACCATGGTAGCTAGTCAAATCCAGCTGAGAGAAGACATGAACCGTATGGTGCAATAGTTTCAGAATCTGAAGGGTAACTAGGAGGAGAATCAAGTTGATCATGATCCACCAACTATGGAGAATGAGAAAAAAATCAACTAGAGAATGAGCAAAATGGAGGAGATGATTAGAAGAGCCCGTAAAATGGAAGACCTCATGGATTACGATTCCCTGTCACTTTTCCCTAATGTGAGATTACCTCCCAAGTTCAAGATGCCAACCTTGGACAAGTTTGACGGGACTAGTTGCCTGAAGTCCCATTTGAAAATGTATATGAGGGCTATGCATCCCCTAGGCGCAACGGAAGAAATACTTGCTCAGATGTTCCAAAACACGCTGACCGGAGCTGCTCTGAGGTGGTTCCTCAACCTAGATGATTCAAGAGCAAGATGTTGGGAAGATATCTGCCGAGAGTTTCATAAGCAATGCAAGTACAATATAGAAGTGGACATAACAGGGAGAGACCTTGAAACAACGAAGCAAGAGCCGAAAGTATCCTTCTCTACCTTCATTACCAAGTTGAGAGCCAAGGCAGTATAGATGATGCATAGGCCAAGTGAGGAGGAACAATTAGCTATGGTTGTAAAGAATTTATTACCTATGTATCATAAGTACTTGTTTACACAATATTTCCCTAATTTTAAAGCTTTAATTGCTACTGGAACCCAAATTGAGGACGCACTAAACAATGGCACCACAAAAAATGATGACCCACCGAGGTTTAAAAGGTATGTAGGATCCTATTCTAAGGCTACAGAGATTTCTAATATCCATAAAAATGATCCTTATCAGTTGATTACACCCATTGCACCTGTGCAAGTATCATAAGGACCTAGACCTAAGAGGGAGTTTCATGAGTTGTACATGCCCATAAGCCAAGTGTTTGACAAACTAAAAGTAAAAAGGTTACTAAACCCTTAGCACCAAGACCAATTCCAAACCCTTTGCCCTCAAGGTTTGATGTGAATAAGAGATGTGCTTACCACCAAGGCCCTGGCCATGATACTGACAATTGTTTTGGCCTTCGTCATGCAATTCAGGACCTAATAGACAACAAGGTGATTGTGCCACCTACAAGGCCTAGCATCACTAATAATCCCTTACCCAATCACAAGTTTGGGAAAGGACCAAGGATTAATTGCCTGATGACTGAAGATGAAAGTAAAGAAGACCCATCCAACCTAATCTATGACCAATCTAAATGCTTTTTATGATGACATGGGTTGAATTAATGGATAGGACATCTACCACCACCACAGGATATGATATATGGAATGAAGAAGTACTAGAAACCAAAAACTACTCAACATCCACAAATGGGGGGAGACACTTCAAACCCTAGTCAAGCTATCCAACACCTACAAATGGGGGGAGACACTTCAAACCCTACCAACCATAATGACCCAACAAAAATTGGTCACATCATAAGGGGGGAGACACTTCAAACTCCCACATTTGGAGACCGACAACCCTATAGAAGCCTTGAATAGATCCACCCAACAAACACTTGCAAAGGAAGTTGAGGTCCTCAAACAACTACAGAAGACACAAGCCAACATATCCTTGTGGGGTTTACTCATGGCCTCATACAAACACCGTCAAAACCTAGTAGACCTTCTCAACCAAATCCAAGTTCCTACAATTACAACCTCTTAAGACCATTGCATCTTACTATAGATGCCAAGGGGAAGAGGATACTGATGGTGTTGATAGATGATGGAAGTGCATTAAACGTGTGTCCTTTAAAGACAACAAATTGCTTGGGTCTAAGTGTTGAGGACTTTGTGCCAACTGATCAACATGTGAGGGCATATGACAACAGTAGAAGAGAGGTGTTGGGAACATAACATTAGAGCTCACCATAGGGCCGATGGTCAAGAAAGTAGAGTTCTAAGTCCTTAACATAGCCTCATGCTTCAATATTCTCCTTAGGAGACCATGAATCCATGACACAGAGGCCGTACCTTCATCTCTATACCAAAAGGTTTGGTTTCCACAGGAAGGAGCTATTGTGACCATATATGGTAATACTTTGATGGTGCCTAAGCCAATTTATGGTATTGACTCTAAGAAAGAGCCATTGACCTTGGATGGCTTTGAGATTGAGGGCCTAGCTTTGAAAGGAGAAAAGAAGAAGTAGAGAAGATCCCCAAGGAATTTGCTCCCTATAGTAACAAAAATGTAGTAGCAATGATGAGAAGAATGAACTACCTTCCAGGGATGAACTTGGGGAGAATTGTGAAGAAGCCTACTGTTCAAGTCTCGACTATTCCTACTACCACACCAACTTTTGGGCTAGGCTATAAGCCCACTAATGATGATTTGTTAGAGATGGAAGTGAAAAAGATGGCCCGCACCAAAGCCAAAGCAAAGGGACTTCCTTGTCCCCTGGAACCCCTAAAGCCCTACACTCCTACATTAAATGGAAAGTTTATCAAAGTTGGGGAAAGCCAACGTTATTAGGGATTCCCTGAACCAAGATTTAATCCTGTGATGAAGACATTAGTGCCTGGGTTTGAATTACTACTTGAGTGCAACAACAAGGTTCCAAAACTGAAGAAGGAAAACACAACTTGGGTTCCAACTGATTGGGCTCATCACATGGACCTTAATGCTATGACCACACTCCTTGGGGATGCCATTTGCAATATCGAAGATGAAGAGTATTGGGAGGATAGTTAGCATGCATTGAAGAGCCCGTATGAACCAAGAACCCATGATGAAGATGAGGAAGGGAGAGCAGCCCCCCAGTGATGGTGATAAAGGAAGTAATGATGAAAGTGATAGTAATAGTGATAGCAATAGTGATAGCAGCAGCAATGACGGTGGACATGATGATGATGATAGCAACAATGATAGTGAGAGCAACAACAATTAAGATTATGATAGCCAATATAGGGGCAATGATTAGGGTGAACCCCCTAGTGATAGAGAAAACGAAGATGCAGATCTTTTCTATGAAGATTTTGATGATGATGTGGACTATTGTGATCAAGATATTGAAGATAATGTTGAAGCTAACAGAAGGAGCGATACTGATCGTGACCAATACAGGCTGGTGAATGTGTTAGAGAATGCAAGAGAGAAGAATCGACAAGCCAACAATATGTACCATGAGGAATATCCCTATGGGTACCTTTTAGATTGGAGCTCTATTTTTTATGTTAGTTCAAGATCTAGTCCTTGATATGATAAGCATGGTAGAGAGATGCTAGAATTGGGGTCATATTACGACTCAGAACCTGACTCACCTACCTCATGAGCTAAAGAAGAAGATGATATAGATGCTAGGTTGGCCGTTCTAGACCAAAAACTGATGGTCCACAGTCTCAGAATCATGACACTTGAGAATGCTATTGATGACAACAAGAAGATGGAAGAGGGCGAGCCGCAACATCTCCCTCAACACACTTACTTGGGCAACAATGGGAAGTATAATCTGTTTAATGAATGGATGGATAGTATAGAGCACTTGGATGCTGTTGTGATCGACAAGCCTACATACATGGAGATTGATGATGAAACCACAGATCATATGGATGAAGACCTTGCAATATTGTTGCTGAGGGAAAAAGGCACTAATTGGGAGCCACTTGCCATCGTTAAGCCACTACTGAGTTGAAGAACTAGGCATGGGAGGGAGCCAACCACACCATGGAGGACTCCGTGAAAAAAGATCAAGACCATCAAGTCAGTCACTTTTGCTAAGAAGATCAAGATCACCGAGCCAGTCACCCCTGCCAAGAACATTGTTTCTGTCCCTATTGAGTCTACTTCTGCTAGTATTTCTATTCCTGTTAAGACTGTTTATGATAGTTTTCTAGTTGAGTCTAATTTAGTTAAGTCTATTAAGTCCGTTGAGTCTGTTGAGAACTCTTTTCCTTTTAACATGATTTCTGATTCTGCTTATTTGCTGGCTTTGAATGTTTTTATTTTTGAAATTAGTAAAGAAACTCTTAATAATAAGGAATTAAAACATGGACACCTAGAACCCATAAAAGAAGAAACCCAATCTATTAACCTGGGAGCTGATGATGAACCTAAGATAATACAAGTGGGCAATACCCTAACCACCCCTGAGAGAGATGTATTAGTGGCACTATTAACAGAATTCAAAGAAGTCTTTGCGTTGTCATATGAAGACATGATTGGGATTGATATAGATATAGTACAACATTTCATTCCAACAGATCCAACCATGAAGCCAGTTAAGCAGAAGTTGAGAAGAATAAAGCCAGAGTGGACTTTTAAGATCAAGGAGGAAGTTGAGAAATTGTGCAATGTAGGATTCTGTTAGGATGTGTGCCTTTAAATCTTATTGTATGGTGCTGTGTATGACATTCTATATGACTTAATGCTGTGATTTATAAAGTTTTTTTTTATTATCTAAAATAATGGTAACGTGAAGATATAAATGTGATTTAGTCATAGAAGATATAAATCACAAGTTCTTTGTAAACTTAGAATTATAGTTCGTAGTCGGTGATGAAATTGGGCATTTCATCTGCGAAGACTATAACATATCAACTAAGATGATTTGTTTTGATTATGAAAATGGAAATTTCTAGTTGGTATGTTGATATGTTTTAAGAGTTAAAACATATAGAATTGGACCGCTGTGAGATTTATTATTCTTCTAACGATTGTCAAATGAATAATAAACTCATGACTTCTATTTACATGAACTCTTAATCCTAAGAGGATAATGGACCTGATCATGAAGTGTATGTTGCTTTGATATATCAGGATTGAGGTCTAAAGTCACGATCAAAACCTCAATATGTTAGATAGCCACATTTAGTGTTGATGGAACATATATTCTCAAGATGAAATTCATAGTCTCTTAACGGAGATATAAAATATTCCCTTGAGATAAGTTAAATGAGTTTGGTTATTTAGAGTGTTAGGCCAAACCACTTTAGTAAGAAGTTACTAAAGTATATATTTATGGAATTGAATTTCATAAATATGTGATGAATAACTTAAAGGATTATACCTGGTACTCAAGGAATTAAATTGTAGTAATTTTCAAAGTGGCAGTCTATATTTATGACTTTGTATTATTAAGAATATTTTATGTAGTAATTATCACAACCCTAAACATATATAAGGATTATTTTAAGGGCTATCAAAGGTTGCACAGTTGTGCGAATATTGAGCAAAGTCTTGTTCATGCAAATTGTGATCAGAGATAGAATTTGCCCTAGTTCTTCTTTCTCTTGAAGAAGCTACTGTGTTTGTACACCATAGGATTTTGTGACCAAGCAACTTCATGATCTTCATCATGTAATGAATAGAAAAACTTTGTAGCCAATATCCTTTTCAAGTTAGTGATCAAGTCGTGTACTAGGATCCGCACATCTTTTGGTTAGTCACGTACTAGGAGCCGTGCAATACAAGGAGAGATTGTCACTACAGAACAAGTCCAATTGTGTATTGGGGTAAGGGTTCAACTATAAGTTGGTATAAGGTACTGGGATTCCTTTACTTATAACTACTTGTTTTGATAATAGTGGATTTTCAAGAGTGGTGACATTAAAATCACCCGGTGGGGTTTTTGCCTCAGAGGTTTTTCCCATTCGTAAACAAATCACCGTGTCAAATTTAATTTTCACTGCATTATACTTTAGTTGGTGATTTGTTTGTGCTACCACACTCATTGCATATAATTGAACCTAATTAATTCATTTGGCTAATTAATTGATTAATTCATCACAAGGGGTTAATACATTCTTGGCCGAAGGAAGCGCCAGTCGATTGCGATGATGCAAAGATCAAGGCGGCAAATTTCAACATCAGGGCATTGAATGCTTTATTCAGTGCAGTCACAAATAAGGAGTTCAAGAAGATATCCTCCACTAAAACTGCAAAGAAAACATGGACCATTCTCCCGATAACCTATGAAGGTACTAAGGCTGTCAAGGATTCGAAGCTCTAGAGGCTCACTACTAGCTTCGAAGAAATTAAGATGGGGGAGGATGAGTCATTTGATGAGTTTTATGCCAGGATTAAAGACATAGTAAACTCAGCCTTTAATCTTGGGGAAACCATCCAGAACCTAAGATTGTGAGAAAGGTGCTTAGATCTCTACCCGAGAGATTCCTTGCCAGGATCAGTGCGATTGAGGAGTCAAAGGATATTGATATAATTCCTTTGACAGAGCTAGTTGGAAATCTGTAGACCTATGAGTTGGGTTTGTCTAGGATCAAAAAGTCAAGTAAGGGCAAGAGCATGGCATTGAAGGCCAAGAGCAGTGACACAAATGAGTCTTTCGACAACGAAGATTCTAAAATGAAGTCCTACATCACTCGGCAATTCAAGAAGTTCATGATGAATGTAAATGCACAGGGCTTCGACAAGGACTGTAGGCAATCAAGTTTTTCTCAGTCTAAGAGCTAAGACAAATGGAAGAAGGATGCTACAGATGGCGGTCAGTACACTGTTCCCTCAAGACCCAAGTGTTTCAGGTGTTAAGGATTTGGTCACATGAAACTTGAGTGCCCTACTTATCTCAAGTCCATCGAGAAGAGCAAGACATTTGCTGCTACCTTGAGTGACACTGAACCTAAGGATGATGGAATCCTAAATGCCTTCACTACCACTGTCAATCCTACTGAAGGGATTGTAGAAGATGTGGATGAAGAAGAAAACTTGGTAGAATCAAAGTTTGATAAGATGGATGAGCAAGATGACATCCACATAGCCTATACAAAGTTATACAAGGTCTCAAAAATCATGAGAAGCTGTATAGGTTGGCCACCAAGAAGCTCAGTGATGTGGAGCTTGAACGAGAACAACTTTTCTTAAAGTTTGATAAAGCCAATTAGACTATTGGAGCACTGAGATTTGAAAGAAATTTCTTGGCTGAGAAGACTAAGAAGCTTGAGGTGGAATTGTTCCAAGTCAAAGCTCAGTTGGAGAGGACCTCAAGTGCAAAGCTTGATGAGATGCTCAGTATCAGAAATCTGCCTCCGATCTAACCGGTTTGGGGTATGATTTCTCTTCTCATAATATTACTTCCTCTAGTACTACTGTTTTTGTTTCTCTTGCTAACAATATTCAATCTGAGAATAATGATGCTAAAACTGTGGTAGCTAGTAAGAACATAGACAAGGGTAAATCTATCTTAGGAGTGCCCCTTAAGCTTGCTAAGAAAGAAACCAAAAACCCCAGGGCTAAGAAGAGTAATGCTCAAAAGTCCAAATAGAAGAAGCTGCATCTCTATCATCACTGCGGAGTAGCTGGACACACTCAACCAAATTGCTACAAGTGGCAAGACACTCAACAAAGCAACAACATGGTCTCTTTAGGAAACTTGAGCCAGTTTTCATCCTCTCTTGCTCCTCTTGGTGATCTTCTCAAGGTCCTCATATTCCTTACGAACTTGAATGGTTGCAATTCTTCCCCCTTTCCACTGGTTCAAGGGTTTGCCAAAAGGAAAGGTTCTACTAAGGTGTGGAAGGAAAAAGGCTTCAAGTGAGGTTAGTCACTTTTTCTCTCTCTCCCCCTTTTGTTTTTGTTTTTGCATTACTTGTGTGTTTTGCTCTCTTATTTTTAGATAGTCTAGTTTTTATGCATTGCTTTGTTTGACATGTTTTTGTTTGTTTGCTTTTCAGTTTTGTTTTATTTTGCTTTTATTCATAAAAAAATAAAAAATTGAAAAATCAGAAAAATACAAAAACAGTATGTGTTTGTGTACATTGATACTTGTGTACCTTGAATGGCTAATGAAACAAAGTTTTCTAAACTTTGTATCTCTTGTAGCTTAGATGAGCATCTCTATGCATAACTAAGCAAGTAAGCTTTGTGGCTCTTTGTTTGTGATGAGTAAGATTAAGTTATCTCTTGTATTTAACACTCGTATCACTCTTTTTGATTGGAAGGACTAAAAAATCCTAAGAGAAAGGCATAAATAACCATCTCACCACTGTTGCCCGCCAATCATGAAATGACATCTGTATGCTTCGACATAGCAAAACTGCAATGTCAAAAAGTTTAACATAATTGGATATTTATTTTCTCTCCCTTGTATGCCCATGCATGATATGCTTAATAAAAGAAAAATATGCAAAGAAAATTAAAGAAAATAAATCAAAATGCTTTAAAACATGATTGCAAACATGTATTCTAGGAGATGTGAGAGTTATAGGATGTATCTCGAAGGTGATAGTCCCCATCAAGTAGTTATGATCATGTGTGAGTTAAATTGATTTACTCATATCTCAAATCGTCATAACATAGAGACACTTATGCAATTTTACGATGTTTTTTCACACACAACACATAATATTCTTTGCTACTTTTGATACATGTGCAGGTACAATGTGAGTTGGCCATCGCAAGGTTTACATGTGTTAATGTATGCTCACTAAATTGTCTTAACTTGTTTTTAAAATATAAAATCAGTTAGACTTGTTTAGTGAATGTGTGAGTTTTTGGATTTGTGTGCTTATGTTTTTCTTGATTGAGAGATGTTTTGAGAGATTAAAATGTTGTTTGGATCTTTGGTTGAGTTGCATGTTTGATTTCATTCATGTTTGTGTTTTTCTCTTCTTGAAAAGCTGTTTTTAAAGCAATCTCGATAGCTCCTTGACACCTCTCGACAGCTAGGCTATCTATTGAGCTCTTCAACTTCTTTTTATCGTAATCTCGATAGCTCCTCGATCCATCAAGAAAGTTTCTGTCTCCTTGATAGATGCTCGATAGCTTCTCGATCCATCGAGCTTCTTTGATGTGGAAATCTTTGGACAGCTCCTTGATAGCTATCTCGATAGCTACATCTCCCTATTTTTAATTCTCGACAGCTCTTGATCCATCGAGTTTTATGAGATTCTTATAAATAGTATCCTAGTGATACTAGGTTCATTTCTCCTTGATCTCTCTCGACAGAATTAGTCTCTTCACCTCCCAAAACCTCTCCCACTCACTCCAAAGCTTATCCCCACTTAGTTTTCAATCTTAAGATCTTCTTTCTTCTCTAGTATGATGCTTTCTCACTTATTAATTATGCATTTCATATCTTTTGACCTAACTTTTTGTGATTTTTGAAAAATTTTGGGGTTTTTCAAAATTGATGAAGTTTTTGTGAAATTTTGGGATGGGCTTTGTGAAAATGGTGATTGGCCAAAAAGGTATTGACCCCTTGTGATAAATTAATTAATTAATTAGCCAACTTTATTAACTAATCAAATTGACATGCAAACACGTGGTAGCACAAACAAATCACCAATAATCTAAAGTGCAGCGGAAAATAAATTGACACGGTGATTTGTTTACAAATGGGGAAAACCAACACGGCAAGAACCCCACTGGGTGATTTTAAGGTCACCACTCCTGAGAATCCACTATTATCAAAACAAGTGGTTATAAGTAAAGGAATCCTAGTACCTCATACCAACCTACAGTTGAACCCTTACCCCAATACCCAATTGAACTTGTTCTGTAGTGACAATCTCTCCTTGTATTGCACTGCTCCTAGCATATGACTAACTAATTGCGCGGATCCCAGTACGCGAATTCAATCACCAACTAGAGAAGGATTGTTGGCTGCAAAGTTCTTCAGTTCATCACACGATGAAGATCGGGAAGCTCCTTGGTTAGAAAACCCTATGGTGCACAAACACAGCAACTTCTTCACAAGAAAGATGAACTAGGGCAAACTAGGTCTTCGGATACAATTTGCACTTGTGCAATTGTGCTCTTGGCTATGTGTAACCTAATATGACCCTTAAAATAATCCTTATATATGTTTAGGGTTGTGAGAAAAGAAAGCCCAAACATACAATCACTGATTGGATGAAAAACAAACTCGAAAATCTGAGTTTCATAAATCTCGACAGATACCCTATCTATCGAGCTGCTGTTGAGCCACGGGCTAGAACAACTCTTCAAGTCTCGATAGATGCTAGCTATCGAACTTTAATGAACAACACTTTTCACACTTGAATCTTGGATAGACTTGCATAGCGTCAATACTTGGACTTGAAACAAGGTTCCTTGAAGTATTCAACAAATCCTAGATCTACCCAATTACAAGTAAAGTGCGTTTAGTTAAAAGATTAGCCAATTACATAAAATGTTGACATATGTTCCTAACATCAAATCACATATGTCCTAACAAATGGCTTTAAATCATCATGCATTGCATCACATTTGCATTATAACAATGTTTCATGCATTTTAGATGTGTGTTTACCTTGTGATTGTGTGCTAGTAGGTTTGGATTGGGCTGAGCCCATGATGTTTTTGCTATTGCATATCACATGCTCATGCATTTTCATGCATACGTACCTTAAATTCTCTATATTCTTATATATTGATTGTGATTGGTGCTTTTCTGCATCTCTCTCTCTCTCTCTCTCTCCCTCTCTCTCTGTGACGTCCCGGTCACTTGTCCATTCGTGATCATATAGGAGTTCTACTCCAATATGCATGAATTTGATTATTCAGTACCTTTTTTTGTTACTCGCGTTTGAGGTATGCGCATCGTGGTCACACTGGATATAGTATCCGACATGCTCCATGTCCCGAAGGTAGAGCATCCTGACTACCCCAGTTGTGATCATCTTAAGACCGTGTCTAAAGACGAGCTGATGTCTTCTTTTTGTGAGTGTCCTTTTGATTGGGGTGAACATTAGCTCACTCCTTGTTTGGCCTTTGCTAAAAGTCCTAGGTTTATTAACGTGGTTATGACCTTTGTTTTGCATCTTTTGTCTCACTATAACTCCATTACAGAGCCCCGTGCTTGGTTTTTGCTTTCCCTCCTAGAGCATCTCACTATAGACTTCCCCTCTCATTCCATTCTTTCCCTCATTGATTCTTCGCCATTTTTTAGTCTCCTTTCCCGTCTCTGACCACTTCTCTGTGATGTGTGCCATAGACGCCGCTACCGTTAAATGGAGCGAGGTGCAGCTACGTTCGAGGCGGCCCGGGATGGCGATTCCTCCAGCTTCTACATCTCCATCCACCTCCGCTCTTTCTTCTTCTATTGGCGGATGACTCTTGAGGACATCATGGCACAACTTATGCACATGGATTCTTACCTTGACACTCTTAATGATGAGTTGTGTCAAGTAAACACCCGTGTTGGTCATATTGCATGATGATAGGCTGTCATGGGTGACTTCATTGCTTCTCCTCCTCCTACTCCAAAGGCTTCTGAGGATGAGAACGATGATGGTGATGCTGATGCTACTAATGCTGAGGATGATGGTGCTTGCTCTTCTAATGCTGATGAGATGTCTACTTGATGTACTTACCTTTTGTCACTTGTGACAAAAAGGGGGAGTAGTTTTGGATATGAGAGTAGTCATATACATAGGGGGAGAGTTACTACTTAGGAGATTTTTGTTAGGGGGAGTGTATATTTTTGTTGAGGGATGTAGTGAGGACTTTATGTACCTTTTTCTTTTCTCTCTATTTTAGATACATTATTCAGGCACCTTAGATCTTGTGATCATGTTGTGATAGCGAACCTTGTGCTTGTTGATATATATACATTTGAGGTTGTTATTACAATTCTTTCACCTATCTTTACATGTGTTGTTTCGTTTCTCTTTATGCACATGTTTCTTATATATTGTACGCAATCTTTTATTTTTGTTTCACACTAAGATGCCTTAATGAGTTTTGTTTAAAGTGTTTTAGAAATACAGGTTGTCAAAGTCTCTCTTGTCATGAACTCTCTTCTTGTAAAGTTTTTCAAGAGTTTGTGTTAGGATAGATTTTACTGTACTTAACAAGTGAGTATGAGTTGAGTGATTTATGACTTCTCTCATATGTTTATTTGTTTTTTGTGGTTTTGTCACGGATTGCCAAAGGGGGAGATTGTTAGGACATATGTGATTCATGTTAGGAACATATGTCAACATTTTATGTAATTGGCTAATCCTTGGACAAAACACACTTTACTTGTACTTGGGTAGATCTAGGATGTGTTTAATGCTTCAAGAAACAAGGTTTCAAGTTCAAGTGTTAAAGCCATGCAAGTCTGTCCAATAATCTAGTGAAGAAGTGTTGTGCATTAAAGCTCGACAGCTAATATCTATCAAGGTTTAAAAAGAGCTGTTTCAGCCCGAGGCTCGATACCTGCTCGATAGATAGGGTATATGTCGAGATTTATGAAAAACATATTTTCAGTTATGATTTTCATCTAATCCGTGAATGTATGTTTGAGCTTTCTTTTCTCACAACCCTAAACATATATAAGGATTATTTTAAGGGTTGTCAAAGGTTGCACAGTTGCGCGAATATTAAGCAAAGTCTTGTTCATACAAATTGTGACCAGAGACAGAATTTGCCCTAGTTCTTCTTTCTCTTAAAAAAGGTACCATGTTTGTACACCATAGAGTTTTGTGACCAAGCAACTTCATGATCTTCATCATGTGATGAACAGAAGAACTTTGTAGCCAACATCCTTCTCAAGTTGCTGATCAAGTTGTGTATTAGGATCTGCGCATCTTTTGGTTAGTCACCTACTAGGAGCCGTGCAATACAAGGAGAGATTGTCATTACAGAACAAGTCCAATTGTGTATTAGGGTAAGGGTTCAATTGTAAGTTGGTATAAGGTACTGGGATTCCTTTACTTATAACTGCTTGTTTTGATAATAGTGGATTCTCGGGAGTGGTGACCTTAAAATCACCCGATAGGGTTTTTGCCTCGGAGGTTTTCCCCATTCGTAAACAAATCACCATGTCAAATTTAATTTCCACTGCATTATACTTTAGTTGGTGATTTGTTTGTGCTACCACGCTCATTGCATGTAATTGAACCTAATTAATTTACTTGGCTCATTAATTGGTTAATTCACTTGGCTCATTAATTGGTTAATTCATCACATGGGGTCAATACATTCTTGGCCTATCACTACTTACCAATGTGTAGCCACCACTTTGTTGCATGATTTGATCCACAAAGAAGTAAAGGTTTCTGTGGATGATATGATAGTCAAGTCCAAAGACTGTGAAGGGCATATGCCAACCTTAAGGAATTTCTTTGAAAGAATCCAGTTCTACAAGTTGAGATTGAATCCCAAGAAATGCATTTTCGAAGTCACATCCGAAAAACTATTAGGGTTTATGGTAAATTGAAAAGGAATAGAAGTAGATCCTAACAAAATCAAGGCAATTGTAGAGACGAGGCCTCCAGGAACTGAGAAGGAGATTTGAGGATTTTTGGGGAGGATACAATACATCAGCAGGTCTATAGTCCAGCTCACCATGACATGTGAACCAATCTTTCGACTGCTCAAGAAAGAAGTTCCTACAATGTGGAATGAACAATGCCAACAAGCTTTTAAGAGGTTCAAGAATTATTCGATGAAACCACCAATACTCGTCCCACCGGTACTTGGAAAGCCATTGTTGTTGTATTTCACCACTACAAATACGGCAATGAGGGCTTTACTTGCTCAATACGTAGAGGAGATTAGAAAGGAGAATGTGATCTACTTAGACATTAGCAAGAAGATGTTGCCTTATGAAGAAAAGTATTCACCCTTAGAGAAGACATGTGTAGCATTTGTATGGGCAACCCACAAACTCAGACATTATATGCTTGCTTACAAGCTCTCGCTCATTGCGAGAATGGATCCTTTGAAGTACTTGATGGAAAAGCCTTTACAGGATGAGAAGACAGCTAAATAGGTTCTACTTTTGTCAGAATTTGATATTAAGTATATGACTCAGAAATCTGTGAAGGGGAGAGCAATTGCTGATCACTTAGCCCATTGTTCACCAGAAGAAGCTGAGGAGGTCCAAGGAGATTTTTCGGATGAAGATATCATGGAGATTGAATAGAATCCTGGAAGATGTACTTTAATGGAGCAACAAATCAAAATGGGATCGGTTTTGGAGTTCTCTTAATTTCTCCAAAAGGGACACACATCCCATTTTCTGGCAAACTTAACTTTCTTGCCACCAACAATGCCACTGAATATGAAGCTTGCATCATGGGATTATGAGCAGCCCTAAACCTTGGAGTGAAAGAATTAGAAGTGTATGGTGACACAACCCTGATAATCTCCCAGATTCAAAATAAATGGAAGATTAAAGAAGAAATGTTGATGCCTTATCATGAATGTCTTCAAAAGTGGGTCTCAAAATTCGACAAGGTCCAATACCAATATGTGCCAAGGATACAGAATTAGATTGAAAATGCTTTAGCAAAAATGGCATCCACAATGGATGGGCCTAAAGAAGATGAAACAAGACCGATAGTGGTGGAATAAAAAGAGGAACCAGCTTATTGCATGGCAATAGAAGAAGATGAAGAAAAGAATGGAGAAGGTGAATAGTATTCAGACATCTTACAATGCCTCAAGGATGGGACATACCCACCATTTGCAGACAAGAATGACCAATTGACCATCCGAAGGTTGTCCACTAATTACATTATCTGTGGTGAAAGACTTCATAGAAGATCATATAAGGGAATTCATCTCCTTTGTGTAACCACTAAGGAGGCACAACAAATAATTGAAGAAGTTCATGAGTCAAGCTATGGGCTCCATATGAATGCACACATGCTATCAAGGAAGATAATGAGACAAGGCTATTAGTGGACCACTATGGAGGCCGACTGTGCGGCTCATGTTCAAAAATGCCATCAATGCCAAGTCCATGGAGATCTGAAACACATGCCACCCATGCCATTGCACACCATGACATCACCCTGGCCCTTCTCTACATAGAGGATATATATTATTGGGAAGATTCATCCAACTACATCCAATGGCCATGAATTCATACTTGTTGCTATAGACTACTTCACCAAATGGGTAGAAGTTGCTTCCTACAAGGTTCTCAACTTAAAGAAAGTTACTCAATTCATCCATACCAATATCGTCTGCAGATATGGGGCACCACATGAAATTATCTATGACAATGGATTACATTTCAAAGGACAAATAGAGAAGCTACTACGACAGTTCAATATTCAGCACCATAAATCTTCACCCTACCATCCCCAGACTAGTGGAGCAGCTGAGGCTGCTGACAAAAACATAGGGCAAATCTTGAAGAAAAGCACAAAGAACTACAAGGACTAGCACCTACAATTGTCCTACACACTTTGGGGGTATAGAACATCAATTCAATCCTCCACAGAAGCCACTCCTTATTCATTGGTATATGAGATGGAAGCAATCCTTCCCATTGAAATGGGTGTCCGTTCACTAAGGACAGTACTGGAAAGTGAAATCCCTGAAGCAGATTGGTTGCAAAGCAAATATGACCAGTTATGCATGCTAGATGAGAAAAGACTCAAAGCCCTATATCACATTTAGGGATACCAAAGGAGACTCAGGAAAGCTTTTGATAAGAAAGTAAGAACCCGAGATTTGAAGTTGGGGGATCTAGTGATGAAAGAAATCCGAGCCATGGTCTAAGATGCAAATGGGAAGTTCAAGCAAAATTGGGTAGGCCCATACATTATTAAGCAAATATACTTTGGGGGAGCAGCGAGGTTGATGGATTTAGATGCAAACCCTTTCACTGAGCCAACCAACATGGATCAATTAAAGAAATACCACGTCTGAGGTGGTAGATTGGAAATGCCGTGTCTGAAGTGGTTGTAAATTATGTTATTTCCCTTCCTGGGCTTTGACAAACCATGATAAAAAATAAAAAACAAAAAAAAGAAGAGAGCTTGCTAGGCCGAAAACCTGAAAGGTTAGGAAAAAATTAGAGCAAAAAAAAAAAACAAAGGTAGGTTGAAAACCTGAGAGGGTGACCAACGCAAAAGGAGAGTGAAAAAAAAAGAGTGAGAGAGCCTGCTAGGTTGAAAACCCGAAAGGGCGGCCTAGGCAAAAATTAAGGCAAATAAAAAAAATCAATGAACTACATGATGACCTGATCCTTCTACCAAGGAGGTACGTAGGCAACCATGCATTGGTCCGGTCACAATTTCACTAAGCTCACCATTTGCCCATTAACCAAAATTTCCAAAAATTCAACCATTCCATTAAACCATGTCATTACACAAAATCCAAGAAAACAAACCTAAAACCAAACCAAACCTCAAGAACCTAAACCCTAAACCGAGCCAAAAAAAAAAAAAAAACCCCAATAAACCCTACACCTTAAACAAATCCCAAACCTGCAAGTCCTAAATAATTCCTAAACATAAGAGACTTTACATCAACTTTAAAATAAACATGTTCAAAGCCAAGAATAAGAAGGTCACTTTGTCTTCAGTCTTTTCTCCTTTTGCTGATCATTGATTTCTTCTGTGTTAGGTGCTTTGTCATCCTTATCCCTTCTTTTAAACTCATAGTTGTCTTCATCATGTCTTTCCCGGTTATCTTTGAGAAACTATTTTCTCATAGCAACCCTCTCAACTTCCTTGTCAACAATCTTGTCCACCAACTAGGTATAGTCTTTAGTCATCTTGTGAAAGTGAACTTTGACAAAAGACTGGTCTACTCGATCGGCCATCTCCAAGCCCAACAGCATATTCTTTATAGAAGTAGGATTTGTGTCTATTGGAGTGAAAGATCTTCTTTTTTCACCTGTCATTCCTTGTTCATATTGAAATTGCCTCAAGAGTGTCTACCTTATAGAAAGTGGCCCTCTGCAATCCAACAATGAAGATGTGATCTGATATTAGAGACCGAAGTAGAGGGGGTGGGCACTTCCACCAATAACAGTCCCATTGAATTGAAGAACTTGATTTCTTGCTGAAAAACTTCACCCAATTACTCTTAGTTTGGCACTCAGTTTTGATGATAGTCATGCTTGGAAAATTGTTAGGACCATAATTAACAATTGTAGGCTTGGCAATCATGCCCAGTTGCTCCATCAGCCATATCTGCAAAATCAAGGGACTCCTGAGAAAGTGTTGAGATTCTCCACCATGAAACACATAATCTAATCCTATAAAGGTTTTTGCCAAGATCAAAGGAATAGGATTGTCACCATCTTTAGTTTGCCTCATAACACTTATGGCTCTAACATCAACAAAACTGTGTCTTCCAGAGCAACGAGAAAATTCTGCCATAAAGCATAGGGCCAAACCGAAGTTTTTCTGCATATTATTAGTCACTCCATAATTGCGTTTGTTAATTAGTTTTGAAACAATTGCATGAAGATTTACCATATGTCCTTCAACCATACTAATAGTGATGGAAGTAGGAAGACCGAGAGCATCAGACAAGGATTCCCTATGCCTGGGATCACAAGAAACGGCCACAGATTTTTTGCTTGGATCATAACCCAGGATAGCAGAAAATTCACCAATTGTCGGACAGAGTTCAGTAGTTTTAAATCGAAACATGTGATCTTCAGGATCCCAAGATTTCATAGTAGCACGAAGGAAATCCCACTTGATCTTGATATTCCTCAGAGCCTTAATTCTCTCTAATTTGTAGGCTATAGAATTGGTTTTGGTGTTGAAATCAAAGCTATGAACCCATCTGTTGATATCATGAATTGTTGAATGAGAAAAATTGTGATTGCTATCCATGGATGACTTTTGTGTGTGAATATTGTGCTTTGCTAACCTTTAAGCAGAGAATTTTTGCATGGAAGATTGCTAAAATAAGTTACATCAATATTTGATCAGGTTTAAATAGGTTTCACAGAGTTTGTAGTCAAGTAGGAGAGTGTTTCATGAGCATAAACGAAGAAAATATTTTTCAAAAATCTTGAAAATGCAAAACTCGTGTCCAAAAGGTGTAAGAAGTTGGCCCACCATAACATAAGCATAAGGGCATGACCAGGTGCCATTTGGCACTCTAAAAGTGCCGAATGGCACTCCTTAAATATTAAATGGCACACAGCCCCTCTATCATACGTTCATGCAATTTCATGCAATTTTGCGCTTTCAAACATTTTTTTAGGACTGTTAAACACTCAAAAAGATTTTTTTAAAATTAAATTGGGGCATTTGGATATGCCTAACCCATTTTTTTACAAAAAATCATTGCTTGCAATCATTGTTTTCAAAAAAAAAAAATTGTTTCAAAACCTTTTCAAAACCATTGGTTCATGTCCCAAACTAGGGGCATTGGACCATGCCTCATTTGTTTTCAAAAGAAACAACATCACCATCTTTTCAAATTAAATAAATCATCATCAAGATTTCAAAAAAATAAAAAAATTCATCATCGTCAAGATTTCAAAAAAAAAAAAAAACATGCACCCATTTTTAAACTAGGGGCATTCGGATCCGCCTCATTCAAATAAGTGCAGATTTCATCTGAGTCAATCAAGATAAGTTTAATTTGGTACTACAGGACCTCATTTTAAAGTTTCTACATGGTAAAGTCCATTCCAAGGACGAAGAGCTAAACATGGGAATTAATACAAGATTGTCTAAGGAACACTTCTTTTTGTTTTGCAATAAAAATAAAAATACAACTCAAACATCATTGGGACTCCGTGTCTGGCTGTGAGAAAACCTCCTCGATCCACCTCTAGAGGAGCCTTCTTCCATATTTCCCTCTTGACTTGCATAAAATCGAGGATCATATTGACGGTTCTCGAGTTCAAGATTCCTAATCCTTTCCTCTAGAGTTCTTCTAACGGAATCAGCAGCTTCCATTCGATGTGCCTAAAAAGTTAGCAAAATCGAGTGACAATTCCATCATCAAGGAAAGTGTTAGGATGAGTGCCCTTAAATCCTATTGTATGATGCTATGTATGTTATTATGTATGACTTAATGTTGTGTTTAATAAAGTTGTTTGCTATTATCTAAAATAATAGTAACATGAATATTGGGACATTATCATATAGTCCATGAGATGCATAGTATGTGATTTATGTGAAAAGTCACAAAAGATATAAATCACAAGTTATTTGTAAACTCAGAATTTTAGTTCGTAGTCGGTGATGAAATTGGGCATTTCATCTGCGAAGACTATAACATATCAACTAAGATGATTTGTATTGATCATGGAAATGGAGATTTCTTGTTGATATGTTGATATGTTTTAAGAGTTAAAACATATTGAACTGGACTGCTGTGAGATTTATTATTCTCCTAACGACTATCAAATGAATATTAAACTTACGACTTATATTTGCATGAACTCTTAATCTTGAGAGAATAATGGACTTGATCATGAGGTGTAGTTTGCTTTGATATATCAAGAGTGAGATCTAGAGTTACGGTCAAAACCTCAGTATCTTGGGCAACCACATTTAATGTTGATAGAACATATATTCTCAAGATAGAATTCATAGTCTCTTGACGGAGATACAAAATATTCCCTTGAGATAAATTTAATGGGTTTGTTATTCAGAATGTTAGGCCTAACTACTTTAGTAAATAGTTACTAGAGTATATATTTATGAAATTGGATTTCATAAATATATAATGAATAACTTAAAGGATTAAACCGGGTACTCAAGGATAAGATGTAGTAATCTACAAAGTGACAGTCTACATCCATGACTTTGTGTTACTATGAATATTTTATGAAGGGGTTGCATGTACAATAAAGTCATGGAATATAATTTATGAATAAGGCCTAGAGTGCAACTATATTTATATAGTGGTATTAAATACAGTTAATGGTAACTTTGGAGTTGTCAAGAGTTGATAGTAAAGCCCAAGGCCCATTGGAGCTAGTGTCTTATTGTTCCCTTTTGGTCCCACTCCAAGCCACACACTTAAGCCCAATTGGAAATGTCCAAAAGGCCAGCCCAATTAGATAATTGGTTAGACACAAAGGGAGATACACACAGAATTTTCTGTAGAGAATTGGAAGAACACGATTGTGAAGTGGTGCAAAAAAGTGTTAGACACTTTTTGACATTCTCCCTTTGGAACTGATTGAGAGACCACACATCTTGGGCGTTAGTGGAATTGGAGTGAAGATTGAAAGTGTTCCCAAGTGCTTCTGATCTTCAGTTTTTTGAAATTCCCAAGGTACACTCTCTTGTTCTTGAATTCTGAAACTTATATAGTACATGTTAACTATTATGAATGAAGTAGATTCATTTGTTTTTCCGCTGCACACATCCATATTTCCATCAAATGGTATCAGAGCGGTCTTCATTTTGTATCTGTTTAACATGTTTTGAGTTTTGGAATTGTTGACAATAGTTTCATGTTGTTAGAAAATATTTTTCTGCATGGTTGTTGAAATTATTGTTTGATAAAAACTGATTTTGATGTTATGATGTTGTTTAATTTTTAGTTTAAGTATGTTAAATTGAACTTTAAGGCTATAGCATCAATGTAATTCAGTTTTGATATCAATTTATGTTCATTATGATCGTATGTTGGTTGTTTTGTACATGAAAACGTAGAAAAATTTTCTTAGAAAAATTCTAGAAAATTCAAAATTCACGACGCTCGATCGATCGAGGATCTGTCGAGAATCTATCGAGTTGACAGAAGATCTCTCGTTCGATCGAGGATCTGTCAAGAATCGATCGAGCTTCGTAGAACTTATTCTCGATCGATCGAGAATCTGTCGAGGATCGATCGAGAAACCAGAACTTTTCTCGATCGATCAAGGTACATCCTCGATCGATCAAAGACTGTGGATTCAGAATTTTTCCAAAGTGTTTTTACATATATAAAGAGCAAGGCAATGTGTAATTAGTTTATACATGTTTTAAATTTAAAAACCTTCATCTTAAAACATCTAGTGGGAGAGAGATACAAGGGTTGGATCTCACGGCCTCCATTGTTGGTTCATAGTAGTGTGAAATATATGCTTTGTCTTTGCCTTGAGCTTTAGCATTCCATGCGGAGAGTATTTGTTTCACGGTCGTACAAGATTGAATTTCTTGGTTTATAGTGGTTTGATCAAACGCCTTGTCTTAGCTTTGAGCTTTGCATTCCATGCGGAGGCTGTTTGTATCATGGTACTACAAAATAAGCATGTTAAAGGGATGAAATGTGGCTACACATGATTCTAGACAATGGTATACACTAGACTAAGTATTATAGTATCCTCTATGCTGAGTTCTTACTAATATTACTTAGAGGCTAAATGTAAATCAGCATATTATTAGTGTTTGATAAGAGTTATCATGATAGCACTAATAATGAGAATAGTTCTCAATCAATCATAGTATTTAATGTTCACTCTATGCTGAGGAATATTGAATATGGGATTGGGTTGTCGTTGCATATATTATGTTATGGTTTTATTAAGGTTCCATACTATATGTTTATATGCAAAATTGATAATGTCTAGTTCACTTATTATATTCATGTTTATTATTTTCAGATTTGAACATGGCATCATTTAGCCCACTTGTTTCTATTCTTAATCAAAACAAACTGACTGG
This sequence comes from Castanea sativa, assembly GCF_040712315.1. Taxonomy (NCBI): domain Eukaryota; kingdom Viridiplantae; phylum Streptophyta; class Magnoliopsida; order Fagales; family Fagaceae; genus Castanea; species Castanea sativa. Next base: position 44,824,718 of record NC_134013.1, read on the forward strand.
ATCCAACTATGTTGACTGAAAAGAAATTTGGACATTGTTTTAACAGCTGAAGAGCACAAATATGTGCTTACTCAATCATGTCCTAGTTTTCCTTCATTAGATGCTCCTCTTGAGAAAAAACAGCGATATGATCATTGACAGAAATCTAATGAAATGGCCAAGTGCTATATCCTAGCATCCATCTCAAATGTTCTACAACATCAAATGCAGGATGTAGAACTTGCTTCGGACATTATACATAGTCTGAAGGAGATGTTTGGTGAGTAAAACCGTTCAGCAAGGCAAGAAACCATGAGGCAAATTTACAATACCAAAATGGCTGAAGGTACTTCAGTTAGGGAGCATTGTCTTACAATGATCTCTAATCTGAATACTTTAGAGGTTTTAGGTGCCGACATTGATGGAGAATCTCAAGTGGATATGATACTCTAGTCACTACCTGAATTATTCAAGGAATTCAAACTGAATTATAATATGAACAAAAAGGACATTGGAAGAGAAATTGTCCAAAGTTTAAGGCTACCAAGAACAAGGGTATGAAAACTTCCTTTCTTCTTGAAATATGTTTGGTACAGAATCCTACGGATTCCTGGTGTGTGGATTCAGGTTGTAGTAATCATATCTGTAATTCTTTGCAAGGATTTCAGGAGACCAGAAAGCTAAATGAAGGAGAATTGTTTCTTTCCTTAGCAGATGGGAGTAGAGTTTCAGTTGTATCTGTTGGAGTGGTTAATTTGTGTTTCAGTTCTAGGGTTTTAATGTTGGAAGACTGTCAGTTTGTACCTAATGTTCGTAGGAATTTAATTTCTGCAACTTATTTAGGTAAACATGGGTATTATATTATCCTGAAAGACAATGTTGTAACAAAGAAGGATAAAATGTTTATCTGTTTTGGCAATATTGTTGATGGTCTTTATATTTTAACTCCTGATAAGCATGAATTATACAATTCTGAATTAGATAATAATTCACATGTGAAATCATTAAAGAGAAAGTTTCCTTCTACTAATGAAGCATATCTTTGGCACTTGCGTTTGGGTCATGTTAATTCAAATAGAATTCAAAGACTTATCAAAGATGGACTCTTACAGCCCATGGACTTTGATGAATTTCCAATTTATGAATCTTGTTTGGAAGGTAAAATGACCAAACGACCTTTTAATGCAAAAGGTAGAAGAGCTTAAGAGTTGCTTGAATTAGTTCATACAGATGTATGTGGTCTTATGTCAACCCAAGCAAAAGGAGGTTATGAGTATTTCATCACTTTCACAGATGATTACTCAAGATATGGTTATGTGTACCTAATGAGACGGAAGTCCAAAGCCTTTGAAAAGTTTAAAGAGTTTAGGGCTGAAGTTGAGAATCAATTAGGCAAACGCATAAAGGCCATTCGATCTGATCGAGGTGACGAATACCTTCTTGGTGATTTTAAGGATTACTTGACTGAAAATGGGATTATATCCCAGTTGACTGCATCTGGAACTCCACAACAAAATGGTGTAGCAGAAACAAGGAATAGGACTCTTTTAGATATGGTTAGATCCATGATGAGTTATTCGACTCTACCAATTTCTTTTTGGGGATATGCCTTAAGTTCTGCAATGTATCTTCTGAATTTAGTATCTTCTGAATTTAGTACCTTCGCAGTTTGTTCCTAAAACACTTGTAGAGTTGTGGAATGGGTGTAAGCCTAGTATGAGACATCTACATATTTGGGGTTGTCCAGCACATGTGTTGAAAGGAAAGTTTGACAAGTTACAGTCTAAAACAGAAGTGGTTTTCTTTGTAGGCTATCCAAAAGGAACAATTGGAGGTTTATTCTATAGTCATAAGAATAATAAAGTGTTTGTTAGCACAAATGCCAAATTCTTGGAAAATGACTATGTGAATAATTTTACTCCTAGAAGTAGAGTTGTCTTAGCTGAAATGAATGAACCTGTAGTTAAACAACCAATGGATGAAGCTAGGGATGATGTGGATGTATTAGATACACCACAAGATACTACTCATGATATGTTTAGTACACAGGTGCCTCGTCGTAGTGGGAGAATTGTTCGGCCTCCTGTGAGATTTATAGGTTTGGGAGAAACTTATGAAGCTATCTCAAAAGAGGCTGAATCGGATCCTTACACTTATGATGTAGCAATGAATGATATAAATGCATATCATTAGGTCCAAGCTATGAAATTTGAATTGGATTCTATGTATTCCAATCATGTATGGGATCTTGTAGAGGCGCCTAACGGCATTAAACCTGTTGGTTGCAAATGGGTTTACAAGAGGAAAAGAGGGATAGTTGGAAAGGTTGAAACCTTCAAAGCAAGACTAGTGGCGAAAGGGTATACACAAAAAGAAGGCATTGACTATGATGAAACTTTTTTGCCAGTAGCCATGCTTAAATCTATTAGAATTCTCTTATCCATTGCTACTCATTACGATCATGAGATTTGGCAAATGGATGTCAATACTGCATTTCTAAATGTCAATCTTGAAGAAGAAATCTACATGTTGCAACCGGAAGATTTCATAGCACAGAACCAAGAGCATATGGTATGCAAGTTGAAAATGTCCATTTATGGACTTAAACAAGCATCTAGGTCATGGAACATCAGATTTGATCAGGCAATCAAATCATTTGGTTTTGAACAAAATCTTCATGAACCATGTGTGTACAAGAGACATCAAGACAAAGTAGTAATGTTCCTAGTGCTTTATGTTGATGACATTCTACTCATTGGAAATGATGTAGGAGTAATGTCATCGATTAAAGTTTGGTTGTCAAGCCAATTTGATATGAAGGACTTGGGCGAAGCTAACTATATTCTAGGGATTAAGCTTTGGTGAGATCGAAAGAATAGAATGTTAGGCTTGTCTCAAGCTGGATATATTGATAAGGTTCTAGAATGGTTTAGCATGCAAAACTCCAAGAAATAATTACTTCCTTTTAGACATGGAGTTCCTCTATCTGATCACCAAAGGCCTAAGATTCAAGAGAAGAAAAATATGATGAGACAAGTTCCCTTTGCTTCTGCTGTGGGAAGTCTCATGTATGCCATGCTTTGTACTAGACCAGATATTTGTTATTCAGTTGGCATGGTCAGTCGATATCAATCAAATCTAGGACCAAAACATTGGCAACCTGTAAAGCATATTCTTAAGTATCTACGGAGAACGAGAGATTATATGCTTGTTTACCATCGTGAGGATTTTATTCCCATTGGCTATACAGATTCAGATTTTCAATCAAATCTAGATTTCAGAAAATCCACATCAGGATGTGTTTTCACCTTGGGAGGTGGAGCCATAAGTTGGAGTGTTAAGCAATCTTGTATTGCTGACTCCACCATGGAAGCTGAATATGTTGCTGCTTGTGAGGTAGTAAAGGAGGCTGTTTGGCTCAAGAAATTCCTTTCTAATCTTGGTGTTATGAGAATTGAGCAAGTTCCTATTACATTGTTCTGCGACAATAGTGGAGTGGTTTCACAATCCAAAGATCCAAGGAATCATAAGAAAGGAAAGCACATTGAGAGAAAGTATCATATCATTCGAGACATTGTTGCTCATGGAGATGTGGTAGTAGCAAAGATTGATGGTGCAAAGAATCTAGCAAATCCCTTTACCAAAGCCTCGCCCCAAAGGACTTTTGAGTCACATTTGGACGAGATGGGAGTTAGATTAGTGCACAATAGTCTTTAGGGCAAGTGGGAGATTGTTAGGATGTGTGCCCTTAAATCCTATTGTATGATGCTATGTATGTTATTATGTATGACTTAATGTTGTGTTTAATAAAGTTGTTTTGCTATTATCTAAAATAATGGTAACATGAATATTGGGACATTATCATATAGTCCATGAGATGCATAGTATGTGATTTATGCGAAAAGTTACAGAAGATATAAATCACAAGTTCTTTGTAAACTTAGAATTTTAGTTCGTAGTCGGTGATGAAATTGGGCATTTCATCTGTGAAGACTATAACATATCAACTAAGATGATTTGTATTGATCATGGAAATGGAGATTTCTAGTTGATATGTTGATATGAAAGAGTTAAAACATATTGAACTGGACCGGTGTGAGATTTATTATTCTCCTAACGACTGTTAAATGAATAATAAACTCACGACTTATATTTGCATAAACTCTTAATCCTGAGTGAATAATGGACTTGATCATGAGGTGTAGGTTGCTTTGATATACCAGGAGTGAGATCTAGAGTTACGGTCAAAACCTCAGTATGTTGGGCAACCACATTTAATGTTGATGGAACATATATTCTCAAGATGGAATTCATAGTCTCTTAACGGAGATACAAAATATTCCCTTGAGATAAGTTTAATGGATTTGTTATTCAGAATGTTAAGCCTAACTACTTTAGTAAATAGTTACTAGAGTATATATTTATGAAATTGGATTTCTTAAATATATGATGAATAACTTAAAGGATTAAAACCAGATACTCAAGGATAAGTGTAGTAATCTACAAAGTGGCAGTCTACATCCACGACTTTGTATTACTACGAATTTTTTATGAAGGGGTTGCATGTACAATAAAGTTATGAGATATAATTTATAAATAAGGGCTAGAGTGCAACTATTTTTATATAGTGGTATTAGATATAGTTAATGGTAACTTTGGAGTTGCCAAGAGTTGACAGAAAAGCCCAAGGCCCATTGGAGCTAGTGTCTTATTTTTCCCTTTTGGTCCCACTCCAAGCCATACACTTAAGCCCAATTGGAAAGGCCCAAAAGGCCAGCCCAATTAGATAATCAGTTAGACACAAAGGGAGATACACACAGAATTTTCTGTAGAGAATTGGAAGAACAAGATTGTGAAGTGGTACAAGTGTTAGACACTTTTTGACATTCTCCCTGTGGAACTGATTGAGAGACCACACATCTTGGGCATTAGTGGAATTGGAGTGAAGATTGAAAGTGTTCCCAAGTGCTTCTGATCTTCGATTTTTGAAATTCACCGCTCCAAGTTACACTCTCTTGTTCTTAAATTCTGAAACTTATATAGTACATGTTAACTATTATGAATGAAGTAGATCCGTTTGTTTTTCCGCCGCGCACATCCATATTTCCATCAGAAAGTCCAAGCAAAATCCACTCAGAAAGCATCATTGCATACCCAGCTCGCATCATTGAGCACATATTAGGAAGACTGGGTACGAGCCAATGACTGCAAGCCTCCAATTATTCGCACATACTTTCCTCGACAAGATCAACATCGACCTGAAGCACAAATCTGCCAGATCATGAACCATTCAATAAGCCAAGAAGAAATAAGAACAAAGAAATAAAATGCAAGAACACACCGGATCGGGACAAGGGACATTTGGAATAGTAAATAAAGAAAAATCCAAGTTTTAATTTTTCAAAATTTCAAGTTCCAAGGCCCAAGCCCTGAGTTTCAAAATTTCATGTTTCAAATATTTCAAAAATCTCAAGTTTAAAGTTTCAAAATTCAATCTCAAAATCTCAAGGTTTCAAATGCTAAAATCTCAAGTCTCAAAACTTCGAATTTTAAAATATCCTGTGTCCAATTCAAAAACTTCAGAAATCATTTTTTTTTTTTGACAAAAATGAAAGTTCAAATCAAGAAAATCACACATTTCAAAAAAACATGGGAACAACAAAGTACTCATCAGTTAATTCCAAATTTTGGCTTTTACAGGAAGCAACTTGGTTTCAAGGTTGAGAAGTCCCTTGATTACCCTTAGTCTAGATCAAGTCCTTTGGTCACAGACATTTCATTTGTCAAGATCAAGATCGCAGATAGTTCCTTTGTCAAGATCGAGGTCGCAGAAATTTCGTTCGTCAAAGTCACGTCCTTTGGTCGCAGACATTTCATTCATCAAGATCAAGTCCTTTGGTCGCAGACATTTCCTTTGTCAAGATCAAGATCGCAGACATCTCCTTCGTCAAGATCGAGGTCGCAGACATTTCATTCGTCAAGATCAAGTCCTTTGGACGCAGACATTTCATTTGTCAAGATCAAGATCGCAGACAGTTCCTTCGTCAAGATCGAGGTCGCAGACATTTCATTTATCAAGATCAAGTCCCATGGTCGCAGACATTTCCTTTGTCAAGATCATGATTATAGACAATTCCTTCGTCAAGATCAAGGTTATAGACATTTCACCTCAGTCAAGATCAGATTCATTGGTCGCACGAACTTACGTATCCAAGATCAATATTGTGGTCGCAGACATCACTAGTCGTAGGAACCTACGTATCCAAGATCAATATCATGGTCACAGACATTACCTCAGTCAAGGTCAGATCCATTGGTTGCAAGAACCTACATATCGAAGATCAAGATCATGATCGCAGACATTTCTTTCATCAAGATCAAGTCCTATGATCGCAGACACGACCTTCGTCAAGATCAAGTCCTTTGGTCGCAGATAGTTCATTCGTCAAGATCAAGTCCTTTCATCGAAGACATTTCCTTTGTCAAGATCAAGTCCTTTGGTTGCAGATAGTTCCTTTGTCAAGATTAAGGTCACAAACATTTCATTTGTCAAGATCAAGTCCTTTGGTCGCAGATTGTTCATTTGTCAAGATCAAGTCCTTTGGTCGAAGACATTTCCTTCGTCAAGATCAAGTCCTTTGGTTGCATAAATTTTCTTCATCAGGATCAAGATCGTAGACATTTCATTCGTCGAGATCCAAATCCAATTTTTATGCATTTAAGATTAGTACATCTATCTTGGGCATCAACATCCCATTGTGGATTTCCATAGTAGATGCGTAAGTGATTTTGAGCATATCTTTGGACATCAATGTGACTGCTAGATGGAATCTCAAATCTTGATATAAGTTTTCATTTTTTTTATTTTTTGAAAATGGCATGAGGAGTACTTTTAGAAATGTCATCATGCACTTGAATTTATTTTCTGTATGAGGCCAAGTCGCCAGTCAGCTCTATTTTGAAAAACCTGACTCTTCACATTCCTTTCTCTCTCCAATATAAATACCCTTTATACCCACGAAATGTAGAGAGCTTCCAGAGAGAATTTTGAGAGAGAAACCTTAGAGAAAAATAAAAATGACTCATCCACAATCTTCACATAGAGACTCTTCAAATTCCTCTACTCTCTTTCTCTCCATTGTTACATCCTTGAGAGGTATATTACCAAAACCTTTTCTCACCATACCCATATCTGTGAGAAGGCTGTTTGGTGCTTTGGGAAGCAATTAAGAAGGGACCAATTTCATATTGGTTGATGCTATGGGCTATAGCGGAATCTAGTAAGCTAAAGAAGAAATAGGTTTGGCACAACCTCGTTAGAGTAGGTGCTTGGAGGGCCTACACTGGGTAGATTAGGCTTGGAGGGTCTTCTGCTGTCCATGTATCCCAACTATATTCTTTAGTGGATTATTGACCACTTGGAGGGCGGCAGAGAGGTTTTACGCCGAGGGTTTCGGTTTCCTCTTCGATAACACATCGTTGTGTTGTCCTTGTGTTTGCATCTCCCTTCCCTTAATCTTTGCCATTTAATTTATGTTGTAAATGTGATTTTATTTGGTTTAGATTATGTTATCAATTTTGTTTTAGCTTATTTACATTTTCCGCACGTACATTCTTTGTTAATAAGCTTGAATTGGTAATTTGTAATTTGGGGGTCTAAACGTTCAAAGGTGTTTTACACGCTTTTTGAATTTTCAGTGATAACCCTGCTTCTTTGATCTTGGAAGAAACTCTTTTAGGATTGGATTTTGTATTTTTTGGTGGAGAGACACAAAACTTTCTTGGGAGTCCATTGACTTTGCAGATATGGTTGATGGAAAGACTGGACATGATTGCCACACCTACTATTGCTGATTGTGGTCCTGGTAATTTCCTCAGAAGTACTATTCTCCAAATTGAGTGTCAAACTGAAAGCGACTAGGTGAAATTTCTGAAAAATAAATCCAGTGTCCCAATTCAATGGAATTGTTATTGGTGGAAGTTCCCACCTCCTTTGTTGCAGTCCCCAGGATCAGACCACATATTCATAGTTGGATTAAGGAGGGTCACTTTCTATAAAGCTGACAGACTCTTAAGGCAATTCCAATATGAGCAAGGAATACTTGGTGGAAAAGGAAGAAAACCTTTCACTCCTATGGACACAAATCCTACTTCTATAAGGAACATGTTGTTGGGCTTGGAGATGGCTGACTAAGTGGATCAATCTTTTGTTAAAGTTCACTTTCATAGGATGACCACAGACTATTCTAACTGGCTGGTGAATAAGATTGCGGACAAGGAGGCTGACATGGTTGCCATAAGAAAATAATTTCTTAGAGACAACCGAGAAAGACATGAGGCTAAGAACTATGAGTTTAAAATGAGGGACAAAGATGACAAAGTACCTAGCACAGATGGAATCAATGAACAACCAAAGGAGAAAAGACTGAAGAAAAAATAATCCTCTTATTTTTTTGGCTTTGAACATGTTTATTTTAAAAAGTTGATGTGAAACTCTTAGGTTTAGGAGTTATTTAGGACTTTCGAGTTACGGGTTTCGTTTAGGGTTTAAGTTTTTAGGGTTTGGTTTGGTTTGGTTTTTTTTATTTTTTTATTTTTATGGTTTGGTTTAGGTTTGGGTTTTGGATTTTGTGTAATGGCATGGTTTAATGGAATGGTTGAATTTTGGAAACAATTTTGTTTTTTGTTGCTCAATGAGTAAATGGTGGGTTTAGGGAAGTTATGACCGGACCAATATATGGTTGCCTACATACCTCCTTGGTAGAAGGATTAGGTCATCACATAGTTTATTTTTATTTGCCTTAACTTTTGCCTAGCTGCCCTTTTGGGTTTTCAACCTAGTAGGCTTTCTCACTCTTTTTTTTCTTTTTCTTTTTTTTTTTCTCCTTTTGCATAGATCGCCCTTTTAAGTTTTCAACCTACCCTTTTTTTTTTTTAACCAAACCTAGCAAGGGAAATAACAAAATTTACAACCACTTCAGATGTGGTGTTTTCAGACCACCACCTCAGACGTGGTATTTCTTCAATTTATCCATATTGGTTGGCTCAGTAAAAGGGTTTGCATCTAAGTCCATCAACCTTAGAGTATATCTGCTTGATAATATAGGGACTTGCCCAATTTTGCTTGAACTTCTCGTCTGTCTCTTTAATTGGGGCTCGGATCTCTTTCAACACCAGATCTCCCAACTTTAAAGCTTTCCTAAGCCTCCTTTGGTAACCTTTAATGTGATACAAGGCCTTGAGTCTCTTCTCATCCATCATGCAAATTGGTCATACCTACTTTGCAACCAATCTACTTCAAGGATTTCATTCTCCAGTATTGTTCTCAACGAACGAACACCCATTTCAATAGGAATGACTGCTTCCTTCTCTTACACCAAGGAATAAGGAGTGGCTCCTATGGAAGACCGAATTGATGTCTTATACCCCCAAAGTGCAAAGGGTAATTGTATGCCAATCCTTGTAGTTTTTTTGTGCCCTTCTTCAAGATTCACCCTATATTCTTGTTAGCAACCTCAATTGCCCCATTAGTCTGAGGACGGTAAGGTAAGGGTTTATGGTGTTGAATATTGAAATGTCGAAGTAGCTTCTCTATTTCTCCCTTGAAATGCAGCTCATTGTTTGAGATAATTTCATGTGGTACTCCATATCTGCAAATGATATTAGTTTGAATAAATTGATCAATTTTCTTTAAGTTCAAAACCTTGTATGAGCTATGGAAGGGAAGGAAGCCGAATGTTAAGTATTTTAGAATCTTTGGAAGTACTTGTTTCATTCTCAAGGATAGAGAGAATGTGGGAAAATTTGACTCCCGGAGTAATGAAGGAATATTTTTAGGATACTCCTCTACAAGCAAGGCTTTCCAGGTATACAGCAAGAGAACTAAGAAGGTGATGGAAACTGTAAATGTTGTTATCAATGAAGCTTCGAAGTCCTATTATGAGAATATCAGTGAGGAAATCCCCAAAGAAATTCTTCCTCCCGAGTCCAAGGATATCCAAGAACCTGTTGATCAAGAGCCTACATCTCCAAGTAATCTTGGAACTCCAAGTGTAGTAGAAATTTCAAGAGACATATCTGCCTCCCCTGATTTTGAATCTCATAAAGAGAAAGGACCTTCCTCTAGAATTCAGTTGAATCATCCTCCTGAAGTTATTGTGGGAAATATGAACAAACTTACATTAAGGAAACACACAGTTGATAAATGTGTTGCTAATTTTGTGTCTTATTCCTACAATTTGTCGCAGGTTGAACCTACCAAGGTTGAGGAAGCTCTTTAGGATGAAATTTGGGTGGAGGCTATGCATGATGAACTGCTTAAGTTTCAAATGAATAATGTCTGGACTCTAGTACCTAGACCAAAGGGTGAGCACATCACTGGCACAAAGTGGATTTTTCACAATAAGATTGTTAATGAGGGCAATGTGATCCGTAACAAGGCTTGTCTTGTGGCTCAAGGATACTCACAAATGGAAGGAGTGGACTATGATGAGACATTTGCTCCAGTAGTCCGTATGGAGTCCATCATGACTCTCCTAGCCCGAGCACGCCATTTAAAGTTCAAGCTTTACCAAATGGATGTCAAGACTGCTTTCTTAAATGGGTTCCTTAAAGAAGATGTCTATGTGGCTCAACCAAAAGGATTCATTGATCCCCACTTTCCAGATCATGTGTTGTACCTTAAGAAGGCACTCTATGGTTTAAAGCAAGCCCCTAGAGCTTAATATGATCGGGTCACATAAAACATAGTGTCACATAGGTTCACTAGAGGAAAGGCTGATCAAACTCTCTTCATCAAAAGGGAAGATAGCGATTTGATAGTTGCTCAAGTCTATGTTGATGATATCATCTTTGGGTCAACAAAGGATGAACTTGCTCATGGTTTCTCTAAACTCATGCAGGCTGAGTTTGAGATGAGTATGATTGGAGAGTTAAATCACTTCTTTGGATTGCAGATCCATCAGCAAGAGATAGGTATATTTGTATCTCAATCTAAATATGCTAGAAATCTTGTGACGAAGTTTGGTTTGGAATCTGCTAGTTCTATTAGAACCCCTATGAATCCAAATGTTAAACTCACTGTTGATGTCTTGGGAAAAAGTGTTGATTCGTCTCTCTATAGAAGTATGATAGGTAGTCTTCTTTACCATACTGCTAGTAGACCTGACATTAGTTACAATGTGGGAGTGCGTGCTAGATATCAGGTTAATCCCAAAGAGTCCCATATGACTCATCTGAAAAGAATTATAAAGTATGTCAAAACCACTGCCGACTTTGGTGTGTGGTACAGCAAGGACACAAATGATGTCTTAGACGGGTATTCAGATGCTGATTGGGCTGGGAATGCTGATGATAGAAAGAGTACTTCGGGAGGTTGTTTTTATGTGGGTAATAATCTTGTCTCCTGGATGAGCAAAAAGCAGAATTCCATCTCATTATCCACTACAGAGGCTGAATACATTGCTGCCAGTAGCTGTTGCACTCAACTTCTATGGATGCACAAACTCCTCCTTGACTATGGTATTCGTCAAGAACACCTCACTATCTATTGTGACAATACCAGTGCCATCAATATCTCTAAGAATCCGGTTTAACATTCTCGAACTAAACACAGAGATTTGACATCACTTCATTCGTGAGCCTGTTGAAGATGGTACCCTTACTCTTGAGTTCATTCACACTGATGATTAGAAGGCTAATTTTTTCACCAAACCTCTTGATAGCAAACATTTTGAATTCCTTCGTCAAAACTTTAGTCTTATCTCCATGTAATGATCTCCTCTTCTCCTCTTCCTTCCTCGTGCATTTTCATCTAGTTTTTATGCATTGCTTTGCATAACATGTTTTTGTTTGTTTGTTTTTAGTTTTGTTTTATTTTGTTTTCCTCCATAAAAATAAATAAAAAATTGAAAAATCAGAAAGATACAAAAACAGTGTGTGTTTGTGTAGATTGTTCCTTGTGTACCTTGAATGGCCAATTAAACAAATTTTTCTAAACTTCGTATCTCTTGTAGCTTAGATGAGCATCTCTATGCACAACTAAGCAAGTGAGCTTTGTGGCTCGTGTTTGTGATGAGTAAGATTAAGTTATCTCTTGTACTTAACACTCGTATCACTCTTTTTGACGAGAAGGACTAGATATCCTAAGAGAAAGGCATAAATAATCATCTCACCACTATTGCCCGCCAATCATGGAATGACATTGGTATGCTTCGACATAGCAAAAGTACAATGTCAAAAGCTTAACATAATTGGGAATTTCTTTTCTCTCTTTTGTATGCCCATGCTTGATATGCATAAAAGAAAATATGCAAAGAAAAATTAAAGCAAAGAAAAAATCAAACTGCTTTAAAATATGATTGCAAGTATGTATTCTAGGAGATGTGGGAGTTATAGGATGTATCTCGAAGGTGATAGTCCCCATCAAGCAGTTATGATCGTGTGCGAGTTAAAGTGGTTTACTCATATCTTAAATCGTCATAACATGTAAACACTTCTGCAATCTTGCGATGTTTTTCACACACAGCATGCAATATTCTTTGCTACTTTTGATACATGTACAGGTACAATGTGATTTGGCCATCATGAGGTATACTTGTGTTAGTGTATGCCCACTAAACTGTCTTGACTTGTTTTTGAAATATAGAATTGGTTAGATGTGTTTAGTGTGTGTGTGTGTTTTGGATCTAAATGCATGACATTTTTCCTGGTTGAGAGATGTTTTTGGAGAGCTAAATTGTTGTTTGGGTCTTTGGTTGAGTAGCATGTTTGATTGCATTCATGTCTATATTTTTCTCTTCTTTGAAAAACTGTTTTTAAGCAATCTCGATAGCTTCTCAATACCTCTCGATAGCTAAGCTATCTATCGAGCTCTTCAACTTCTTTTTATCACAATCTCGATAGCTTCTCGATCCATCGAGAAAGTTTTGGTCTCCTCGATCCATCGAGCCTCCTTGCTGTGGAAACCTCTAGATAGATCCTCAATAGCTAGCTCGATAGCTTCTTCCAGCCTTTTTAATTCTCGACAGCTCTTAACACCTCTCTATCCATAGAGAATTATAAGCTTCTATATATAGGGTCTATGCAATTCCAGCTTCATTTTTCTCGATCTCTCTCGATCCTTTCTGACCTTTCACCTTCCCAAACGCCTCACTCTCACTCTAAACTTCATTCCTAGTTGATTTTCGGCCTAGATCAAGTGTTTCTTCATTGGTAAGGGTCCTAAATCCTTCTTTCTTCATGCATTTGACCTAACCTTTTGGGTTTTTGAAAAATTTTGGGGTTTTTCAAAATTGATGAAGTTTTGTGAAATTTTTGGGATGGGTCGTATTTAAATGATTTTAAATCATCATGCATTGCATCACATTTTCATTATAATAATGTTTCGTGCATTTTAGATGTGTGTTTACTTTGTTGCAAACTTGTGTGCTGGTAGGTTTGGATTTGGCTGAGCCCATGATGTTTTCAATTTTGCATGTCACATGTTTATACATTTTTATGCATACGTACCTTGAATTCTTTATATTCTTATGTATTGATTTGTTTGGTGCTTTTCTACGTGTTTCTTTCTTTCTCTCCTTCTTTTGGTCAGTTGCTCTATGGCACCTAAACTGAAATCTACTCTGTCCCGGAACCCTCTTCGTTCCGGGGCATCTTCTTCTGATTCCACCCCCTCCCATGTTAGGTTCCGTGATGATAAAGCCCGTAGGGACTTTTTAGAGAACTTTTCTAGACGAGGCATTCATTTGAAATGCCAAGTCATTTTATCGGACTTCTCCGATACTAAGCTTCCCACTATTATTCATAGTAGGGGTAGGGAGTCATTGTGTGGCGTCCCGATCACTTGTCCTTCCATGATCATATAGGAGTTCTACTCCAACATGCACAGATTCGATTATTCAGTACCTCATTTCTTCACTTGCATTCGAGGTACACGCATTGTGCTCACTCTGGATATTGTATCCGAGGTGCTCCATGTCCTGAGGGTAGCGACTACCCTAGTTGTGATCGTCTTAAGACTGTTTCTAAAGACGAGCTCATGTCTTTTTTTTGTGAGCATCCTTCTTCTTGTGGTGATAGTCAAAACACTTGTTGCTCGATTTTTGCTATCCCTTTTGGAGCACAATTCTATTAACTTCCCCTCTCACTTTATTCTATCCCTCATAGATGTCTATAAGGATACGGCGACCCGTGATAAGCTCAATTTTCCTTTGGTTATCACGTGGATCATTAGCCATTTTTCTGTCCCCCTATCCCGAGTCGGGCCACTTTTCTGCATATGTGCCATAGAAGCTGCTACCGTTAAACAGAGCGAGGTGCAGCTTCGACCGAGGCGGACCGGGATAGCGACTCCTCCAGCTTCTTCAGCTCCATCCACATCCACTCCCTCTTCTTTTGCGGGCGGGGTGACTCTTGAGGACATCATGGCATAGCTTGTGCGCATGGATGCTCGCCTTGAAACTCTTAGTGATGAGTTGTGTTAGGTAAACACCCGTGTTGGTCGTATTGCTCGACGACAGGCTGCAATGGGTGGTTTCGCTGCTTACTCTTCTGCCTCTCTACCAGCTTCATAGGATGCGAGTGATGATGGCTTCGGTAGTGATGATGCTGATGAGGATGATGGTGCTAGCTCTTCCAGTGATACTGAGATGGCTGCTTGAGTTGCTTACCCTTTGTCACTCGTGAAAAAAAGGGGGAGTAGTTTTGGGATGAGAGTAGTCATGTATTTAGGGTAAGAGTTAGTACTTAGGAGATTTTTATTAGGGGGAGTATTTATATTTTGAGGGATGTAGTGAGGACTTATGTATCTTGTTCTTTTCTTTATATTTTAGATACATTGTTTATGTACCTTTGGTCTTGTGACCACTTTGTGATAGCAAACTTGTACTCTTTGATGATATATATATGATGAGGTTGTTATTACAGTTCATTCACCTATCTTTTCATGTGTTGTTTCTTTTCTTTCTTTATGCACATGCTTCTTATATATTGTATGCAATCTTTTATTTCTATCTCACACTAAAATGCCTTGATGAGTTTTATTTAAAGTGTTTCAGAAATACAGGTTTTCAAAGTCTTCCTTGCCATGAACTCTCTTCTTGTAAAGTTTTTCAAGAATTTGTGTTAGGATAGATTTATTGTATCCAACAAGTGAGTATGAGTTAAGTGAACATATGTCAACATTTTATGTATTGGCCAATCCTTTAACAAAATGCACTTTACTTCTATTTGGGTAGATCTAGGATGTGTTTAATACTTCAAGGAACAAGGTTTCAAGTTCAAGTGTTAAAACCATGCAAGTCTGTCCAAGAATCAACTGATGAAGTGCTGGTTTTTAAAGCTTGATAGCTAGTGTCTATCGAGATTTAAAAAGCTGTCTAAGCACGAAGGTTAACAGATGCTCGACTGATAAGGTATCTATCAAGAATTATGAAAATTAGATTTTCAGTTCTGATTTCATGCCAATCCGTGAGTATGTGTTTGGGCTTTCTTTTCTCATAACCCTAAACATATATAAGGATTATTTTAAGGGCCGTCACAGTGAGCACAATTGCACAAGTGTGAAGCAAAGAGTTGTTCATGCAAATTGTGACCGGAAACCTAGTTTGCCCTAGTTCATCTTGAGGAAGTTGCTGTGTTTGTGCACCATAGGGTTTTGTAACCAAGCAACTTCTTGACCTTCATCATATGATGAACTGAAGAATTTTGCAGCCAACATCCTTCTCAAGTTGGTGATCAAGTCTCGTACTAGGATCCGCGCATCTATTGGTTAGTTACGTACTGGGAGCCGTGAATTAAAATGAGAGATTGTCACTACTAAACAAGTCCAATTGGGTATTGGGGTAAGGGTTCAACTGTAGGTTGGTATAAGGTACTGGGATTCCTTTACTTGTAACCACTTGTTATGATAATAGTGAATTCTTGGGAGTGGTGACCTTAAAATCACTGGATGGGGTTTTTGCCTCAGAGGTTTTCCCCATTCGTAAACAAATCACCGTGTCAACTTTACTTTCCACTGCATTATTTTTAGTTGGTGATTTTTTTGTGCTGCCACCTACATTACATGTTAATTTGATTAATTAATAAACTTGGGTAATTAATCAATTAATTCATCGCAAGGGGTCAATACATTTTTGGCCTATCAGAATTCAAAAGGATTTCTAATGTAGAAATAGCACACACTACTTGGAATATCCTACAAACTATGCATAAAGGTATAAAAGCTGTAAAGATTAATAAACAGCTACAGTTGACTTCTAGGTTGTGAGCATTAGAATGGCAGATGATGAGAGATTTGGCGAGTTGTTTGCCAAACTGAATGATATAGTAAACTTTGCTTTTAATCTGGGTGAGGCTTATGAGGAACCTAAGATCGTTAGGAAAATCTTAAGATCCATGACTGAAGACTTTAGGCCTAAAGTCACTACCATAGTTGAGAGCAAAGATGTTGACACTATTCCTATAGATGAACTTGTAGGATCTCTTCAATCTTATGAGTCTGACCTACCCAAGACTAACAAGTCCAAATCTATGGCCTTGAAATTTGTAGATGATGTTAATGAAGTTGTTTTTGATGATGAGATAACATCTACAAAGATTGCTTACCTTGTCAAACATTTTCGAAACTTTTTGAAAAACAATAATAGAAGGGTAAGAAATCGAAATGTTGCTGACCCTAAGAATGTAATGAAGAATGAACAAACCAAAAATAATTTTTCTGAAAAATCTAACGATAAGGTTGTTTAATTCTCGAACAATTCTTCAGGCCAACAATGGTTTGGATGTGAAGGGTATGGACATGTAGGGTTTGAATGTCCCACATACTTAAGGTCAAAGGGTAAAACAATGATTGTTACTCTTAGTGATGATGAAGAATCTGGTCACGAGTCTGAAAGTGATCAAGAAGAAAATTTCATAACTTTCATTGCTACTACTGTAGTTAGTGATTCTAAAATTGTTGATGAGAACCCTTTTGATGGGGAACTTTCTGAGAATATTGACTTGCAAGAGGCTTACAACAAGTTATGCAAAATTGAAGCAAAAGATGCTATGAATGTTGACCTAGGATTGAAAAAATATAGACACTTTTGATCATGAAAAGAAAAAAAATTTGGTCAAATTTTTTTATGCTAATAACTCATAACTGCTGTTAAGATTGAGAACATGTCTTCGATTGAAAATGAAAAAAGTTTAGAATCTGAATTACTTGCTGCTAGAGGAAAAATTGGTAGGACTTGTAGTTCTAAACTTGATAACATGCAGATCGTTCAAAAGTTTGCGTCTCATAAGACTAGGTTAGGTTATGTTGAGAGTGGTTTGCCATCAGTGGTGACTCCCACAAAGTTTGTTCCACCTGTGTCTATACCTAGACCAGAAGTTAGGGTTCATAAGGAAGAAGTCTTAGCTACTAGGAAAATTAAGGTAGATCTAAGTGACACTAAACCCAAGCAACTTACTCATCTTGTAAGTAAGAAATAACATAAACCTCAATGGTTTTGTCACTTCTGTGGTGGAGCCGGGCATACTCTCCCAAACTGTTTTAAGTTGCAAGCAAGCTAGCAAGCAAATAAACCAAAAGTGTCTGTGCCAAAAGAACAAGATCCAATGACACTTAATCATGAATTGGTAAAGGCTTTTAGCCTCTATGCCAATATTGGGTTAATAAAAAATTCCATGTGTCTAGAACTCTAACTTTTGGTCTGCATCTAAGAAAGTGTGGATGCAAAATACTCATCATAAATGAGTCTGTTTGACATGGTCCTTGTGCTTAATCTCTTGATTCTCTTGATTTTATTTTTTGCATTTCATTCATGCACTTCATTCTAGGGTTGATTAGGATGTTTTTATTTTTAAAAAAAAATATAAAAAAATTCAAAAAAAAAAGTTTTGTATTGCACACCACTAAGTAAGTAATTAAGGCTGGCTAATAAAATATACATTTTATGACTATGTATCTTGCTTAGCTTTGATGAGCTACTTTTTGCACTTTACTAATTTATGCTATTTAGTGCTTAGTTGTATGAGTTGTTTATATCCTTTGAACAAATGATCTTGATGTCGATGTCGCATTCTTTTGATCGTAAGGATTAGAAAATTCTCAGAGAAAGGCATAAATAACCATCTCACCACTATTACTCGCCAATCATGAACACCTGTGTGCAAATCGTAAAAGCCGTACTAGGTAAGATTTAACACTTGCACAACAAGATAACACGAGGTGTTATCTTAAAAAAAAAAGGTTTAACAAGGGTATCTTCTTTTCTATCTCCTATATTCCCATGCATGATATCTTTGATTGTACTCAAAAGAAGAAAACAAAAACAAAAAGAATCAAAATACTTTTACATGATTGTAAGCGTGCTTTTTAGGAGATATAAGAGTTATATGATGCAACTCTTAAGGTGATAGTCACTTTCAAACCAATGTGATTGATGATGTAGAAAATTTGTTTGATTACTATTTACATATCACCTTTTTTGTACTTTGTACACTTACAAGTTGCACACACTATATGCAAATCAATACGAAATCCTGTACATAAGATTGTGTGTTGACTAATCTAGCCATCTTTAATTACTCATGAAGTGATGTTTGATACATTTTTTTATTTGAGTTGAATTTGAAGAAAAGTGTTTTAGAAGTTCTTAAAGCGAGTGATTTTTACTTCGATTTTGTGAAAAGTTTGAAAATTTGAGAGCAAAATGTTTTTAAAATCTCCAAGAAGTGTTCATGTGCATTTCATATCATAAAACTGTTTTTCAGTTGATTTTCTGCAAAATTTCTAGGATTTTTCAAAACTTCAAATTTTTACTAGTTCGATCAATCAATGTTGATCCTCAATTGATTGAAAATTTCCAGTTTTTAGGCCAAAAATCTCTGTCTAGCTCAATTCCTACTTAATTGATCCTTGATTGATTGAAAATTTTAAAACCTTCTCTTTGATTGTTGCTCGATTCCTCTTTGACCGACTGAAATTTGAAAATTTCGAATTCTTAAGGTTCCAAATCAGTTTTATCCTTTTTCAGTCTTTCTCATCAATTTGTCTCAATCCTTTCTTCAAACTAAAAATAAATAAAACATTTGTCTTTTTTGGTTAAAAGCTTTAAGGGTTTTCTTCTACAACATTAGGTATGACTCTTTTACCCCTTCTTTTTTATTAAATCACATTCATTCATGCATAAATCAAAAGTTTTCTTAAAATTTTTGGACTTAGATATTTTGAGGATTTTGAGTATTTTGTGTTGATTTGTTTATATACATGTTTTCTCTGCTTTAATTTGAATATTTTCAAAATTAGGGTTCATAGGTTTTTGAGAATTTGGGGATTTTGCTCAATTGGGAAAAATTAGGTAAAATTGACCATTGTTATTGATTGTTTATATCATCTTTTATACCTGTTATGATGATTAATTGCTCAATTTTGTGTTTTTTGAAAAATTAGGGTTTATGTTCTTCATAAATTGGGGATTTTTCATAAAACTTGATTTTCTTGGTCAGTTTTTCAAAATTGTGTGAATTTGAACACCTCAATGCATTAGTTCATGCATCACTTGAGTCCATGCATATATATCCTGTTTATATCTCTAATGCAGTCTGCCCATGGTTTTTGTGTTCTTGTTCGATTTCCTTCCTATTTAGATCTTAGAAATGGCCTTTAAGAAAGCTAAAACCAATATCAAAACCAAAGCCAAAAGAGTAGTTGGGTCCACTTATACCTCTGATGAGGAGTTTGATCAGATTTGGTTTCATACTCTCACAAATGCTCAAAAGTTTGAAAATTTAGTCAAGTATAGTTCTATTTGGAGTGAATGGTAGATTAACCTAGATGAGTTAGACCCATTTGTCAAACAAAATCTAGAGTCTAGGAGTTGGTTACCTCTCTGTTCTAATTTAGTTTCTCCTCTTGCTACCTTGATTATAGAATTCTATTCGAATCTCTCTATTTACTTTGGTTCATCTGATGGTCACTTCTTGATTACTTGGATTCGAGATGAAGATTTGTAGATAACTAAGAAAATAGTTTTTACTGTTCTTTCTGTGCCTCTTATTCAGCGTCCGACCTATCCATATACTAAGTCTCCTCTATTAGATGATGTCATGTCTCTTCTCTGTGGAAGACCTGTCATATGGGCTTTAAGCCTAAACTCCATTCTCAAGAGTTAACTAAGCTTACCCACTTAATGTTTAGGATTGCATGCCATAACATCTTTCCTATTTCTCATGTACATATCATTCCTATTGATAGGTGTGTCTTCCTGAGAGTTTTTTTTAGACACCTTAAACTAGATTGTTTAACCTAATATATTAACCAAGTGATTACTTAGATTAATTTTCAGATCTAGGTTAAAACAAATAAATCACATAATGCAAAGGTGCGGAAAAGTAAATAACACCATCATATGATTACCTAGGAAAACTAATGAAACTAACCCGTTTTAAGGTAAAAACCTGGGGAGGATTTAACCTAGCTATCCTCAAGGTAAACCAAATCCACTATAAGAGAATTGAATTTTTTACGAAAGATTTAACCCTAAATCTAATGCTACCTCATGTAGTAACTTACTAATAAGACCACGTGCAAGCTCCAAATCGACAAACTCCTTCTCTTCTTGGATTAACAGCAACACAAGCACACCTTTCCTTATGACTTTGAGACTACACTCAAAGGTTTTAGATCTACTGGTTATAATGGTATGAGAATGATTTCCGGTAGTGATATTGATAGAGGAAGGCATAATACATTTTACATCTCACAAGAGCACCTCCAAAGTCTCTCAAAAGCTCTCCAAAACGTAGGTAGGGTTTTATTTTTATATGTGGAGAAGTTTAAGTGAAACCCTAAACATTTTTGTAGTGATTAGAATTAAATAACCTTCAGCAAAAAACCATATCTGCAATTTTCAATCGGTCAAGTCTATTTCTCGATCGGTCGAGAAAGGCAGATCTTGACTTCTCTTTTCTGAAATCAACTGGACTTTGAAATCTTGAAACACACTTATTTAAGCACACTTTAAACACTTATACTAGACATGTTTTGCTCTCAGTTTGCCAACACAATACAGCCATGATTCTAAACATTTAATCAAAATCTTTAGAACTTAACAAACTCCCCATTTGGCAATCTGTGACAAAACACACATACAAATGTAGTGCGTAAATAAAAACCAGCTCAAATACAAGTTATTGTCCTAATACATATCTTACACAACTACTAACTATTAGTTGCTAGTAAAGACAACAGTTGTTGAAAGATTTAACCTGTAAATTCCTAAAACACTGAAAACAACTCATAAACGCATGTGTGGAAAATACAATAATACATTCTAAATAGAAAATTCTAAACAAAATTTAAACTTTGAAATCACCAAAACAAACAATTTGATAGTGAGCACATCAAAATGAATAACCTCAGAATCATCAACTATCATAATCTTATCACATCAATGTTTAGGTGAAACAATGGAAATAACAAAAAATAGAAATGCATCAAAAATGAATAAAACAAAATACAGTAAAGCAAAGTACTCCCCCTGGAAAAAATACATATACTCCCCATTTATACATAAAACTACTCCTCCTTTTTGTTATGTATTACTAAAGGCAATGTCAATCCACAAAGGGTGGAGGTGGTGGAAAAGAACTCCTATAATTCGAGAAGTCAGCTCTCAATGAGCACTCCTCATTTGTGCCTGTCTTTGTCTAAGATAGGTAGTTCCTATAGGGGCCATAATGTGTACAAACTCAAGGGAAGGAAACTCTAACATCTCTAAAAATCTTAAAATCATAAAAATAAACAAGGGAAAGAATAACTTTTGACATTTACTCTTACTCCTATAGTCATCAGCAATAGTCTTGATAAACATAGAAGGAAAACACATAGAACCATCAATGATAAGAGCATATAGAAAAGCACAACGTTTTATAGGTAGTGTATGAACATGAGAGATACGATAGATGTTATGACAAGTGATCTGTAAGTATAATGAGTTAAGCTTAGTAAACTCATAAGAGTTGATTCTTGATTCTGATCCCCAAGAAACAGGATGACCACAGAGAAGGGACAGCATATCATCGACAACAGGAAATCTTGGAAAATCTGGTTTTGTATCTCATACAAAACACACACTGGAAACAACAATCACGGATCTGCTTCATTTATGAGAGATAACATGTAACTTTGAATTCTAGAACAAAGAATAGAAAGCGTACCTTGATGTAGTGAAATTCAAAATCAAGGCTTGAGAATACCTTTGATCTTCATCTCAATTTCACATGGTGCCCAAGAGGTGTGGTCTCTCAATCAGTTTTCATGTATGTGTTCAAGGGAGAATAAGAGTGGCTTACACCCACATACACACCATTTCCTTCTTATGAAGATTTGCATGTTTCTCTTGTTATACATAACTAATTATCTAATTAGGCTAGCCTTTTGGGCCTGCCCAATTGGGCTTTAGCTTGTGGCTTGAGATAGGACCAAAGGGAACAAATAAGACTCTAGCTCCAATGGGCCTTGGGCTTTTCTGTCAACTCTTGACAAGTCCAAAGTTACCATTAATTATATTTAATACCACTATATAAATATAATTGCACTCTAGGCCTTATTAATAAATTATATCCCAAGACTCTAATAATATCATTTAACCCCTCCATGAAATATCCATAGTGAACAAAATCATAATTAACTGTCACTTTGTAAATAACTATTTTATCCTTGAGTGCCCGGTTTAATCTTTTAGTTATTCATATTTATTGAAATCTAATTTCAATAAATATAAGCTTTAGTAACTCCTTACTAAAGTGGGCGCCTTGAATAACCAGTTCTCATTAAACTTATCTCAAGGGGATATTTTGTGTATCTACTAAAAGAGATTATGGATTCCATCTTGAGAATATGTGTTCTCTCAACACTACGTGTGGTTACCCAACATACTGAGGTTTTGACCGTGAATATTAGATCTCACTCCTAATATATCAAATTAACCTACATTTCATGATCAGGTCCACTACCCTCTAGGGATTAAGAGTCTATGAAATTAGAAGTCGTCAGATTAATTATTCTGGTGACAGTTGTTGATTGAATAATTAATCTCACAGCGGTCCAGTTCAATATGTCTTAACTCTTAAGACACATCAACACATCAACTAGAAGTCTCCACTTCCATGATCATGACAAATCATCTTAGTTGATGTGTTATAGTCTTCGTAGATGAAACGCCCAATTTCATCATCGACTACGAACTACATTTTGAGTTTACAAGGAACTTGTGATTTACATCTTCTATGACTTTTCACATAAATCACATACAATGCATCTCATGCACTATGATAATGTCTCATTAGTTCATTTATAAATAGTCTCATTTAATTAAACAATTTAATTATTTATGACATACTAATAAATTGGATTTTTAGGGCACAAACCCTTACAATCTCCCACTTGCCCTCAAAGACAATTTATCATATATCCAACACTTATTTCCCTTTAGAGTAATTCATAATTACTTTAAGACAAGGTTTGGAAACAAGTTTTAGCCAGATTTATTGCATAAATTATCTTTTCTACTATTACATCTCACGTACTCATATCTCTCTAATGAGATAATACTTATCCTTAATGCGTATCTTCATCACCTAGGATGAACACATATCTTGAAGTCCAACTTCATGAATCACAATCAAACTACAAGTCAGTATTTGTATAACTAGTAACCATCTAATCCTCACTTTGGTGGACAAGCATATTATCCCTCATTCTCCTAAAATATTTAAGTATATGCTTTACACTAAATTAAGTGATCTTAGATTTAATTGATATTTGCTTACCATGCCCGCCGCAAAATAGATATTTAGCCTAGTATGCATTAAGACTTCCTATTGATATGGTATAAGGAACCGTCTTAATATGCTCTTCCTTTTATATGTCATAGGACTATAGTCCTATATAAAGGAACTTCAAACATAAAAGAAAAGAATCCTTTCTTGAAGTATTACATGCCATATTTGGCTAGAATTTAATCTATGTAAGCAGTTTGAGATAGACCCAACATCTTAATTTCTGAATTTTAACAAAGTTTAATTCTTAGGATGTGACCAGTCTTTCCCAAGTACTTTATATCAAACTAAACTAGACAACAAAAAATTTTCATTGATGACAATAACTTTACATCATTCTAAATGATTAGAATGTCATCAACATACATTAAGAAATTTATTATTCTATATAGCTTTTACACACATAAGGCCTTTTAATACTTGATCAAAATCAAAAAACTAGATTGCTTGATTAGAGATGATATTTTATGAATTAGATGCTTGCTTTAGTCCATAAATGGACTTTAAGAAACTTGCATACTAGACACTACTAGTTCTTTGCTATGATCAAGTCTAGTTACATCATATAGATGTCTTCCTCAAGATTGTTACTAATTGAAGCTTTCTTGATATCCATTGGCTATTGATTAAAAAATCTTTTCGCCACTAGTCTTGACTTTGAAGGTTTACACCTTCAAATCTATCGATCTCATTTACTTGTAGACCTATTTGAATACAATAGGCTTAATGCCATTAGGCGCCTCTACAAGTTCTAGACTTTAAATAGAATCTAATTCTATTCACATAACATTGATTCAGTAATCCATATTCATATCATCTATTGTCTTTAAGTAGGACTGATGATCAAATTTATATCCTTATGGAATGACTTCAAAAGTTTATTCCAAAAGTATGAATTTATTTGGTAATTGATAATCCTCCCACTACGTTATTGTACCGGTGTAATGCTTATCTACAGAATATTGTCTTGTGGTGTATCTAATACAACCATCTCATTTTTGAATGTATTTTATAGTTGTCTTACAACAAATTCTAACATTTTTCTTCTAGAACAATCTACCTTTAAAAGAGCTATATTCCTCCTTTATGTGTGCACTGACTTAAAGAAGTCATTGGAACTTTATTCCTTTATGAAAAGGAGCCTTAGATCTCATTATCCTCTAAATAAAATTCATAGACTGGGAACGTAACAAAATAATGGTTCTATAAGCCCATCTTTCACCAATCTTGAATGTCATTTAGATTAATAAGATCTAGACATAAGAGCCAAAACATACAATACCAAAGGATGAAACTTTCTCTTTAAAAAGTAAAACATGTAAATTTCCATCTAGAAAACAATCATAGACAATGCTTAGCTTTACCAAAATGGAAATACTTTCCTTTTGGTCATAGTTTAAGTCTAATTTCCTTTTGGCAACTACTAGGGCAACTAGCTTATCCAACTACTTGGTAGTTTAATTTCTCTTCTTACCACCCTTACCTTTCGGTCCAGGCTAAGAATTTGAATTAAATCATATTGATCCTAGCCTTAGCTTTTAGGACGTCTTCGGTTGCATAGAACTCACTCATTAATTCAGATAATATAAAAATAATTTATTTATTTTCAAAACAATCTGAATTGATCAAATGATTCTAACAAGGACTTGTGGATCATATCCATATGAGATTAACATTTAATCTTTACATCCAAGAATTCCAATTCATTTAAAAATAAAATATTTTCATAAAATGATATAGAACTAGAACTCCTTAAGCCTTTCTTAGCACTCAATATGATTAATACCAAACATCTCATTTAGACTTAATATAAAGTCTAAATCAAGTACTAGCTCTTGCATCTTATGCTATAGCACAATTGAGAAAGAAGCCAATGTAACATTTTAGCATTTCAATGGAGACTATGATCACATCATAAGTTGTCTTCCATAAATGCATCATGTATAGGAAATTATGACAATGCTGAATCGAAACACATTCATCTCCTTTAAGCACCATGTCCAAAATTATTTCTTAGTTAATGTGATTCTATTAAAATAGTAGTTAGAGAACAAAAATTTATGACAACTTTAATTTGAGACTATGAACTTAAATACCAGGACATTATATTTTGCAGCCATAACCGTATAATATGGAACCTGAAAACCATATTATATTAGGTGCAACAACAACCTAATCCTGCAATTAATATTCCTCAGCATAGAATGAATACCAACTACTATGATCAGGCGAGAATTACTCTCATTATTAATGCTATCATGGTAACTCTTACCAAACAAAAATAATTTGCCACTCTTCCTTTAGCCTTTAAGTAATAATAGCAAGAACTCAGCATAGAGGATACTATCAAACTTAGTCTAGTGTACACCATTGCCTAGACCCATGTGTAGCCACACAACTCTATCCTTGTAAGGCTTAATCTTGTGGTACCATGATGCAAAAACACCCTCCGCATGGAACGCAAGGCTTGAGGCCAAGACGAGGTGCTTGCCCCACACCACTATGAACTGATAATGGAGGTCGTGAGATCCAACCCTTGAATCTCTCTCCCACTAGAAATTTTAGAACAAGTGGATTGTATTGAAATCATTGTGATCTTATCACAATTTTAACCCTACACAAAAAATGTGTTTAATTGTTTAAATTCAATGTGATCTGACTAAGTCACGCCACAATAGTATAACAAACATTCGCGCAATCACAAAGAAGTTTAATCATGTAATCTGTGAATTAAATACCCTCCGCTTGGAATGCAAGACTAGAAGTCAAGACAGGGTATCTATTCACATTACAATAAACTTAACAAAAGGGTTATTTCAGCACTCCCACTCATTATTTGAGTTTTTCTTAAATAATTGTGATCCCATCACAACTAATAACCTTGCACTTATTGAAGACTCTAATCTCATTAGAATCACTAAATAAAATGGAAGTCCTAAACTATTTAGGATTCCTTAAACTCTAATGGATCAAAAACTAGTTATATAGAACTCTATCGTTAATTTACTAAATAAAAGATTCTAATCTCATTAGAAACTATATACCTTTTAATTAGAATTTTAATCTCATTAAAAACCTCTAATTAAAATAAATTAAGGACTTTTAATCATAAAACAATTTAGGACTAAGAGTTCTATTTAACTAACATCTTTGATCTCACTAGGTCTTTTAGTTAGACAATGATTAATAAATAACTTTTAAGGACTATAAAATTAATCACATAGCCTTGCTTTTAGTAAAGTTTTAACACCTAGTCAAAAACAAGTGAAAATTCAAAATTCAGCGCCTTCGATCGGTCGAACCTATTACTAGATCAATCGAAAAACGCAAAACTGAATTTTTTTAGAATTTTCAAGTAACCGATTTTGATATCTTCATTGTTCTTCCATCAAAAACACCTTTTTGATTTTACGAATGAAGATTCACAGATCAAAAATTAAGGTTTTCAAGATTATTATCAAGAACCCTAATAATGCTAGAAACCCTTGAAAACATAATCCTAATCTCATTAGGAATAAATTTCATTAAAGGATTTTTAATCAGTAACAAAAATACTTTAATTCTAGCATTAACATACTATTTGATCATAAAAATATATAATGCAAGGCAAGGAACAATATGATGAACTCTTTATAAACAATTTGCATATAAACCCATATGTATTTTATCACTCTTTGCATTCATGTTTAGTGCTTACTTTGTTTTTCTTTGTTTAAACATGTTCTAAGTGGAAAAATAGGTATAAAAATTATTGGCTACTTATTCTGGCTACTCTAATGAGTAGCGAGTTTTGGCTACTCGTTTTGGCGACTCGCCCAGTTGCGAAACCCTAGTCATGAGTTCATCTAGAAGCTCTCGCAACTCACTTGCGACTCATCTTGCAACTCGCAAGTCACGAAAATGCCTTTTTACTGCCTTTTTCTTTTAACCTTTTTTTACGTTTCCAAAGAACAAAATACATTCTTAATGATCAAAAACGATGAGATTAAGATTAAAATTTGAATTTCATTGATGTTAAAGGGTTGAAATTCAATTTTACATGGTTAAAATTTGTACGTTTTTAGACCCTTAAATACAACCAGATTAACCTAGTTATTTAACCAAGTGATTAACTTAGGTAAATTATACAGATCTAGGTTAACACATATAAATCATATCATGCAAAACAGCAGAAATATAAAGAACACAATGATATGATGACCCAAGAAAACCAAACCGGTAAAAAACCTGGGGAGGATTTAACCTAGCTATCCTCAAGGTAAAACTGAATCCACTATGAAAGAATTGAAGTTTACACAATAGTGACTTAGACCACTAACATCCTATTGCTACCTCGAGTAGGAAACTTACTACCACAACCACGTGACAGCTCTGAGTCCACGGACTACTTCCTTCTTGGATTCCCAGCAAGCACAAGCACTCCCGCTTGTACATCTTTTAGCTCTTGAATTTGCAACTAAAACGATCATCAAGTTCTTGACATAATCTTGATCCTTGATATCCCTGAGTATGTGTGAAGGTAAACGCCTCTAGATCTCAGAAAAGATTCACAGACACAACATAAAGAGCATCAGCAACAACACTAAAAACGTGGCTAGGGTTTTCCCTTTTATACATAGGGCAAAACATAAAACCCTACACATAAAACAAGCTTGGGCTTAGTTGGAAAATTCTGTGGAAAACCAATCTGCACAACTTTCGATCGGTCGAGTCTAATTCTCGATCGATCAAGCCAGGCAGAATTGCACAGTAAATTCTGCAGCAACTTGATTCCAACTTTACATATAAGACACATACTTTGAGCGGTCTAAACAAGACTGAAACATTTTGATAATGGTTTGCCAACATTACAAATTAGAGTTCTAATACATTTAAACCTAAAGGTCTTAGAACCCAACAAAATCAAACTTAAACAACATTATAACATTGAAATCAGTTTTAATCAAACAGTAGTTTCTAAACTAAAATATGCAGAAAAATGACTGCATAATTTTCACAACTATGAACATAGTTTTCTTTAATTCTAAAACTCGATCACAGGTTATACAAGCATGATTTTGAAGACCACTCTGATACCAAATGTTGGAAAATTTGGTTTTGTATCTCATACAAAACACACAGCGGAAGCAACCATCACGGATCTACTTCATTCATGAGAGATAACATGTAACTTTGAATTCTAGAACAAAGAATAGAAAGCGTACCTTGATGCAGTGAAATTCAAAATCAAGGCTTGAGAATACCTTTAATCTTCATCTCAATTCCACATGGTGACCAAGAAGTATGGTCTCTCAATCAGTTTTCATGTATGTGTTCAAGGGAGAATAAGAGTGGCTTACACCCACATACTCACCATTTCCTTCTTATGAAGATTTTGTATGTTCCTCTCCTTATGCATAACTGATTATCTAATTAGGCTAGCCTTTTGGGCCTGCCCAATTGGGCTTTAGTCTGTGGCTTGAGATGGGACCAAAGGGAGCAAAAAAGACTCTAGCTCCAATGGGCCTTGGGCTTTTCTGTCAACTTTTGACAAGTCTAAAGTTACCATTAATTATATTTAATACCACTATATAAATATAATTGAACTCTAAGCCTTCTTAATAAATTATATCCCAAGACTCTAATAATATCATTTGACCCCTCCATGAAATATCCATAGTGAACAAAGTCATAATTAACTGTCACTTTGTAAACAACTATTTTATCCTTGAGTGCCTGGTTTAATCTTTTAGTTATTCATATTTATTGAAATCCAATTTCAATAAATATAAGCTTTAGTAACTCCTTACTAAAGTGGGCGCCCTGAATAACCAGTTCTCATTAAACTTATCTCAAGGGGATATTTCCTGTCTCTACTAAAAGAGATTATCGATTCCATCTTGAGAATATGTGTTCCCTCAACACTACTTGTGGTTGAAAGGCCAAAAACGTATTGACCCCTTGTAATGGATTAATTAGCAAAGTTCAATTAATTAACCAATTTAACATGCAAAGCGCATGGTAGCACAAACAAATCACCAAATAAACTAAGTATACAGCGGAAAATAAATAACACGATGATTTGTTTACGAATGGGGAAAACCTACACGGCAAAAACCCCACCGGGTGATTTTAAGGTCACCACTCCCGAAACTCCATTATTATCACAACAAGCGGTTACAAGTAAAGGAATCACAAGTACCTTACCAACCTACAGTTGAACCATTACCCCAATACCCAATTGGACTTGTTCTGTAGTGATAGTTTCTCCTTTCAATGCACGGCTCCCAATTACGTGACTAACCAAATGCGCGAATCCCAGTACGCGACTTCAATCACCAACTAGAGAAGATCGTTGGCTGCAAAGTTCTTCAATTCATCCACACGATGAAGATCAAGAAAATGCTTGGTTACAAAACCCTACGGTGCAAAGACACAACAACTTCTTCACAAAAGAGATGAACTAGGGCAAGAACTTCGTCTCAAGTTACAATTTGCATGAACAAGGATTTCTCAATGCTTGTGCAACTTGCCACACTTCGACGGCCCTTAGAATAATCCTTTTATATGTCTAGGGTTAGGAGAAAAGAAGGCCCAAAAACATATCCACGGATTAGAATCAAAACAGAACTAGGAATCTGTTTTTCTTAAATCTCGACTGCTACAGGTGTCGAGGTGCTGTCGAGCAGCTGTCGAGCCTCGGGGCTAGAACAGCTTCTTAATGCTCGATAGATGCAGCAGTCGAGCTTTAATGAAGAGCACTTCTCAACTTGTTTCTTGGACAGACTTGCATGGCTTTAACACTTAATCTTGAAACCTTGTTTCTTGAAGCATTAACCTCACCCTAAATTTACCCAATTACAAGTAAAGTGCATTTTGACAAAGGATTAGCCAATTACATAAATAATGAATGACATATGTTCTAAACAAGTGAAACACATATGTCCTAACAATCTCCCCCTTTGGCAATCCGTGACAAAACCACAACCACAAATGAACATATGAGAGAAGTAAAAAACACTGAACTCATATTCACTTATGGAATACAATAAAATCTATCATAACACAAACTCTTGAAAAACTTTGCAAGAAGAGAGTTTATGACAAGTAGACTTTGACAACCTGTATTTCTGAAACACTTTAAACAAAACTCATCAAGGCATCTTAGTGTGAAATAGAAATAATATATTACATACAAAATAAAGAAACATGTGTATAAAGGGAGAAAAGAGACAACACACAAGAAGAAAATGTATCTAAAGTAGAGAAAAGAAAAAGATACAAGTAATCCTCACTACAGCCCTCAACACTCAACACTCCCCCTATCAAAATGTCCCTATACAAGCTCTCCCCCTAAGTATGACTACTCTCATAACCCAAAACTACTCCCCCATTTTGTCACGAGTGACAAAGGGTAGAGTGTCAAGTAGACATCTCATCGGTGGAGCTAGCATCTCCATCATCATCATCATCATCCAAAGCATCATCGTCATCACCATCACCATCCCCAGACATGGAAGCCACAGGAGGTGGTGGAGGAGAAACCTCGGGAGCAAAGCCGCCCATGGTCGCCTATCGCCTAGCAATGCAACCAACACGAACATTCACCTTATACAACTTTGTAGATAGCGTATCCAGGCGAGCATCCATGCACTGAAGCTGCGCCATGATATCTCCTAGTGACACATCACTTGTAGAAGAGGAGGGAGCGGATGAAGCACGAGTAGATCTGGATGGAGCGGAACGGGAGGAAGGAGCTGCCAAACCTGTCTGACGCGACCGAAACTGTGCCTCACTACGTTTTACGGTAGCGACATCTATGGCAACCATGATAGAAAAAGGGTCGGAGACAAGGAAAGGGATAGAAAAATGGCGTAAAATCCTCGTGATAGCGGAAGGCAAGATGAGCTTATCACGGGTAGCCGTATCCTTATACACATCTAAGATGGAAAAGATGAAATGTGAAGGAAAGTCAATGGTAAGATCCTCAATAAGAGACAACAGAAAACGAGCACGAGGCTCTGTGATAGAGTTGTAGTGAGAGAGAGGATGCAAGACAAAAGTCATTACCATGTTTAAGAAACGAGGACCTTTAGCAAAAGGTCAACATGACGTAAACTGGTGCTCACCCCGATCAGAAGGGCGCTCATAGAAAGCAGAAATCATCTCGTCTTTGGACACAGTCCTTAGACGCTCACAACCAGGGTAGTCAGGATGCGCAACCCTCGGAACATGGAGCACATCGGATACTAACTCCGGTGTGACAATTATGCGCGTACCTCGAACGCGAGTGAGAAAGAGAGGTACTGAATAATCGAATCCATGCATGTTGGAGTAGAACTCCTGAATTAGCATGGAAGGACAAGTGACCGGGACATCACAGAGTGACTCCCATTCCCGTTTGTGAAAGACATCGGGAAGGTTAGTGTTGGCAAAGTCTGCCAGAACAACGTGGCATTCCGAATGAACACCTCGTTTAGAGAAGTTCTTCAAGAAGTCCTGATAGGCTTTCTCATCACGGAACTGAACTGAGATAGGAGTGGAATCAGAAGATGAAGAGGCCCTAGAACGAAAAGGGTTCTGGGTCAGAATAGACTTACATTTTGGTACCATAGACACTACTAACGCAAACAGAAAGAGAGCGGGGAGAAAGAAACACTCAGAAAAGTTCCAACATAATTCAAATATATCAAGAATATTGAAAAGATAGAACATATGCATAGGGAATGCATGAACATGTTACATGCAATATGAAAAACATCATGGGCTCAGCCCAATCTAATCCTACCAACACACAAACATATTTCACACATCTAAATGCATGAGAATACTGTTAGAATGCGAATGTGATGCAATGTATGGAGTTTTTAAGATCAGAACTACAAAACCCATCCCAAAAATTTCAACCAAAACCCATCAATTTTGAAAAACCCCAAAATTTTTCAAAGACCCCAAATCCTAGGTTTCAAAAACATGAAATGTGTGTAGAATGAGGGATAAGAAGCTTACCAAGTGAAGAAAAACTTGAAAAAGCTTGAGGAAACCTTGAGAGAAGGATTTGGAGTGAGAGAGAGAGGTTGGGAAGGTGAAAAGACAAATCTGTCGAGAGAGAGATCGAGAGAAATGAGAACCGGATCACATAGAACCTTTAAATAGAACCTCAGTAAATCCCGAAAGATACAGGTATCAAGAGGTGTCGAGACATCTGTTGAGGTAGGTGTCGAGAAATCCAACGTCGACAGATCCAGCTATCGAGATGGTGTCGAGGAAAAAAGACAGGACACGAGAACAGATGCTCGATCGATCCACCAGGTGTTGAGAAGCTATCGAGAGAAAAGAAGGTTTCTCGATCGATCCAGAAGGTGTCGAGAAGCTATCGAGAGGACAGAAGGTTTCTCGATTGATCCAGAAGGTGTCGAGAAGCTATCGAGATTGCGATAAGAAAAAGCTGAGAAGCTCGACAGACAACCAGGTGTCGAAAAGGTATCGAGGAGGTGTCGAGCCAACTTTTCAAAACAATTTCTCGAGAAGGGAAAAACACAAACATGAATGCAATAACGCATGCAATAACGCATGCAACTCAACCAATGATCCAATCAACATATTAGACTCTCAAAATCATCTCTCAACAACAATTTTAAGCACATGGATCTCAAAATACCCACTCACACACTAAACAAGTCTAACCGATTTTATATTTCAAAAACAAGTCAAGATAGTTTAGTGAGCATACATCAACACATGTAAACCTTGTGATGGCCAAATCACATTGTACCTGCACATGTATCAAGAGTAGCAAAGAATATTGCGTGTTGTGTGTGAAAACATCGCAAGATTGCATAAGTGTCTCTATGTTATGACGATTTGAGATATGAGAAAATCACTTTAACTCACACACAATTATAACTGTTTGATGGGGACTATTACCTTTGAGGTACATCCTTTAACTCCCACATCTCCTAGAAAATACGCTTGCAATCATATTTAAAGCATTTTTGATCTTTTTGCCTTTATTTTCTTTGCATATTTTCTTTTTATTAAGCAACTCATGCATGGGTATATAAAAGAGAGAGAAGAGATACCCAATTATGTTGAGCTTTTGACATTGCACTTTTGCTATGCCGAAGCATACAGATGTCATTGACATTGCACTTTTGCTATGCCGAAGCATACAAATGTCATAGACATGATTGACGAGTAATAATGGTGAGATGGTTATTTATGCCTTTCTCTTAGGATTTTCTAGTCCTACCCGTCAAAAAGAGTGATACGAGTGTTAAGTTCAAGAGATCACTTGACCTTATTCATCACAAACAAAGAGCTACAAAGCTCACTTGCTTAGTTGTGCATAAGAATGCTCATCTAAGCTACAAGAGATACAAAGTTTAGAAAACTCTGTTTCAATGGCCATTTTATGATTCACAAGAACCGATGTACACAAAACACACACTGTTTTTGTATTTTTCTGATTTTTCAGTTTTTTTTTTTTGAAAAACAAAACTGAAAACACAAAAAAAAAAACATGTTAAACAAGATAAAACAATGCATAAAACTAGACTGACTCAAAAACAGAAAGCAAAACACACAAGTAATGCAAAACAAAAACAAGAAGGGGAGAGAGAGAAAAAGTGAATAAATCACTTGGAACCCTTTTCCTTCCACACCTTGGAAGAACCTTTCCTCTTAGTGAACCCTTGAACCAGTGATGAGGGGGAAGGATTGAAACCGTTCAAGTTCGAAAGGAACATTAGAGCTTTGAGAAGATCTCCAAGAGGAGCAAGAGAGGTTTGAAGCCGATTCTGGTTCCTAGATGCTATCATGCTATTGCTCTGTTGAGTGGCTAACCACTTATAGTAATTTGGTCAAGTATGACCAGCAATACCACAATGATGACAGAGATGTTGCTTCTTCTGTTTAGGCTTTTGAGAGTTAGCCTTCTTAGTCCTAGGGTTTTTAGTGTCCTTCTTCTCAAGCTTAGGGGGTGCTCCTAAGATAGATTTACCCTTGTCTAGGTTCTCACTAGCTAATTCAGTTTTAACATCATTGTTTTCAATTTTAATATTATTAGCAAGAGGAACAAAAATAGTAGTACTAGCAGAAGCAATATTAGAAGAAGAGAATTCATACCCCAGTCCTATTCGATCAGAAGCAGATTTCTGAATGCTGAGCATCTCATCCAGCTTCACACTTGATGCCCTCTCCAATTGAGCTCTGACTTGAAACAGCTCCGCTTCAAGTTTCTTGATCTTCTCAGCCAAGAAATTGTTCTCGAATCTCAGTGCCCCAATAGTTTGATTAGCTTCATCAAACTTTGTGGAAAGTTCCTCACGGTTAAGTTCCACATCACTGAGTTTCTTGGTGGCTAGCCTATAAAGCTTATCATGCTTCTCAGAAAGCTTGTACAGTTTCTCATAGGCTGTATGGATATCATCTTGATCATCCATCTTTTCAAACTTAGATTCCACCAATTCCTCTTCTTCATCCACATCTTCAACAACCCCTTCAGTAAGATTGACAGTGGCAGTGAAGGCATTCAAGATTCTGTCATCCTCATTGTCGGAATCATCCTCAGGCTTAGTGTCACTCAAAGTAGCAGCTAGTGTCTTGCTCTTCCCAATGCTCTTGAGATATGTGGGACACTCTTGCTTCATGTGATCAAAACCTTGACATTCGAAGCACTTAGGTCCTGTGGGAACAATGTACTGACCGCCATCCCTTGCATCCTTCTTCCCTTTATCTTGGCTCTTGAACTAAGAAGAACTAGATTGCCTACGGTGCTTGTCGAAGCCTTTTCCATTGGCATTTTTCATGAATTTCTTGGTGATGTAGGACTTCATCTTAGAGTTTTCATCGTCTGATGACTCGTCTGTCTCACTGCTTTTGGCCTTTAATGCCATGCTCTTGCCTTTTCCCGACTTGCCAATTCTTGTCAATCCTAGCTCATAGGTTTGCAGATTACCAACCATCTCAATCAGAGGAATCTTGTCAATATCCTTTGATTCCTCTATTGCCGTGATCTTGGCATGGAATCTCTCGGGTAGAGATCTGAGCACTTTCCTCACAATCTTGGGTTAAGGAATGGTTTCCCTAAGATTGAAGGCTGAGTTCACTATGTCCTTGAGCTTGGCATAGAACTCATCAAATGAATCATCCTCCTCCATCTTAATTTCTTCGAAGCTTGTAGTGAGCCTTTGTAGCTTCGAATCTTTGACAGCCTTTGTTCCCTCGTAGGTTGTCTGGAGGATGGTCCATGCTTCCTTAGCAGTTTCAGTGAAGGATATCTTCTTGAACTCCTCATTAATGACCGCACTGAATAAGGCATTCAATGCTCTGCTATTGAAGTTTGCTGCCTTGATCTTAGCTTCATCCCAATCGGCCGACGCTTCTTTAGGCTTGGTCTAGCCTATCTCCACAGCTTGCCACACCTTCTCATCTAGAGACTGCAAGAAAGCTCTCATGCGTACTTTCCAGTATGCATAGTTAGTACCATCAAACAATGGAGGTATGATAAGAGACTGACCTCTATCCATGACACACAGGGGTCAATGGATCACACACAAAGATTAAACCCTAATTAGAGTGTGCCTGCTCTGATACAACTTGATAGGCCAAAAACGTATTGACCCCTTGTGATGAATTAATTAATTAATTAGCCAAGTTCAATTAATTAACCAATTTAACATGCAAAGCGCGTGGTAGCACAAATAAATCACCAAATAAACTAAGTATGCAGCAGAAAATAAATAACACGGTGATTTGTTTACGAATGGGGAAAACCTAAACGGCAAAAACCCCACCGGGTGATTTTAAGGTCACCACTCTCGAAACTCCACTATTATCACAACAAGCGGTTACAAGTAAAGGAATCCCAAGTACCTTACCAACCTACAGTTGAACCCTTACCCCAATACCCAATTGGACTTGTTCTATAGTGACAGTTTCTCCTTTCAATGCACGGCTCCCAAGTACGTGACTAACCAAATGCGCGGATCCCAGTACGCGACTTCAATCACCAACTAGAGAAGATCGTTGGTTGCAAAGTTCTTCAATTCATCCACACAATGAAGATCAAAAATATTCTTGGTTACAAAACCCTATGGTGCAAAGACACAGCAACTTCTTCATAAAAGAGATGAACTAGGGCAAGAACTTCGTCTCAAGTTACAATTTGCATGAACAAGGATTTTTCAATGCTTGTACAACTTGCCACACTTTGACGGCCCTTAGAATAATCCTTTTATATGTCTAGGGTTAGGAGAAAAGAAGGCCCAAAGACACATCCACGGATTAGAATCAAAACAGAACTAGGAATCTGTTTTTCTTAAATCTCGACAGCTACAGGTGTCGAGGTGCTGTCGAGCAGCTGTCGAGCCTCGGGGCTAGAACAGCTTCTTAAAGCTCGATAGACACAGCTGTCGAGCCAGCTGTCGAGCTTTAATGAAGAGCACTTCTCAACTTGTTTCTTGGACATACTTGCATGGATTTAACACTTGATCTTGAAACCTTGTTTCCTGAAGCATTAACCTCACCCTAACTCTGCCCAATTACAAGTAAAGTGCATTTTGACAAAGGATTAGCCAATTACATAAATAATGAATGACATATGTTCTAAACAAGTGAAACACATATATCCTAACAGTGGTTACCCAACATACCGAGGTTTTGACCGTGAATATTAGATCTCACTCTTGATATATCAAATTAACCTACATTTCATGACTGAGTTCACTACCCTCTCAGGATTAAGAGTCTATGAAATTAGAAGTCGTGAGATTAATTATTCTGGTGACAGTTGTTGATTGAATAATTAATCTCACAGCGGTCCAGTTCAATATGTCTTAACTCTTAAGACACATCAACACATCAACTAGAAGTCTCCACTTCCATGATCAGGACAAATCATCTTAGTTGATGTGTTATAGTCTTCGCAGATGAAATGCCCAATTTCATCACCGACTATGAACTACATTTTGAGTTTACAAGGAACTTGTGATTTACATCTTCTGTGATTTACATCTTCTGTGACTTTTCACATAAATCACATACAATGCATCTTATGGACTATGATAATGTCTCATTAGATCATTTATAAATAGTCTCATTTAATTAAATAATTTAATTATTTATAACATGCAATAAATTGGATTTTTAAGGCACAAACCCTAACAGCAAACTCAATGTAAGGACAAACTGGTTTACAAACTAAGGGTACTCCTAAAGCCTCGAAACAACTTGTTTACTTTTAGTAAACTCTTGACCACAGATCCAAGTAGTCAAATAATATCAGACAACTCACACAATGAAACCCAGTTCCTAGACACAAAAGTCCTACGTATGGAAGGATCTAACTCACTCAAAATTATCTCCCTTTCACCTCAAATTGACCTATACTTTTTAAGATCTCATAAGTTTCCTCACATTTTTCAGTCAAAAGCCTAACACCTACGGCAGAACCAAATGAGAAGGCAGACCCAAGGTTCCTTTTGGCTCTAGTCTTAAATTTCCCACTAGGTATAGGAGCCATGTCTAAGAGTAAAAAAAACAAAAACAAAAACAAAAACCAAGGGCAGACTACATAAGAAGGATTAAAGACAAGATAACATGAAAATTTAAAAACTATATGATGCATTACATTTAATCTTACATAATGCATGATCTAATGTTATTAAACAGTCCAAAATCATCACAATTTGCAAAATTGACAAGGTAAATTTAAGAATTATAGAAAATTCCCAATTTTGAAGAACCTAATTCTCAAAAAATCCTTATATTGATCATTTGAACAGCACAAAATGTATAAAACAAGTCAAAATTACTCAATTGATCAACAACATTAGCCAATTTCACTCAATTTTGACAAATTTCACAAAATTCCCAAAGTCTCAAGGACTTAGAACCCTAATTTCAAAATTTCCAATAAAACTTAAAAATTTTGAAATTAAAACATGTGAATCATGTTTAAATAATGCATAAAAAAAACCCATGGTTTAAAATTGATCAAAAACCAAATTTTCATTAAAAGAAAAACCCCAAATTTTCTAATGTGCGAAAATCCCTAAAACTTTCATAAAAATGCATGTAAATATGTAAAGTGATGAAAAAGAAAGGGTATAAAGGTCTTACCTGGAAAAAATGGGAAATTAGCAATAATTTCCAAACAATATAATTAGTAGTTATTGTTTACAAACTATATTTTTTACTAGCATCTCGAGTCTAAAAGACTCGATTTTTGGCCTATAAATCGAGTCTTTGAGGGTCGATTTTTATGGTCTAATTCCGTCTGATGTGGCATATTTTCCACGTGGCGTCTAGTTGGAAATTGAGTCTCTAAGACTCGATTTATATCTTATATCTACTTTTATTTTCTCCTTATTTTTCTGCGTTTCACATCTGGTCACCGTGTCTCTCTCCTCACTACCTCTCCATCTGCTTCTTTCTTCCTCACTACTTCTCCATCTGCTTCTTTCTTCCTCCTCCACGCTGATCTGCACAAGCCCAGCCGCCACAGACCCATCGCTGCCGACCCACGCTAACCCAGGCCGCCGCGCTCAGGTCGCGCGACCCAGGCCGCCACGCTCAGGTCGTGCGACCCAGGCCGCCGCGCCTAGGTCGCCCGACCCAGGTCCATGCAACCCAAGCCGCCGCTCCCAGGTCGCGTGACCCAGGTCCGTGCAACCCAGGCCACGCGCCCAGGTCCGTGAGATGCGACCTAGGAAACCGTGGATCTGGAGGCGTTGGTTCTTTTTTTTTTTTTTGTAGTGGGTTCTGCTCAGTCATGATCTTCCCATGGTGGTGGATGGATTTTGAGGTGGGATGGGCAAAATGTGGGTTTTGGTGGTTGTTGTGTATTTCAGGGAACGGGTGGTAAAAGACTTAGATTTAATTTTTTTTTGGGCTTGAAAATCGAGTCTTAAAGACTCGATTTCTAGGTAGACTCCACGTGGAAAAAATGCCACATCAGACATTAAAAATTGACCCTTAAAAACTCGATTTTTAGGCCCAAAATCGAGTCTTTTAGACTCGAGATGCTAGTAAAAAATATAGTTTGTAAACAGTAACTACTAATTATATTGTTTGGAAATTATTGTTAATTTCCTATTTTCGCCACCTTATATAGATGAAGAAAACCTTGGAAGCTTTGACCACAATAAAGACAAAAATTTGGATGAGGAATTGAGAGAGGAATCAAAGAGATAGATAAAACAAGCTTTTGAAAAAGTAAGATCTAATTCCTATATGTTTCATAAATTTGAAATCCAATCGGTCGAGAGGAATCGGGAAGGAATTGAAAACAACATGAAAATAGGCTCGATCGGTCCAGAGGAATCAGAAAGGAATCGAGGCAACCCGAGACTTTTAAAAGAAAATCCAATTTTTCTCCTTCACATTTCAATCGATCGAAGAATAGGCTTGATCGGTCGAGTTTCAAAGAAACACAAATTTTGAAAATTCTGGAAAACTTTTTATGCAAAATCATTTGAAAAACTGTTTTTATGATATGACATTTATGTTCATGACTTCAAATGATTTTCAAAACCAAACTTTTCAAATAAAATGTCCAAACTTTATCAAAATTTCTTCAATCTTTTCTCTCCTCACTCCCAAAATGCATTAAACATATCAAGAAGTTTAACTTTGGTAGGCCACATAAACTTAACATACAATCACATGAACCAAATTTAACAAAGTTTTGCTTCTGGTGTGTGCAACTAGCAAGTGCATGAGATACTCACAAGGTGAGATGTAAACAAAGAATAAACACACTTTCTACAATATTCATCACATAAGTTTGAAAGTGACTATCACCTAAAGAGTTACATCATATAACTCTCACATCTCCTAGAAAACACGCTCGCAATCATGCAATTTTTTTTATTGATTTTTCTTTTTCTTTTTCTTTTGAA
This sequence comes from Castanea sativa, assembly GCF_040712315.1. Classification (NCBI taxonomy): domain Eukaryota; kingdom Viridiplantae; phylum Streptophyta; class Magnoliopsida; order Fagales; family Fagaceae; genus Castanea; species Castanea sativa. Next base: position 44,865,412 of record NC_134013.1, read on the forward strand.
GCATATTTTTCTTTTTGCTTCTTTCAACTAATGTACAATAACACCTTTGAGAATTTTGCTATGCAAGTGCTACACCTTACCGAGCACGGCTTTTATAATTTGCACACAAATATTCATGATTGGTGAGTAACTATGGTGAGATGGTTATTTATGTCTTTCTTCTAAGATTTTTTAGTCCTTACAATCAAAAGAATGTGACTTCAAAATCAAGAGCATGTGTTTAAAAACCATAAACAACTCACACAATATAAGCATTGCATTGCACAAACTAGAAAAGTGCAGAAAAATAAAGCTCATCAAAGTTAAACAAGGTACACAGTCATGAAATGCAAATTTCATAGGCCGACCTCAATTACACATCTTGAAGATGCATAACACAAAAACCTTTTCTTTTTCTTTTTTCAATTTTCAATTTTTTATTTAAAAAAAAAAACTAAAACAAAGCAAACCTAGAATGCAATGTATGAATGTAATGCAAATGCAATCCTAAAGAAAAACAGTTTTTGGTCACAAGAGATAGAAAGAATTAACACAAGGGCCATGACAGACTAACTCACTGAGATTGAGTCTTTTGCATCCAGCCCTTTTTAGATGCAAACTTGGAGCTGGGATTATTCCTAATGTCAGCTCCAGCATTGGTATAAAGGTTAAGAACCTTCACCAACTCATGAATAAGTGAAACAGGATCTTGTGCTTTTGACACAGGCACTTTTTGTTTGGGAGATTGCTTTAAAGCTTGCAGCTTAGAGCAATTTGGTCTTGTATGCCCAGCTCTACCACAAAAGTGACAAAACCACTGTGGTTTGTGGTTTTTCTTGTTTCCAAATTGATTAGACTTTTTGGGCTTAGACTCGCTTAGATCTACTTTAGATCTTCTAGAAACAAAAGCTACTACTTTGTGAACCTTAACATCAGAAAGAGTTTGACAAACGATAGAAGATGATGTAGCAGGTACAAACTTAGGAGGAATCATAGCAGTAGAAGATCCATTCTCAACAAACCCTAGACCAGTCTTATCAGAAGCAGACTTTTGAACATGTAACATCTCATCTAGTTTAGAGGTAGAAGTTCTATCTATTTGTTCTCTAGCAACAAATAATTCTAATTCTAAACTCTTAACTTTTTCAAGCAAAGACATGTTCTAAATCTTAACAAAGTATAGGAGTTCATTAGCATCAAACAACTTCAGTAGCAAATTTTTCTTTTCCAGTTCAAGAGTGTTTATCTTTTTCAAACCTAATTCCACACTCATAGCATCTTTGGCTACTATCTTGCAAAGCTTGTTATAAGCTTCCTGCAAATCTACATTTTCTGATAGTCCCCCATCAAAAAGATTCTCATCAACAGTCTCAATTTCACTTACTACAGCAATAGCAGTGAAAGCCATGAAGTTTCCTTCTTGATCACTTTCAGACACATGATCAAAAACTTCATCATCACTTAAGGTAACAGCCATAGCCTTACCTTTTGACCTCAAGAAAGTTGGGCACTCAGATTTCATATTTGAGACTCTCCACATTTGAGATTCTCTTAAACTCTTCCATAGAAACAGCATTGAATATCGCATTCATAGCTTTACTATTAAAGCTTGCTGCTTCCTTTTGGGCAGTGGCCCATTCACCAATAGTTGTGGTAGGTAGTTCTCAACCGTTCTCAACAGACAGCCATACTCTCTCATCAATAGATTTCAAGAAGGCTTTCGTCCTAACTTTCCAGTAAGCATAATTATTTCCATCAAAGTGAGGGGGAATCACCAGAGAGTGACCGTGTTCCATGATAGCAGGGGTCAAGGATCAACTCTAGGTAAAGATACCTAAAAACAAGAGCTAACCTGCTCTGATACCAATTTAGAGTTTGTTTAGACTCCTTAAACCGGATTGTTTAACATAATATATTAACCAAGTGATTACTTAGATTAATTTTCAGATCTAGGTTAAAATAAATAAATCATATCATGCAAAGTTATGGAAAAGTAAATAACACCACGATATGATCACCTAGGAAAACTAATGAAACTAACCCGTTTCAAGGTAAAAACTTGGGGAAGATTTGACCTAGCTATCCTCAAGGTAAACCAAATCCACTACAAGAGAATCGAAGGTTTTACAAAAGATTTAACCCTAAATCTAATGCTACCTCATGTAGTAACTTACTGACACGACCACGTGCAAGCTCCGAATCCACGAACTCTTTCTCTTCTTGGATTAATAGCAACACAAGCACACCCTTACTTGTGACTTTGAGACTCCACTCAAAGGTTTCAGATCACCTTTACTTGTTGATCTTGTAGCAGCAACTTCAGATCTACCAGTTCTAATGGTATAAGAATGATTTCCAGTAGTGACTTTGATAGAGGAAGTCACAATACCTTTTAGATCTCACAAAATCACCTCTAAAGTCTCTCAAAAGCTCTCCAAAATGTAGGTAGGGTTTTCTTTTTTATATGTGGAGAAGTTTAAGTGAAACCCTAAACATTTTTGTAGTGATTGGACTGAAATAGCCTTCTGCAGAAAACCATATCTGCGATTTTCAATCAATCTGGTCTATTTTTCGATTAGTTGAGAAAGGCAGATCTTGACTCCTCTTTTTTGCAATCATATGGACTTTGAAATGTTGAAACACACTAATTTAAGCACACTTTAAACACTTAGACTAGACATGTTTTGCTCTCGGTTTGCCAACACAATACAACCATGATTCTAAACATTTAATCAAAATCTTTAGAACCTAACACTTCCTATATGCTCTTATTGCTGGCGATTCCATATGTTTTCCCTCTCTTTTCATCCAAACTATTGTTGAGGTCTATAGGAACAACACTAGGACACAACGACTCTTCTTTCCTGTCTTTATCCGTAGGATCTTAGACTTCTTAAAGTTAGAGCATTTTCCCTCCTCCCAGTTGGTTCACCTCACAGCACCCATTGGATCTACCTTCCTCAAACAACGCATTTCATAGAAGAAGCCTACTGAATTGAGTGTAGGTACAACGAAGAGACAAAGAGTAGAGCCCTCACATGAGGATGTGCCTACTGATCCTACAACTACTGTTGTTATTGATGATGATGATGATGATAAGGATGATGCGGGTGTAGATGCTACTGGTCCTTTTACAACCTTTCCTTCTCTTTGCTCCATGCTTAAGAGAGCACTTGAGATGCAGTCATCATAGCATATCATGATAGAGACATTCATGACGACACAAGTGGCTCATGGACAACTTTTGGATGATCTTATCTCTGATGTAGCTACCTTGAGAGCTAATTTTACTGAGTATAGGAGTTCTTTTCCACCACCTCCATCATCGGATGTTTGACGGTTGCCTTTGACAATACATAACAAAAAGGGGGAGTAGATGTGAGAAAGATTTTGTACTTAGGGGGTGTAGATTTTGTACTTAGGGGAAGCAGTTTTTATTTTTGAAGATGTATATTTTAAGTTTGAGTATTTATGTTTTTATGCTTTGATAGTATAGCTTGTGGTTACTTTTATTTTTTTTAGTTTGTTCTTGTTTCACAAACTTGATGATTATTGATACATTGATTATTCTCATTGGATATCTTGTTTTAGTTTGATTTTGTGAAATCAAGTTCGAGCTATGATTTATATTGTATTTTTCACAAATGTGTTTATGGTTTGTTTTTAGTATTTTAGGAATTCACAGGTTATTTCTTTCATGTGGTTGCTGCTTATAATTGCAACTTGTAGATAGTAGATAATGACTAAATTGTAGTAGGGCAACAACTTGTATTGGGTCAATTCTTGAATTTGAGCAATTCATTTTTATGTATGTTTTGTCACGAAATGCCAAATGGGGAGATTTTTAGGTTCAAAATATTTAGGAAAAAATGTTTAGGTTCTAATTTTATGTAAGTTGGAAAATCAAGTACAAAAACATGTCTAGTTTAAGATATTCATGTCTTAGAACAATGTTAGACGTTGCTCAAGTTGGTTCAAGTCAAGATTCATGAATAGTCAAGCTAGAGAAAGAAGAATTCAGAAACTATCTTGCTTGACAGATCGAGAGAACATGTTCAATTGATTAAACTGTGTTTTCTGCAGATTTTAAATTAGGCTTTAAAGCCCGCGAAACGTTTAGTGTTTGAGTCCAACACTACTAGGTATAAAAGAAAAACCTTAAATCACGTTTCAAAAGCCCTAAGAAGGCTTGTGAGTTACTCTTGTGAGATTTGTGAGGTTTGTAACCTTCTAACTGAACAAGTATCTACCAAAAAGAAGATCCATATACAAGAACCAGTAGAGATAAGTTGCTGCATACAATATCAACTATTGCTGATGGTCTAAAGCTTTGAGTGGGATCTTAGAATCACAAACAAGGGTATTTGTGCGTAACAAATTCAGAGAGAACAATCCGTGGGTTCAGAGCTGCATGTGGTCACATGAATAAGTACTATAAGAGGTAACATTATATTTAGGGAAAATCTATTGTAAACACTTCCATTATATATGGTGAATTTGTTGCCTTGAGGATTGTTTAGGTTAAATCTTTTGTACGTTTTTTAGCTTAAAACTGGACAGTTTCATTGGTTTTCCTAAGTCATCATGTCGTTTGTCCTCTTTACTTTTACGCACTTAGTGATTTGATTGTTTATATTTAACCTAGATCTAAATAATAAACCTAAGTAACAACTTGGTTAATTAATTAGGTTAAACATTCTGAGTGTACAGGGGTGTAAAAAAACTAACAGTGATGTTGGGCTCGGCCAGACCTGAGCTAGCCAAGATTTAGAGATAATGGCAGTGTTGGGGTCGGCCATACATGGACTAGCCAAGATTTTGAGATAATGGCAGCATTGGCTTGGTCATACTTGGACAGGTCATGGTTTTGATATAATGGCGGCACTGGGCTATGCCATACCTGGGTTGACCAGGAGTTAAAGATAATGGCGGCACTAGGCTCAGCCATACTTAGACTGGCCAAGATTTACAGATAGTGGTGACTTTAGGCTTGATCATACCTAGACTAGCTAGGGTTTTGATTGTCTAATGCATTCTAAGAGAAACTTGCAAAAGTCTTCTATGATAGACGACCCTAATCTAGCCCCCATTTGTTGTGTGACTAGAAGCTACTTTTATGTAAGGGCTAGACCTTAATCTCAAGTTACACTATAGCCTTAGCCAAAGGGAGGCCTCGGCCAAGTCAAAGAGTGTACCTATAAGGGTCGAAGAGAGTTATTCAAAAAGTCTCCTTAAACAAAAGGAGTCCTCGGCCTAATGCTTCTTGGCCAAGTCAGATAATGTACTTGTAAGGGTTTGAGAGAGTACTCAAGAAAGTCACCTTGGCTAAAGTGAGTCCTCGGCCTAATGCTCCTCGGGCCAAGTTAGAGAGTGTACTTGCAAGGGTTGGAAAGAGTACTCTAGAAAGTCTCTTTGGCCTAATGCTCCTTGGTCAAATCAAAGTGTACCTTCGAGTATCGGAGAGAGTACTCCAAAATGTCTCATTGGCCAAAGGGAGTCCTTGGCATAATGCTCCTCGGCTAAGTCAAAGAGTGTCCTTGTGAGCGTTTGAGAGAGTACTTTGGAAAGTCTCCTAGGCCAAAGGGAGTCCTCAGTCTAATGCTCCTCTGCCAAGTCAGAGTGTACCTGAAAGGGTCTGAGAGAGTTCTTAGGAAATTCTCCTTGGTCAAGTCAGAGATTGTACTTGTTAGGGTTGGAGAGAGTACTCTAGAAATTCTCCTCACCCAAAGGGAGTCCTCGACCTAATGCTTTTCATCCAAGTCAGAGAGTGTCCCTATGAAGGTGTGAGAGAGTACTCCTGAAAGTCTCCTCAGCCAAAGAAGAAAAAGCTCCTAAGAAGATTAGGGCTCAAAAGGAATTAAAAAGAGAGAGAGAGAGAGAGAGAGCCCGCCCTTTTTTTGTCCAAAATGGTCTTTCTCCATTTTATAGAGAAAATTGTGATTATAGATACTGAAGGGAATATATGGTGGTGGGTGAATAAAGAACGTATGGTTGTGGATGCTCAAGGGAATATGTGGTAGTGAGTGATTAAAGAATGCGTGGCTTTATTTGTTTTTTTTATTTAAATGGGGCGCCCTACACTTGCTCGCGCCAAAATAATGTTATTACTTCAACATATTAAACTAAACTCATAATTTTTTAAATCTTATCTTATTTAACCTAAGTAATATCACCAAGAACTATTATAGTTTACTACTAATCCTTATTATAATTTAAATATGTCAAAATTAAGAATTATTGATGCATTCTTTAAAACAAGAAGATGTTGACAATATAAAAGAAGTTATACTATGGAAAATTCAATTTCCCAAAGAAGTTATAAGAATCTCCAAATATGAATTCTTTTATGGATATTTTGGTTGTTTATATTGAAAATAAAATTGCTAAGAACTTTATTACAAATTTGATACTTGATTATATTAGTTATCTACATAAGTATATATCTAATATTTTCACCTAATCTTCTCACATATTTATTTAAATTTGATAAAAAATTTTGTATTATGTACATCTATTGGTTTATAAAAAAATACTTTTTGACATCTTGAACCATATTTAGATTTTTTTTATACCACTACATGTAGTATAATATATAGCATGAAAAAAAGAAAAAGAAAACTTATTAATCATTATATTTTAATTTTATCCCCTTAAAAGGCATATTCCTGTTTTTGTCATTGTCCTTTACCTCAATAGTAGCAAACAAAGGAGAGAGAGAGAGGCCGGTCATGTGCGATTGTTGCCCATCCAGTACTTGTGATCACACATATAGGATGAGAACGATTATTTGCATATTGCTATCTTAGTGAAAGGGAAATATCAAGTACCCACCTTGTCTCCAAACCTTGGCATGTAGTTACAGCATTAGAAAATCAATCAATGCTGTACATGGATACAAACAATTCTTCTAAAACCACAAATGTTTTCTACAATTTTTTAAAATGAATGATTATGAGGGGTAGATAATTATTTTAAATGAACTAACTATTTTTTTCTCCATCACATATTTTTTATTATGTTAGAACTGATCGATTGTGAGGTGTACATAATTACTTTTTTTAGAACCATAATTACTTTCAAATAAACCAACTATTTTTTTCTCCATTATGTACCAATTACCATCAAGCATATTAGAGTTATAATAAAAATTGTGGTACAAAATTTTTATCTTTTTAAACTTTTTGTCCCTTTCTTCCCTTTATGCAATACTACTGTAACCATATTTTAAGATTGTGTTGGGCGAAAAATTAAATTCACTAATGACACGTGGTATTATTTGATTGGGCCACATGTAAAGTAGAAACCTATGAGATCACTAGTCAGAAGTGGATTTGAAGCCATGAAATGAAAAAAAAAAAAAAATGGCATAGATGTAGAGAAGGAAAGGTGAAACTACTTTGATTGAATGAAGCACGTGAGCAACTCGTGAAGATAGAAGTTATTGGAACAGTCACAAAGAGATGCGGAGCAGAGCAATGAAATATAGAGATGTGGACACCTCAAACAGTTAGTTATAAAGAGGTTACCAATTCCAAATGATCGTGGCGATCAAGAAGCATTAGAGAGCGACACATGGCACAAAGGTGGAAAAATATAACTTAAGTCCTCAAACAATAAATAGATCAGGATCAGGGCCTCATTTTATTAGCAACAAAGGACACGCACAAACCATACCTTGAGGACTTATCAAGAGCACAAATAGAGTACTTTCAAAGCTTATTAGTTTAGATTCTTAGGAAGTAGACTTTTACGCCTATAAGGATATTATCATCATACTTACAAGTTTATGCTACCCTGCGTACATGTCTATGTGATTTCAATCAAGTACCCAGTTGTTTTATGCAATTAGTAGCTGATAATCTTAGTTTGATCTAATTTACTTTTGATTTTGATGCGAACCTCAATCGACACACTTTGAGACCCAACAAATAATATTGGAATACTTGTCCAAGAAAGCTAAAATTCATATTTTGATAGAAATCCCAACCCAATGTTTATAAATGAAACGCAAACCAAAGGTATAAATAACAGACCTCGACCCAATGATTATCACTGAATCATAAACCGAAGGTATAAAATTTGAACGCTATAAGAAAGAATCTCTAAGAAGTTCACCATTATTGAAGAACCAAAAGAAGAAGCAAAACCTCACGTTTTTTTTTTTATCCCCTCCATTATAATGAGTGCATGCTATTTATAAGACATGATTGGGGGGAAAAAAAAGTACTAAATAAAAGAAGCCTAGATTAAGGTTGATTTGTTCTGAAATTAGTAGCTCCAAAATAGGAAAATAGCTAAAAAAAAAACATATTAAATAATAGAAGCCTAAAATTAAGGTGGACTTGGTCTAAAATTAGCAGCTCCAGAATAGCAAAAATAGCTATTAATTGGTATGGAGCTGAAAAGTCAATCAGCCATTAATCCACACCATAAATCACGCCCAATCAAGCCTGATCAACCCTATCAATAGCTTGAATTAAATTTATTATGCCTTTATCTTCCTTTGGGCCAAGCTTGGAATGTCCCGTGTTAGAATCAGCCCAAATCTCTTGAATCGGCCCATTAAGTGCTTTTTTGATTTTCTTGGATCTTGCTCTAGTAATATGCCCAACTGGAACATGCAATGGATCCTTTAATGCTTGTTGATTCTCATCATTGATGATAACAGGAAACAAAAGATAAAGGGATAGTAAACCTAATTTTAGAACTTGTGCTCTTATATCAAATGATGCAAACATCAATCAACACGCTTTGAGACACAACAAATAATATTGGAATACTTGCCCAAGAAAGCTAAAATTCAAATTTTGATAGAAACCCTGACCCAACGTTTATAAATGAAATGCAAATCAAAGGTATAAGTAACAGACCTCGACCCAATGATTATAACTGAATCACGAACCAAAGGTATAAAATTTGAACACCACAAGGAAGAATCTCTAATAAGTTCATAGTTCTTAAAAATCCAAAAGAAGAAGCAAAACCTCACATTTTTTCTGATTTTTATCCCCTCCTCCATTACAATGAGTGCATGCTATTTATAAGACATGACTGAAAATAGGAAAATATAAAAAAAAATAAAATGTACTAAATAATAAAAGCCTAAAAAATGCCTTCATTTTTCTTTGGACCAAGCTTGGAATGTCCTGTGTTAGAATCAGCCCATTAAGTACTTCCTTGATTTTCTTGGATCTTGCTCTAGTATTAAGCCCAACTAGAACATGCAATAGATCCTTTAATGCTTGTTGATTCTCATCAGATTTGGAAGCAATTTAGTGTTTTAGTATGTTTGAATCCTATAATTTCTTGTGAATTGACTTCAATAAAGATGATTTGTCATAGTTCAGCTTTAGGGTGAGTTTGGTTCAGCTTTTTGAAAAAGCGAAGTTTTCAAAAAGTACCGTATGAAATTGGGCTTTTTGAAAAAGCTGAGTGTTTGGTAAAAACTATAAAAAGTGCTTTTTGAAAAAGCCGAGTATTTGGCTAATACTTATAAAAGTGGTAATTTGAGTTATAAATTACTAAAAAGGACAAGATATTTATAAAGAGAATTCTTTGTTTTAATTACATCTCTTAATACAAGTTATGGACACAATATTTTCACAAAAATTTCACAATAAAGTTTATATGACCAGTTGTTAATGGTAGGAAAAAAATAATAATGTCACTAGTAGGTCTAGATGAGAACCAATAACAACTTACTATGTAAACTTTATTATGAAATTGTTATAAAAATATTCTGTCAATAGCACTATTTTTTTTTTCTAAAAAAAAATAGTACTAATTTAAAAAGTTTAGAGATATAATAAAATGTCACAATATTTTTATAACACTCTTTGTTCTTAGTTGTGGTCAATCCTAGTCTAATATTTTATTAATTTATTTAATTTTAGAGCAACCGCGTCAGTCTGGCCAAATTTTTCCGTCTATTTTACACTACCACTTTTCTAAAACACCCACATCAATTCATCTATTTTACCATCTATTCTATTTAAATAATAATATTTCTATAATATTTTATTATTATTATTTTATCATTTTCTATGTTCCTTATCTCTTTTTCTTTTGTACTTATCCCATTTCATTTGATCTCATTTTTTCACTCTCATCTCCACTCCTTTGCCGTGTATTGTCAAGACTGTCCATTTCATTTGATCTCATTTTTTTTCTCTCACGATCAGATTACCTTTACACCACAAACATCTTCTTCTTTTTCTTCCTTTTCTTTTTTCTTCTTTGTCTCATGGTCAGATCAACTCTCCACCATAAGAACCAATCTCCACCACAAGCAGCGATCTCATAAATCTGAAGAAATCCCTCTCTGTCGAAGCTTGCATGGTTGAATCTCTCTCATCTGATTTCAAGTGTTCTGCTACCATTGAGTATGTATTTTGATTTTGGGTTTGGGTTATGGGTTTTCAGTTGATGGTTTAATTTTAAGTTGATTTTTTGTGGATTTTGGGTAGATCATGTTTGATTTTCGTTATATTTTGGGTTTTCGTTGTTTTAACTGGTTTTGGTGGGGGTGGTTTTAATGAGTGATAGTGGTGGTGGTTGGGTGGTGATGGTTGGACGGTGTTGGGTGGATGGTGGGATCTGCATTTTGGTGGTGGTGTTCTTGCAGGTTTTGTGCGTCTGTTTGGGTGTGTTTGTGTTTGTGTATATCAAAGGAAGAAGAAGATGATAAGTTTTAAGTTAGAGTTTTAAGTAAAAGTGAGGGAAATTTGGTAACTGAACCTCAAAGCTTTTGTAAAATGCACCTCAGAGCTCCCTTTGCAGAATGCGCGTTCTCTTCACAAACTCAAAATGCAACTTTTTTCCAAAAAGTTACGTTTTATAACTAACCAAACGAGCTTTTTGGGTTTGCTTTTTCAAAACGAGCTTTTTGGGTTGAAAACGTTGAAATAAATAGGCACTTAGTCAAGATGATTAACTTTGAACTCTTCAATTTCAAAGTGATTTACTTCAATCTGGTTTACTTCGAATTTAATAGTCACTTTAGCTTGATCCACTAGCTTAATTTAGTCATTTTAGAAACTGCCTGTTTGGTACCTCATTCCGAACTCACATTTTTACATTTTAAACAACATTACACACATTTTCACACACTTTTTCACCCATACGTATTTCAAAAAGTTACAAAAATTTCATCTCAAACTACAAAAATTCCACACACTTTGTCATTCTCGTATTGTTAACTCGAGCATATTTCAAAAGTTCTATTAAATTTGGTGTTTTCGAACTCCAGACTTCAGTCTATGAAGTCAAATAGCATTTCAAGCTAGATATATTATCTTAACAACTATCTCGAGGCAACAGCAATCAACTAAGAATCATCTCAAGTAACCGGAAAAGGCAATTAAGAAACCATATAAAATAAAAGGTTTTGATCAAACAAATGAATCTACAAAATTTGAAAATATACTGGCTAATGTTTGTGTCCTTGTAAAGATTATTTTCTGAAATGGTTTTTTTTGGAGGGCTTTTAAGTTGTTTCTCCAAATTCACCTTTAGAGATTGAAAGTTGAAACATAATATTGACTTTCAGAATTATTGTTGCGCTAATGAGTACTATTGATCGTGATATCGTTGTGATAATAATGTCGATGTTAAATCCAAATGACTGGTTTTTATATATGTCGGGCATGACAACGAAAGTCGTATGTCTCATACTAATTAACAGGTGTTGTTTGGGTTCATTAAACAAAGGTTACCAAAATAATTATGGGTGCACCCTTCAATCTCATAATCAATATATCAAAAAAAAAATCAATATATCAAATATATATATATATATATATATATCATATACTATATAATAAAAGTTCGGCTTAGAAACCATGATTGCGCCAATTGGCTTCACCAAATTGAAGAAATTTTTTTAGATTTTTAGATTTTAAAAAGAAAACATTTAAAACCAACTAATATTAGATTAGCATTAGATTTTTTGTTCATGACAACTTCTAATTACAAAGACCAACAAAAACTAATTAGATAAACCCAATGTGAATCATATATCATCCCAAAACTAATTAGAAAGGAGAAGATGAATTTGGTCACAATTGAAATCTTATCCACATCAAATACCACTTCCAAATATTAATATTTTACTATTATATATTGACTCCTTTAATTTTCAAACTAAGTCTCTCTCCTGGTTTTTCTTTTAAAAAAAAAAAAATCTTTCTCTCCCTCTCCTAGAAGTCGTTTGACATGGAAGATGTCACTACCATCACTTGCAAGTTTTTTATTACACTTTACATGCACTTGATTTGTCTTTCGAAAAGAAAATCTATTATGAGTTTACGACTATCAAGAACTGTAGATTCTGCCAACAAAGAGCAAAGAAATACTATTCTTGCAAATAGATCATATAAACAATGAACAATTGAAGGTAACCAATATAGTCATACATTTATTTTACATAGTAAATTTGGATCGAATTACAAATTTATCTGCTTCAATTGTGTAGATTTATTTTATAATAAATTTGTTTCAATAAATTAATCTTGAATTATGAATACTTTAATAAGCCAGGATGCTATTGTTGTTGCAAAATTGCAAAGACGTGATATTTATAATATGTACCAACAAAAGAAAAACTCCATTCAAGAAATTGATCTCCAGGCAAGTCTTTTTCTTTTTCTTTTTTCTCTAAAAACTATTGTTATTATCAGTACATTGGCTTCAATAGTTGCCATGCATAAGTTTCTTCCTTATGGGTTAAATGGTTGAACAACGTTTAAATTAAAAAAACAAGAGAAGATGAAGATCCATTATGGTTGCAGAAATGTTTTTAGATTATTAAGAAAATATATATAAATTTTTTTTTATCTTATCTTCTTCTTCTATAATTTCTATATTGATAAAAATCTTAATTTGATTACAATCCAAATTTTAATCATTTTATTATTAATTAAGTTTGTACTATTTTTTTCCTCTTCAGAGTTATACACGGTTACTTTTATTTATTTATTTGGATTAAAAAAAAAACCAACATGCATAGTTAGGAAGAGTTAGACATGTGCATGAGTTGGAGTAACTTATATCTATTTGATTATTGAGATAAACCAATTTTCATTGTGATTTTTTCCTCTTCACACACGGTTACTTTTTTTTTTTCTTTTCCTTTTTACTTGAATAGAAGGAGTTACATACACATTGGAATGTACATACACATCCAAGTCTACTTGGCAACCCCATAAAGTCATTTGTTTATTTATAAATAAATAAATAAAATTCATTTTCCGATTTTTTGTATATCTGATAACTCAAGTCTTTTTCCTATAGAGACAGACCAACTAGAGAGAAACATTCATGGCTAGGACCCACTGAAATGATCAAGTCAATTGAAAAATTATTATTATTATTATTTTTTTTTTTTTGAGATTATCTATTCGATGAAGACTTTTGAATCCTAATTGAGTTAGGATTTCTAATATATATATAGAGAGAGTTTTTATTCGGTGTATTCTTCTTTTTTTCTTTTTTGATATAAAGTAGAAACACAACTTATTATTCTAATCAATTCTCTCCCCCATTACCAATAATTCTCCTTCTCCCATAATTTGTGAAATCCATATTGGAATGCTTTATCAAACCTACCATCCACGCTATTGCAAGTATGTATTTCCTTCTTTGTTTTTGTGTTTTGTGTGTGTGTGTGTGTATGTGTGTGTGTATTTAAGGTTTTGCTTATGAGTCATAAAGGTAATTTTAAATCCATGAAATCCATTATGTATTGTGTTATGTTTATATGTGCTTATTACATTATAAACTTTTTTGATTTACATATACTTTTTGATTTACATATGCATATATTGTCGTGGTTGCGGCAAGTGTCGCTTTTTTTTTTTTTTTTAAGAGTAAAAAGGTCTAATGCATCTTAAATTGCAACAGTCGTATACTACACTAAAAAAAAGAGGTCTAATGCATTTTAAGTTGCAGAACGTATATTGCACTAAATCAAAAGGTCTAATGCATCTTAAATTATATAATTTTTTTCAAATTTTAGATAATGCAATTCATCTTTATTATTGATATTATTTTTTGATTTGGTGTTCTTAATTGATCATGTTGATTATTTTCACACTTATGGCAACATTAAAATGGCTATGACTGGTAATTTATAGGTAAACATTACATTGCAGTCTAAATACTTACATTTTTGTAATTTATGAAATTTGTTTTTAGTCATATATACAAAAAAATTATATATGATTAGCACTTTTGCTACTATACATGTTAGCAAGTATTATGGAAAGATTTTTAAGTGTCACACACACACATATACATACATTTATATATATATATATATATATATATATATATATATATATAATTCAATTATAATTTTACTACTAAGAGCTTTTAGAAATTTAAAACTTGCCATAATTTTTAAAAATATTTTTACTATTTTATTTGTTATTAGATTTTATTACATTATCAAAAAATATATTTTTTAAAATTTATATATACTTTTTTTATTAAGTCGTGCATCGCACAGGCATAATACTAGTATATATATAAACCGAAGTCTTTAAAACTCCCACAATTTTTCACGTCATCACTATTTTCCTTTTATTTTTATTTTAGATTTTTATTTTTATTTTAGGTTTTATATCTTATATATTTATTATTTCTCTTCAACGTGTAATTATTTTATCAAGTGTTACAATAGTTTAGTTTAAGTAAAACTCTATTAAACATATGTTTCAAGCACTTGAAAATTCTACTTTAACTAAAATTCTATATCAAAAATTTCAACAAATATAAACTCTTGCCAAGATCGAAACCCTTAATACTCACTCAAATTTTCAGCATTATTTAAATAAACAAAAAACAAAAATTCTGATTTTATATTTGTAAAACCATCTTTATAATAAATTTTGAAGAACTCAAGTAAAAATTTTTGTAAACTGAACACACGGTGAAAACCGAAGCCTTAGCTTTTTGTTGATCTCTCTAAAACTTGCCACATTATTATTATTTTTTTAATTAGTTTATTAATTGGTTTTTAACTCTAAAAAATCAAACCAAACCCTAGACGTAAACGTAACATGAATCTAAATCTCTATATCACAAGCCCAGCACAAACGAAAACAATACATATAAGCACAATCACAAATCCTCTTCGTCATCTTCCTCCTCATCCCATAAATTTCTTCAAACACAGTATACACCCAACACAAACCAAACCCACAAATCACCAAAACCAAAATAATCTCATCTCTCTCTCGTCATCTTCCTCTTCATCCCATAAATTTCTTATTTGTAGGGGGGGAAAAAAACAGAGAAGAAGACGGCTCAACAAGGGCTGCACCAAGTTGAAGCAGCAAGTTGCCAACACAAGTCGCTCGTCACGGCATCACACCTTTATCTTCTACTGCTGTTTCTTCTGTTCTTTCTTTTACTCCTCCATCTTTCTTCTTTTCCTTCTTCTCTTTCTTTTGTCCGTCTCCAATCACTGTTGTGGTTTCTCTCCTTTTGTTTTTGTACTCTTTTTTGTTTTTCCAAAGCCTCTGCGTGATTTGCATTGGGAAAGTAAAAAGCTTGTAATTTTTGAATGAAAAATGGGCAAAATGTTTCAGACATTTTTTTTTTTTTTTTCCAGCTTTGAGCCCAACATGATGTGAGACGTGTAGTGATACTAATATTATTAACTAATCAACATATAAATAAATAGAGAAATGCTATATCTATGTTTAATTATTTATATAAATAAAAATGTAATTTTTGTTGAATTAATATTTTTTATTTAGTAGTTGAATGTTTAGTATCCACTATAGGATAGAGGTTTTTGAGATTGGAATCCTAACATGCAACGTTCATTTTTTGTGGTGAGAGTTGGTTATCTATTATGTTAGATATTTATTTATTTCTTGAATATATCAAATATGACCCTGACTTTCACAAAACGCAAGGTCTCATATTCACAAAACTTCACGTAAGACTTTCTTTATTTGTGAAAAAATTTCAAATCCATTCCATGAGTTTGTCTTAGGTTTTAAAGCTGTTTAGCACTATCACAAGTGATAGTTTAAATTCTACATTTATTTTTAGATTTTTATTCATAGTCAATAGTAACTAATAAATGTGAAGATTGACTGCACTTATTCGTTGGAATATTAATTAAATCATGACAATAGCTGAGCAAATTCTTAAAAAAGAGGGAAATGATAATGAATGTATCAAGGGCATTAGTCTTGGTCTAGGAACTATTTTTAGAAATATTTTATGGGAAAATGACAAAGTAATTAATTTTTTGACGAATTTTTATATTTCCCATAAAAAATGTGTCAAAAATTTCCTAATATAGTTTACTAACAATTGCCTTAAGGGCGCCTATTAACATGACACTTAAAAAAAGGTCAAGAACCTTATAGTACCACTTCATGCAATTAAGATTCAAATCTCATTCCTTATTATAACCATTGAATTATGTGTGTGTGTGTGTGGCGGGTAGAAGGTAGGAGAAGCCAATAATGAGTCAAAACTTGCTACTTTTGCTCACACAATTAATTTGAAGAAATGGGATGCTTAATCAGCCTTGATTACCCTTAATTACATGAAAAGAGTTAACTGGAGTTGATAGAATTAGTTTTAAGTGTAATAGTGCGAGTATGGATAAGAAATAGCCTCAAAGAACCTATATTAAGTTCCTCGGGTTTAGTCTGAGGTAGTGATTACAATTGGTTTTGAGTTCTATAAAAGTGAATCCCCTTCATCTAAGGCTTTCTTTGACTTATATAACCATCTAAGTTGTATCTTAGCCCCACATCTGGAGGGTCAGGGTTCAATTCCCATGATACTTACCCCATCAAGGCCTTACTAGAAGGCTTCTACATTAAGTTATAAGCTGTGCTGACACTATTTAGGGATCATTTCCTTATAAATGCAGCTAGCTAAGTAAATTCAGAGCATTAAATGCGGAGGTAATTGATACTTTATCTGTCTTCTTCCCTTCCTAGCTTGATGACAAACTTTCCTTCTCCTCCTCAGTTTATGCCCGGAGGCCCTTAACATTGGTTCCTGGCCTTCGAGGACATGTTGGTATCCTCTAGTCCTCAATCGTTATAGTCTCCCTACACTTGCAGAGGGTTGCTTATATCTTCCCAAGGATTTACTGTTAATGATTTCCGAGTTCCGTACTCTTGACATTGTCCTTGGCCCACCTATTCACGTCCTCAGATTCTTGTCCTCCCACAATAACCCCCCAAAATCTCACTTCCCGTTCTTTCTAGGGAAGGGTGGTTTTGGAGATCGAGGGGAGGCGTTTTGGCATGTTCCTAATATGTTCCCACGTGGGGGTGTCTTTTCAAATGACTAAGACACGCTCCTGATGCTTCAAAATCCATGATGTAGCTAACAAATGCTATGGGTGGTGCCTTGCTCCCTATGTTCTATGGTGAGATCAGGATCCAACAGTCTCTATTTTTCATATAAAGGGGTAGGAAAATTACCGCTCCATTCTTGATCCCTATAAAAGGAGGGGATGGGGTGACTTTTCCCCATTTTTACCTTTAGAAGAAAAACTCAGTCTCCCGTCAAAATAACTCACCCGAGGAGCCCCTCTTCTTCTATTTCTTTGTAAGTATCTTCGTGACTCTTCTTTTTACTACACCTTAGATCTCTTCTCTTTCTTTCTTTTCTTATAAATGGGTAGGTTTTTTAGCTTAGTTGATTCTCCTAAGCATAAGGAAGAGTTCAAAAAAGGGTATAAGATTCCTAGTGGTGTAAGTATAGAACATTGTCGCTTCGGAGAGTGGTATAAGAAAAGACATTCTGAGGCTGTAGTAATCCTTATGATAGCATTTATAGAAGGGAGAATGACGATTCCTATGGGTAGAGTAACTAGGAATTTTTTGTGTCTTTCCTTACTTTTTCCTATTCAGTGTGCCCTCAATGTGTTTAGAATATTAGGTAACACAGATGTGTTCAACGAAAAGATGGGTGTGAACCTCACCCATCATGATGTAAACTGGGTATATAGTTGTTAGAAAAACAACAAAGCGAGATACTACCTAAAAACTAGAGTCCCTGTCGTTAGGTTAATTTCCTACCTCCTTGAGATGAATAAGGCCATGGATGAGGATTTTCTCATCGTTTCAAGGGAGTGGCATGATGGACTGCACTACCCAACCAAGGATCGCACACCAGGTGGGGCGGTTTAGGAATACCCTAAAGATCCTACACTTTTAGTTGCTAGGAATGAATATATATATATATATATATATATATATATATATATATATGTATGTATGTATGTATGTATGTATGTATATTTCTTGTTTTCCATCCTTTTTTTTGAATTCCTTTCCTTACCCCTGTTTCTATTGTCTTTTATTTAGATAAGAAGGCCACCACTAAGAGATGAAGCTTAGTGAATTTCGACGAGCTCAATCAAATCCTGAGATCCGAGATTTTTCTCCATCGTGACAGCCAACTCTGAGCTATGCACATTATCCTCGGTTTCAAGCCCATTTCCACCCGCTTCCAACTTTTGAATCACGTAATGAAGGCCAAAGATCCTCATCTCACTAGAGTCGACGTGACTATTGAAGGATTCATTTGAAATCCTCCTCCTGCTAGAACTCAGTTCGTAGAGATTCCTCCTCACCAGGTGGCGCAACTCATAGCCGAAGGTGAAAAGATTATCCCTTTTGACGACAAGGCTGAAGCTTATTCTGAAGAGGCCAAAGAAGAGGCTGAAGAAGAGTGTTTTGAAAGTTTGGTTCGTGAAGAAGACTTTGAGGTTTTCTACCATCCTAACATGCCCAAGGATGTAGCAACCACGCCCACTCCGGTTGCTGTTGCTGCTAGTGACGATCAAGGGGCCACTGAAGTTCTCTAAGGGATGGTGATTGAGAAAAGGCTACCAAATCTACTATCCTTGTTGGAGTCCCATGTTGGGGATGCCATTCCCAAAGTCGCTGTGGTGCCAAGGCCTCCTACACCTGCTCTTCCTCCTTCTACTCAGACTGACCCAGCTGACAAGAAAAGGAAAAGAGATAAAAAAGGTAGGGAAGGGAACTACTAAGGAGGGAAAAATTCAAGAAAAGACCCCTTTCGAGCAAACTAGGGGTCCCAAGGCCACTTAGTCACAGTGAGGGGTGGAGAAGTCATCGAGACTGCTCTAGAATGATGCCCTCGAGTTCCAAGCTAGAATCCCCCTCTAGTCTTAGATGGAGCTCCCTCCACTTCGGATTCCTCCATCTGAGACGTTGATAATGGGAGGGCAAGCTATGTTGCTAACTCCGTGGACATGGTTGAGCTTTGTAATTTGAAGAAGCATGAAATGTTCTTATCATTGAAGAGGGGCTTAGCCCTGGTATGCTTGTATTCTTTCCCAAAAAAAAAAAAACTTGATACTTATACGCTCAATTACTGATTCCTTCCCTTGTTTCCTTTTCTTTTTCAAAATCAAGCAACACAAGTAGCTTATGTTGCTAAGGAGTGGGTGGACCAAGCCCTTTATAAGAAGAAAGAAGAGGAGTTAAAATGGTATGTTGCTTAAACGGCCTAGGGCCAGGCCGACAAAAAGCCAAAGGAGATAATTCTCAAGCTGACTGAGAGCACAAAAGCTCAGAGAAATGCAAAGGCTTCTATAGCATTGAAAAGCAAGTGAGAGAGCAGCTTCATCACTTAAAGGAGGCCTAGAGTCAACTTGCACTTACTCGCGAGAGGGTGAGTGAGTTGACTAAGGAATGGGAGAAAAAGGACAAAGCTACTGCTAAGGTCGAGCAGCTGACTTACAATCTAGGGCAGAAGGAGACTAAGGCCCACTTGAAACCCCAAATTACGACCATATGTCGAGGTTTCTACCTCAATACCTAGATTAAAGGTCTAAATGTTGCCGGAGTGGATTAATCCTTAGAACTAAGGGATCTAGAAAGGGTGTTCTACCCTCCAACTATCAGTATAAGAACCTCTGCCCCCATCTAGAGTAGCACCGCCCTTTCAGCCCAAGTAGCTCCTGCTGAGACTTCAGGTCCAATCCCACGTGATAAGGCTTCCACAGTTCCTCCAAGCTCTTTTGAGAATGAGGGGCCAATTCCAAACAAAACAACCTCCTCAACCCCACACCCCTCCCTTGAAGGGCGGCCTTCCTAAGAGGCCAAGAAAGACAAAGAGTCGAGAGAGCAGGAAAAAGAATTATCAAAATAAGGACTAGGTTCAAATTTTATAATAAGCAATTTGGTGTGCCCCTCCCTTATAGTGGGTGTTTGCCTATACAACCTTTTTTTTTCTTTCTTGTTCACCTTTTGCTATCTTGTATTTTTCGTATATTAATGAAGATCTTTACTTTTGTGTTGAGTGTCTATATCCTTTCAATAATTCTAACCTCAATTCGCACTACTTCGCAGTTAACCAAATTATGCATTAATTTTCCAAGGTAGGTGATCCAGGGAATTGAATCTTTTTGAGGTTATGTCCAACCCTTAGCAAAATTTAGGCATTAATTTACTCAAGACAGGTGATCCGAGGAATCGAACCTGTCTGAGGTTCTGTTTAACTCTTAGGAGAATTTAGGGATTAATTTACCCAGGGTAGGTGATTTGAGGAATTGAACCTAACCAAGTTTCTATATAACCTTTAGGAGAATTTAGGGATTAATTTACCCAAGGCAGGTGATCCAAGAAATCGAACCTGGTTGAGGTTCCGTTTAACCCTTAGGAGAATTTTGGGATTAATATACCCAATGCAGGTGATCTAAGGAATCAATTTACCTACGGCAGGGGATCCAAGAAATCAAACTTGGCCGAGATTTTGTTTTACCCTTAGGAGAATTTAATGATTAATTTACCGAAGGCTAGTGATTTGAGGAATCATACTTGGCCGAGGTTCTATTTAACCCTTAGGAGAATTTAAGGATTAATTTACCCAAGGTAGGTGATCAAGGAATCGAACCTGGCAAAGGTTTTGTTTAACCCATTGGAGAATTTAGGGATTAATTTACTCAAGGCAGGTGATCCAAGGAATCGAACCTGGCTGGGGTTCTATTTAAGCCTTAAGATGTTTGCTTTAAACTCATGACTAATATTTTAATCAGCATAAAAAATAAAAGAGAAATTCTATGAATACATCTCCACTATACATACAAATGTGATCATATACAAGCTCTCGCACTAGTAGTAATATTTTCATAAATTATTTCCACTCCTCGATTAAGGGACCGAGATTTCATCTAAATCTTCTAAACGATAAGCCCCCACTCCAGCTACTGAGGTGACCCGATAAGGTTCTTCCTAATTAGGCCCAAACTTTCCCCAACAGGGATTCTTCATGTTCCTAACCACCCTTTTCAAGAAGGTCCCCTGGTATATATGCCCTAACTTTTACACCTTTCTCATATCCTTGCCTAAGTTTCTACTAGTATTGGGCAAATCTGACAGTGGTAATCTCCTTTCACTCTTTGGCATATCTAGACTGGTGGAGAGAAGTTACCCGTTGTTGCTACTGTCAAATTGGTCAGTTCTTATCATTGGAAAACTTGTTTCTAAAAGGATAATTGCTTCGGATCCATACATCATGGAAAAAAGGGTTTCCCTAGTGGATCTCCTAGGCGTCATACGATATGCCCATAACACATGGGGTAGCTCGTCTACCAATTTACCCTTAGCTTCCTCCAATCTCTTCTTCAATCCATCCATAATGACCTTATTCATGGCCTCTGCTTGACCATTTCCCTAAGAGTATGCTGGGGTAGAGTACCTATTCTTTATACCCAAATCACAACAATATCTCTAGAAGGCCTTTCTCTTGAATTGAAGCCCATTATCCAAGATGAGAGCGTTCGGGATCCCAAATCTCGTAACGATATTTCGCCATACAAATCTCTTCACATCTTGATCTCGGATGTTTGCAAGAAGTTCGGCTTCTACCAATTTGGTGAAGTAGTTAATTGCTACGATGAGGTAACTTTGATTTCCTATAGCCTTAAGGAACGAACCAACAATATCTAGTCCCCACTGTGCAAAGGACTATGGACTAATTAGGGGATTGAGAACTCCTCTTGGTTGATGGATATTTGGGGCATACTTTTGTCACTGATCACACTTCTTAACAAAATTTTGAGAGAACTTTTGCATGCTCGCCCAACAGTAGCCTTATGTTAGAGCTCTGTGTGATAAGGACCTACCCCCCGTATAACTATAACAAATTCCCTCACGAAGCTCTTCCAGTAATGCTTCAACTGCCTCAGGGTGAACACACAACAAGTATGGTCCTGAATACTAGTGTTTGTACAACTTCTGCTCTTCGGAAAGCTAGTACTTGGGCGCTTTTTTGTGGGTTTTCTTGAGCAAAGTTCTGTCCTCGAGAAAAGTTCTATTCTTGAGGAATAAGACAATCAGATCCATCCAACTGAGGCCTACTCGTGTAAAGTTCACCTCCATTGGTGTTTGTTTTTCATAAGCAAGAGTTACAAGGTTTTCCACCAGTATAATCCTCGAAAGTCCCTCTCCAATCAAGGTAGCTAGAGTTGCTAGTGAATCAGCATGAGAATTTTTACTTTGATGAACTTGCTCTAAGGTAAAGGAGTTGAAGCTATCCAGCAAATGCTTTACCTGACTTAAGTACCACTGCATCCTCGAATCCTTTGCTTCAAATTCACCTCGAACTTTCCCAGCTATGAGCCTTGAATGACAATAAACTTTCACGAGTTTCCACCCAATCTTCTAGGTGGCAATTAATCCTGCTTGAAGGGCCTCATACTTGGCCTCATTGTTTGTAGCTGAGAAGCTTAGTCTCAAAGATTTCTCTAACATGATCCCCACTAGGGAGATTATCACGATTCCAACCCCCGAGCCCTTTTGGTTAATTATCCTGTCTACAAATAACTGCCAAGTCTATTGGGACTAGACCACGTTTACCCTTAAACCTTCTTTGGGCATTCCTACCTCCTTGGAACTAGATTGCTCTAGCTCTTCGATGAATTCTGCCTCCAACTCCTTGAGGCCTTGTCCTTTCACTGCCATACGGGGTAGATATCTGATATCAAATGCTCCCAGCATACTTCCCCACTTTGCCACTCTTCCGATATAGTCAGATCTTTGAAGTAGCACTTGCAATGGTAACTAGGTAAGGATGATGAATGTCTGAGCTTGAAAGTAGTGCAGAAGCTTTTTTGTGGCATGAATGATGGCCAAGGCAACTTTTTCTAGGGGGAGGTACCGAACTTCAGCCTCTTGGAAGGATTTGCTAACATAATACACTGGCTTTTGGATACTTTCTTCAACTTGTATCAAAACCAGACTTTTTGCATGCGATGTAACAGCTATATTCATATATAAGACCTCCTCTTTTTCTGGCCTGTACAGGATTGAAGGGTGAGCTAAATATGCCTTCAAATCTTTAAAAGCTTTTTCACACTCCTCAGACCAAGAAAAATATTTCCATTTATGCAACAAATGGAAAAAAAGGTCCACATGGGTTAGCTAATCGTGATATGAATCTATTCAAAGCCACTGTCATCCTGGTCAAATGTTGGACTTCCTTAGGGTTCTGAGGTGGATGTAAATTATGAATGGCTTTGATCTAGTTAGGATTAACCTCAATTCCTCGGTGGGTAACATGTAGCCCAAAAATTTCCCCAACCCTACACCGAAGGAACATTTGGAAGCGTTTAAACAAAGCCTATGCTTCCTTAATACTGCAAAGATTTTGTCAAGATCCATCAAGTGTTCAGACGGTTTCTAACTGTTAGGATGTGTGCCCTTAAATCCTATTATATGATGCTATGTATGACATTGTGTATGACTTAATGTTATGATTAAAAAAGTTGTTTTATTATTATCTAAAATAATGGTAACATGAATATTTGGACAATATCATATAGTTCATGAGATGCATAGTATGTGATTTATGTGAAAAGTCACAGAAAATACAAATCACAAGTTCTTTGTAAACTCATAATTATAGTTCGTAGTTAGTGATGAAATTGGACATTTCATCTGCGAAGACTATAACATATCAACTAAGATGATTTGTCTTGAGCATGGAAGTGGAGACTTCTAGTTAGCATGTTGATATGTTTTAAGAGTTAAGACATATTAAACTAGACCGCTGTGAGATTTATTATTCTCCTAACAATTGTCAAATGAATAATAAATCTCACGACTTTTATTTTCATGAACTCTTAATCCTGAAAGAATAATGGACTTGATCTTAAGGTGTAAGTTGCTTTGATATATCAAGAGTGAGATTTTAAGCCATGATCAAAACCTCAGTATGTTGGGCAGCCACATTTAGTGTTGATGGAACATATATTCTCAAGATGGAATTCATAATCTCTTAACGGAGATATAAAATATTCCCTTGAGATAAGTTTAATGGGTTTGGTTATTCAGAGTGTTAGGCCTAACCACTTTAGTAAGGAGTTACTAAAGTATATGTTTATGAAATTGGATTTCATAAATATATGATGAATAACTTAAAGGATTAAACCGGGTACTCAAGGATTATGATGTAGTAATCTTCAAAGTGGCAGTTTACATTCATGACTTTGTATTACTACGAATATTTTATGAAGGGGTTGAATGTATAAAAAAGTCTTGGGATATAATTTATTAATAAGGCCTAGAGTACAATTATATTTATGTAGTGGTATTAAATATAGTTAATGGTAACTTTTGACCTATCAAGAATTAACAAAAATGCCCAAGGCCCATTAGAGCTAGTGTATTGTTGGTCCCTTTTGGTCCCACTCCAAGCCACACACTAAAGTCCAATTGGAAAGGCTCAATAGGCCAGCCCAATTAGATAATCAGCTAGTTATTAAGGGAGAAACATACAGAATTTTTTATAAGAGAAAGAGAGAGGCATCATTGTGAAATGGTGTGCATGTGTGAGTGAAGGTACTCAATTATTCTCCCTTGGAAATTGATTGAGAGACCACACTTCTTGGGAGTAAAGTGGAATTAGAGTGAAGATTAAAAGTGTTTCCAACTACTTCTAATCTTTTGTTTTGAATTTCACCGCACCAAGGTACGCTATCTTGTTCTTAAATTCTAAAATTTACATAGTGCATGTTATCCATCATGAATGAAATAGATCCATGTTTGTTACTTCCGCTGTGTGTTTTGTATGAGATGCAAAACCAGATTTTCCTACACTTACCTTTTACCACCATATCATCAATGTAGGCCTCTACATTTTTACCCAATTGGCTTTCAAACATCCTCATCACCATTCTTTAGTATATGGACCTAGAATTCTTCAAGCCGAAAGGTGTCAGCCAGAATGGTAGTTTGCTATTAGGGTGAGGAAAGTTGTTTTCTCTTGATTTGATAGTGCCAGCGGGATTTTATGGTACCCTTTGAAAGCATCTAGGAAGCTCATTCTAGGATAGGCAAATGTTGCATCGACAAGCTAGTCAATCCTAGTAACAGGGAATGGATCCTTGGTGCAAGCCTTATTAAGATTTGTAAAATCCACACATACTCTCCATTTCTTGGACTTCTTCTTTACAACTAATATGTTGGCTAACTATTCTGGGTAAAAAAACCTCCTTGATAGCCCCCACCTACTTAAGTTTCCAGACTTCCTCCTTCACTACCTCGGCATGTTCTTTAGAAGACTGCCAAGGCTGCTGCTTCCTCGAGACTGCCTTTGGATTCACATTCAAACTATGACATATAAAATTTGGGTCAACTCCAAGTGCTTCATAAGCACTCCAAGCAAAAACATATAAATTTCTCTTCAAAAAACTCACTAACTCCTCTTTCTTGTCAGATGGGAGCTAAGTCTCAATTTGGAAGTACCTCTCCTCATCTTCCCCGATAACAATCTTATCCATCCCTTCACACGATACTGAGGAATCCAAGAGGGTTAGGAATACAAGTTGTGATTGCTATAAGGCAAGAATTGATTCCAAGGAACCTATGTCGGATACTTGGTGCCTAATCACCACTATCATGCATTGCTTAGCCAC
Source organism: Castanea sativa (assembly GCF_040712315.1). Taxonomy (NCBI): domain Eukaryota; kingdom Viridiplantae; phylum Streptophyta; class Magnoliopsida; order Fagales; family Fagaceae; genus Castanea; species Castanea sativa. The sequence continues at coordinate 44,891,324 of NC_134013.1, forward strand.
TGCTTGGCATCCTAATAATTCCCCAACACCTTCCTCAGTGGGATACTTCAACTTCACATGCAGAGCTAAATACATAGCCCTCATAGTGTGGAGCCACGACCTAGCCAGGATGGCTGTATAGGGAGAACAAGCCTCCACAATAGGATGGCTATATTGGGAGAATAATCCTCCACAACAATGAAATCCATGTTCACCACCTCTTTTCCCTTCTAAATGGGTAGCCTGATCATCCCCTTAGGAATAATGGTATTCCCATCAAATCTGACCAAAGGGACATTGTACTTACTTAGATCCTCTGGCTTAAGTCCCAGGTCCTTAAGAAAATCTGGGTACATGATCTTAGCCCCACTTCCTTGAGCGATCATTACCCTCTTAACATCAAATCCCGTGATTCACAGGTTACCACCAGTGCATCATCATGGGGTTGAATTGTTCCCTCCATGTCAACCTTGGAAAACCCTAAGATTAGCTGGTCCTACATCTTGAGTTTCTAGGATGGCCCTTTTTTCTCATCCCCCTCTGATTGTGAGGATATCGTCATCACCCCATTGACCGACCGGAGCCCTTCCTTAGGGCCACAAAAATGACATTGATTGTTCCAAAGATGGAGGAACGCCACTTCTTTGGGGTCCTGTTATGGGCTATTCCCCTTGAATTGCAGGCTAGAGTAAAAATTGCCTCAACTTGCCAACTTTGACTAGCTGATCAAGGAAGATCTGCAAGGTCCTATAGTCCTCCGTGGCATAACCTCAGTCCTGATGGTACTGATAATATATATTTTGATTTCTTTTGGTGAGATCTCCTCCCATTTTGTTAGGCCATTTAAAATAATACTTGTTCTTGATCTTTTTTAGCACTTAGTGGGTCGACTCTTTAAATACCAAGTTTACCATCTAGGGTCTAGTAGGGTTATGGGGTGCCTGGTTGAAAAATTCTCTCCTTGGTCGGGATGGCGTAAACCGACCAACGGAGTTATCTCTTTGGTCGGGTGTAAAAACCTTTGCCTTCCCCTTACTTTGATTCTGATTGTCTTCAACCCTCATATGTTCCTTAATTCAGTCCATTAACCGATGCATGCTCTAAGGAGGCTTCATGGTAAAAGACTTTTAGAGATCGGAATGTGTAGGGAGACCCACCTTGTAACTTCTGTCATTTCTCTGGCTTGGGTGGGAATCCTTTCTTACTTTATCCGAGCCTTGTGACGGAGGCTTTGGCGTAACCGGTCCACTTTCTTCTTGAGGTTATATACCTCCTCATAATGCAAGTTATGACTGGCTTGATGCTGACTAGTTCACTCAAAATGCACAAATAGGGCTCTTTTGCTACAGGTGTGGGCCATGTCACAATCCCTCCTTCGTTCAAGATTTACAAACTGGTTCCTACGCTAGGACCCCACGGATTCCAACGAGCCACTTCTTCTAAGACTGGTCAGACTAAGAAGATTTCTAAGGTTACTTAAGAGATATTCCCACAAATGGCGCCAATTGTGGCAGGCAAAAGGTAGGACAAGTCAATAATGAGTCAAAACTTGCTACTTTTGATAGGCCAAGAATGTATTGACCCCTTGTAATGAATTGACTAATTAATTAGCCAAGTGAATTAATTAGATTCAATTACATGCAATGAGCGTGGTAGCAAAAACAAATCACCAAATAAAGTATAATGCAGCGGAAATTAAGTTTGACATGGTGATTTGTTTACGAATGGGGAAAACCTCCAAGACAAAAACCTCACCGGGTGATTTTAAGGTCATCACTTTCGAGAATCCACTATTATTAAAATAAGCGGTTACAAGTAAAGGAATCCCAGTACCTTATACCAACCTACAATTGAACCCTTACCCCAATACACAATTGGACTTGTTTTGTAGTGACAATCTCTTCTTTTATTGCATGGCTCCCAGTACGTGACTAACCAATTTGATATGCGGATCCCAGTACGCGACTTGATCACCAACTTAAGAAGGATGTTGGCTGCAAAATTCTTCTATTCATCACACAATGAAGATCATGAAGTTGCTTGGTCACAAAACCTTACGGTGTACAAACACAGCAGCTTCTTCAAGAGAAAGAAGAACTAGGGCAAATTCCGTTTTTGGGCACAATTTGCATGAACAAGACTTTGCTCAATACTTGCGCAACTGTGCAACCTTTAATGGCCCTTAAAATAATCCTTATATATGTTTAAGATTGTGAAAAAAGAAAGCCCAAACATACATTCACGGATTGGATTAAAATCAGCTCTGAAAAATTGAACTTCATAAACCTCGACAGATACCCTATCTATCGAAAAGCTGTCGAGCTTTATTGTTGGACAGACTTTAAACCTTGATAGATACTAGCTATCGAGCTTTAATGAACAACACTTCTTCACTTGATTCTTGGACAGACTTGCATGACTTTAACACTTGAACTTGAAACCTTGTTTCTTGAAGTATTAAACACATCCTATATCTATCCAAGTATAAGTAAAGTGCGTTTTGTCAAAGGATTAGCCAATTACATAAAATGTTGACATATGTTCCTAACATGAATCACATATGTCCTGACAACTTTTGCTCACACAACTAATTTGAAGAGATAGGATGCTTAATCAACCTTGAATACCCTTAATTAGATGAAAAGAGTTAACTGGAGTTGATAGAATTGGCTTTAAGTGTAAATGTACAAGTATGGATAAGAAATAGCCTCAAAGAGCTTGTATTGAGCTCCTTAGGTTTAGTCTGAGGTAGTGATTACAATTGGTTTTGAGTTCTAAAAAAGTGAATCCCTTTCCTTTAGGGATCACTTTGCCTTATATAATCATCTAAGTTGTATCTTAGCCCTACATTTGGAGGGTCAAGGTTCAATTCCCTTGATACTTGTCCCTTCAAGGTCTTGCTAGAAAGCTTCTACATTAAGCTATAAGCTGTGCTGACACTGTTCAGGGGTCAGTTCCACATAAATGCGGTCAGCCAAGTAGATTCAGAGGAGATTGATGTTTTATCTGTCTTCTTCCCTTCCTAGCTTGATGACAAACTTTACTTCTTATCCTCGGTTTATGCCCAGAGGCCCTTTACATTGGTTCCCGGCCCCCGAGGAGATGTTGGTATCCTCGAATCCTTGGGCGTTATAGTCTCCCTAAACCTACAGAGGATTGCTCATATCTTCCCGAGGATTTACTGTTAGTGCCTTCCAAGGTCCGAACTCTTGACATTGTCCTTGGCCCACCTATTCATGTTCTTGGATTTTTGTCCTCCCACAATATATATTAGAAAAATGAGATCACAAAAATTAATAAATGCTCAATTATGAGTTATAATGCACAATTTTTTTTTTTTTAAATCCATATGTTAATGATGCATTGGTTTATATGCACAAATTTATTGTGGTTGTGTGTTTTTTTGAATATATGTATACAGTTTGAATTTAATTTTTGAAAAATATATAAGAAATTATTTAATAAAACATTAAATGCATTTTAATTGCTGTCCTTAAAGCATTTATTAATAAAATCCAATAAGTTATGCCAGGCTGCCAATGCCATGCTTGCAAGGAAACTTTTGTGATCTATATGTCTTTTGCAAGCACCAAATTTCATCTATAAAATTTTAAACTGTGTAACTGACAAGTATGGGTCCGTTTGGATAGAACTTATTTTACTGAAACTGAAAACTGAAAGCTGAAAACACTATAGCAAAATAATTTTTAAATGTGTGAATAGTTTTGTGGGACCCATTTTTAATGAAAAAGTTGTTAAAAAGTGAAATTTGTGGGACCCGTAAACAGTGCATTTGTGCACTGTTCATGGCTGAAAAGTCAATATATGCTGCTGGGTAAAAAAAAAAAAAAAAGCAAAAACGCGACGTAGACGCACAAACGCGGATCCAAACGCCCTCTATACTTCAAATCCAAGCTTCTTCTTGCTTCACGGTAGTTTGTACTTCTAGGATAATTTGTAAGAGGCTTAGAATGGTCTGAAGGTTCTGAGAGGAGTCCTATGTATAGAAGTGTTTATACACATTTATGAAGAGTCATAACCTTAGAAAGGGTTTTCACTCTCTCAAATATTACAACCTTTCACCAAACTATACAGTTGTATTTGAAACAAGCCATCCTTTTGGATTAAATACATGAGAGTACACATGCACAACTTAAAAGTCTATAATTCATTCATTCTAGTATCTAATTCCTTATTGTTAGGACATATGTGAATCATGTTTAGAACATATGTCATTTAGAATTGGCTAATCCTTTGACAAAACGCACTTTACTTGTAATTGGGTAGATCAAGGATGGTTTAAGTTTTCAAGAAACATGGTGTTCAAGTCAAGAGTTAAAGCCATGCAAATTTTTTCAAGAAACAAGTGAAGAAGTGTTGTATTTTAAAGCTTGACAGCTAGCTTGACAAATGGCATCTATCGAGGTCTAAAAGGTAGTTTTAGCCTGATGCTCGACAGATATCCTATCTATTGAGATTTACGAAAATCAATTTTTCATATCTGATTTCACATATATCCGTGTATACTTGTTTAGACTTTCTTTTCTCACAACTCTAAACATATATAAGGATTATTTTAAGGGTCATCTCAGTTGATGAAACTTGATACAAAGGTTTTGTTCAAACAAATTGTGACGAGAGACAGAATTTGTCCCAGTTCATCTTTCTCTTGAAGAAGCTGCTGCGTTTGTATGCCGTAAGATTTTGTAACCAAGGAACTTTGTGATCTTCATTGTGTTGATGAACTGAAGAACTTTGCGGTCAACATCCTTCTCAAGTTGGTGTGTTAGTTACGTACTTGGATTCATGCAAAGGAGTAAGTCGCGTATTGGGATCCGCACATCGATTGGTTAGTCGCGTACTGGTAGCCGTGCATTGAAAATGAGAGATTGTCACTACAGAACAAGTCCAATTATGTATTATGGTAAAGGTTCCACTATAGGTTGGTATAAAATACTAGGATTCCTTTACTTATAACCACTTGTTGTGATAATAGTGAATTCTCGGGAGTGGTGACCTTAAAATCACTCGATGAGATTTTTGCCTTGGAGGTTTTCCCCTTTAGTAAACAAATCACCGTGTCAACTTTATTTTCCACAGCATTTAACTTAGTTGGTGATTTGTTTATGCTACCACGCGTATTGCATGTTAATTGAATTAATTAATTAACTTGGCTAATTAATTGGTTAATTTATCACAATGGATCAATACATTCTTGGCCTATCACTTGTAAATTCTTCTAGCTTTTAACTCAAAAAAATTCATCTTTCCAAGTTTTCTTTTCAAAAGGGTTTTCTAACTAAATTTTTATCTCAAGTGTCATGATTTTCTTGCTTATGCTTCAGTTTCTAAAAGTGGTCAAGACGGCTATACATTGAAGTTAGGATGGTCACAGAACCACCCTGACTTAGGAAAAAATAATTTTTATATATAAATTTATAAGAATTTTATGATTTTTTTTTACATTTAAAAAAATTTGTGACCACAAAATTTTTTAAGCACAACATAATTAAATTTTGGACAAAGTTTGGCAATAAATGTAGTTGTAGATTTTGACAAATCCACCATTAAATGACATTTTCTTCTTATATCTTTCATACTTGCAAAATTCCAATAAGATCAAAGATTAATAATTATGTCATTAATCAAATGTTTAAATTTCTAGTTTTTGTAGTTTAAAATTATACATAAAAAATAAGTTTATGAATCAAACAATAAATAATATCCAATTAATATGAAATTTGGCACATTTGTTAAAAACAAAAAGAACATGCAATTCAATGGTTAAATTTTCAAAATATATAGCAATGCTAATTTGTTTAATAAGAGTTGTAGTTTTAGGTTATAACTAAGTTTGTAACCAAACTTTGTCTTTAAACTTTGATCCCCTTAACAATATATTAGATCTTTACAAATAAAAAGGAAAATCCCAGGAAAAATTTTATTGAAATAAAATTTTAAAAGAGATGTAATTTGTAATATTGATAATGAGTCTTTCATGCAATGATTTCAAAATTATAAATAAAAAATAAAAAAATCGTAGAAGAAATCATAAGACTTTATGTATTTGTGTTTTTTTTTTTTTTTTTTGTCAAGATGTGAAGTTTTTTTTTTTAATTAAATTTTGTATAATTTAAGTTTCATAATGATCACCCTGAAAAAAATTTCTGGAATCAACACTATGAGTGGTATTGGATGAAAATCTTTTAGAAATTTCACTTTCACCATGCGACAAATATAGATATGCTCTTAGCCAATTAAGAAAGAATACTATTTTCTTCAGAAGGAAAAAAAAAAGATCAAGATGCGAGTATGACAAAAAAAATAATAATCAAGTATCTGAAATGGTATTTAAATATCTGTTATGACAAGAAACTGCAATGACATTTCGCTTTTTTTTTTTTTAACCTTAAACTTTCACGCCACAACCAAATTAAAACAATGACATTTCATATTTGTGACAATTATGAATGAAGAAGCTACTGAACCGCATCATTTGTGATAGGCCAAAAACGTATTGACCCCTTGTGATGAATTAATTGATTAATTAGCCAAGTTCAATTAATTAACCAATTTAACATGCAAAGCGCGTGGTAGCACAAACAAATCACCAAATAAACTAAGTATGCAGCGGAAAATAAATAACACGGTGATTTGTTTACGAATGGGGAAAACCTACACGGCAAAAACCCCACCGGGTGATTTTAAGGTCACCACTCCTGAAACTCCACTATTATCACAACAAACGGTTACAACTAAAGGAATCTCAAGTACCTTACCAACCTACAGTTGAACCCTTACCCCAATACCCAATTGTTCTGTAGTGACAGTTTCTCCTTTCAATGTACGGCTCCCAAGTATGTGACTAACCAAATGCGCGGATCCCAGTACGCGACTTCAATCACCAACTAGAGAAGATCGTTGGCTGCAAAGGTCTTCAATTCATCCACACGATGAAGATCAAGAAGATACTTGGTTACAAAACCCTACGGTGTAAAGACACAACAACTTCTTCACAAAAGAGATGAACTAGGGCAAGAACTTCGTCTCAAGTTACAATTTGCATGAACAAGGATTTCTCAATGCTTGTGTAACTTGCCACGCTTCAACGGCCCTTAGAATAATCCTTTTATATGTCTAGGCTTAGGAGAAAAGAAGGCCCAAAAACACATCCACGGATTACTACAGGTGTCGAGGTGCTGTCGAGAAGCTGTCGAGCCTCGGGGCTAGAACAGCTTCTTAAAGCTTGATAGATGCAGCTGTCGAGCTTTAATGAAGAGCACTTCTCAACTTGTTTCTTGAACAGACTGCATGGCTTTAACACTTGATCTTGAAACCTTGTTTCTTGAAGCATTAACATCATCCTAAATCTACCCAATTACAAGTAAAGTGCGTTTTGACAAAGGATTAGCCAATTACATAAATAATGAATGACATATGTTCTAAACAAGTGGAACACATATGTCCTAACAATCTCCCCATTTGGCAATCCGTGACAAAACCACAACCACAAATGAACATATGAGAGAAGTAAAAAAACACTCAACTCATATTCACTTATGTAATACAATAAAATTTATCATAACACAAACTCTTGAAAAAATTTGCAAGAAGAGAGTTTATGACAAGTAAACTCATCAAGGCATCTTAGTGTGAAATAGAAATAATAGATTGCATACAAAATAAAGAAACATGTGTATAAAGGGAGAAAAGAGACAACACATGTAAAGATAGGTGAAAGAAACATACAACATCATAATATATATATATATATATATATATATATATATATATATATATATATATAACAAAAATGAGCACAATGTATGTAATAATGGTCACAAGAGCTAAGTACAAGAAGAAAATGTATCTAAAGTAAAGAAAAGAAAAAGATACAAGTAATCCTCACTACATCCCTCAGCACTCAACACTCCCCCTATCAAAATGTCCCTATACAAGCTCTCCCCCTAAGTATGACTACTCTCATAACCCAAAACTACTCCCCTTTTTTTGTCACGAGTGACAAAAGGTAGAGTGTCAAGTAGACATCTCATTGGTAGAGCTAGCATCTCCATCATCATCATCATTCGAAGCATCATCGTCATCACCATCATCATCCCCAGACGTGGAAGCCACAGGAGGTGGTGGAGGAGAAACCTCGGGAGCAAAGCCGCCCATGGTCGCCTGTCGCCTAGCAATGCGACCAACACGAACATTCACCTGATACAACTCTGTAGAGAGCGTATCCAGGTGAGCATCCATGCGCTAAATCTACCCAATTACAAGTAAAGTGCATTTTGACAAAAGATTAGCCAATTACATAAATAATAAATAACATGTTCTAAACAAGTGAAACACATATGTCCTAACAATTTGAACAGTGGATTCTGTAAAATACAGGAAATCTTTCATAATAGGATGGATTATGAGTTATGACAATTTAAAATTCAGTTATAACTTATTAATTTAACGAAGATTTTCCTACCACAAGAAAATAACGAAGATTCATATAAAAGCAAAACTGAAGATTTATGCATTATTGGTGTTTTGGAAGCATTTGGCAATTAGAACTGGAAATCTATTCTTTTTCTTTTATTTTTTAAATGCATAGTTTATTTAACTTTTTGAGATCACTCCTCCACCTACCAATTACTTCTACCAAATCATTGATTTCATACTTTAGTGTCTTGTTTCTTTA